>NC_135958.1:10615278-10937778 GCF_053455715.1 Rhinoraja longicauda | reverse complement strand
GCGGGCTGTGGAAAGTGTGTTCTCGTGAAGATGTCGAGGTTAAATCCTCGCGGTCGGCGGGTCTCCCCGCGTCAGTCACCCCTCCGACGTGGAGGACAAGTAATCAGTGATAAAATGACGTTGATCTCCACTCTAACCTTGTCGCATCTTTAATGTAAATAAGCTCCTTCTTTTCGCAATTGGCGGCGTACAGACACAAATGTCTTCAAACTCAGCTCTCTGCAGCTCCAAACTAACGCAACACACCAATAGTGAACCGGAGAGCAACGTTCAAACGAGCCACACACCCCCCTCCTCCCAAAAAAAAATTTGTTTCAAATGAACATCAAAATATAATTTTCTTAATTAATCACGTAGCTAGCAGCGGCATTAGCATACGATAATTAAACTTGGAAGGGAGCCGCGCCATGGTGCACTGAGCGCCGGCGCTCCGGCTTCATTTGCGGGCATCCATCTCCAATTTTTCCACCACCAGTAAACTTCTTGGATAAACTTAAGGCTCAGTTAATTGCTGCTTTACTTTCCTCTCGGCTCCTCGGAGATGAGCGATAGGGAGAAGCGATACGAGGGCGCAGATTCCCCGGACACGCTGCGTTTCTGTGTTGCACGCAAAAAAAAATGTTACAGCAAAAGGCTGGAAAACGCAATTATGGATTCAGAGTCCCTTAGTTGACAAAAAAAAAAACTGGTGCCTCAATAGACGGCTTTGTTGTGGGATTATATAACGATTATGCTGTAATTATGAGGAAACGTTTAGTAATAAAAAATAAAGTATCAAAATACCGGAATGGACATGTTGGTTTTTTAGAGAGTGCGCTTGGATGTGACATTGGTAACGTGTAAAGAACAAGCAGGCATGATTTCGAAGGCTTGACAATGAATAAAGGCACGTCTGATGCGCATGATTAAATTCAACAGAGAGATCAGACAAGATGTCGAATAGAACCGTGTCATTCCTGCGTTCCTGCAGGTAGACCTGATTCCATCTTTGAACGACTGACTGGGCTGAAATTAAAACGCGAATGCACCTTATATTTTATCACATTGTTACATTCGGAAACATGGACTTTTATAAACACCGCTGATTATAATCATAATTAGGACGGGACTTGTTTTTTTAATTATTTTAAAACAAGAAAGCAAATCACCACCACGTTATTTTTGTTCAACTTCTACTTATTTGAAACCCTACTACGTTAAGGCGGGGAACTCTGATATTGGAGTTGTGTAAATGTCCTTCGCAGTGGGTGATAATGTCAGACTTTTAGAAACGGCCTGTAATAAGCGAGCCCCATTGTCTGAGATTCTTTGATTCGTCTCCCTGTTCGCCATAGAGTCAGAGACAGACACCGGTAAAGTGGTGTTTACCTCTAAAACAACACTTTACACCTCACCAAAGTTTCCTTACAACTCAAATAAAGGTGACGAGAAGGAAGAAAGCTAAATTTATATTCACGCCCAACACGCGGACTGTTACAATTTAAGAGAGACATTTTAAAAAAAAGCTGGAGTAACTCAGCGGGGCAGGCTGCATCTCTGGAGAGAAGGAATGGGTGACGTTTCGGGTCGAGACCCTTCTTCAGACTGAAGACTGAGTCTGAAGAAGTGTCTCGACCCGAAACGTCACCCATTCCTTCTCTCCAGAGATGCTGCCTGTCCCGCTGAGTTACTCCAGCATTTTCGTGTCTATCTTCGGTTTAAACCAGCATCATCTGCAAGTTCTTTCCTACACATTTCGACTGTTTCAACTTGTTGCTTCCCCCGAACTCCAAGTTCAAATGGAGAGGTGTTACTTGCAATAACGTGCCTTTCCTTCGACAATGGCCGGCAAGTATAACACTAACACTGACACCGCGTCAATAATAACACCACTCTCTGTAAGAATGATAACACAAAACAGTAAGACGGGCAATGGGGCATGCTTTATTCCCATTCTTCATGGCCCAACTGATCATTCCTCTACTCTTTTGAACTTGTTATTGTAAGCCAACTTGCGCTGCGGCGATTCGTTATCGGTGACAGGATCGACAAAGAAAGTGGGACGCGAGAGCAGATCGAAAGGAAGTTACCATATGGAATGAGCAAAGGCATTTTGAAACACACTGGCAGTATATGCAGTTCATTATCCCGAATCATAAACGACGCTCTAACCTTTTTTTTAAGTAGTTACATTTACCCCCCAAATTTAACCCCACAACGTGTGACCAGCCGAGACCCACACAGGAGCGCATCTCTTAAATTCGTCAGAGAGCAGACATGTAGTTGTGCGTGATTTAGACAGAGAGGGGAATTCATTTGGTGTTTTAAAACAGCGCGGGGCTGGGAAATAAGGGAGACACGGATGATAATGTATTCAGGAGGATGTAAAGTGTGACGGATAGTGGGTGGGGGGGGGGGGGGGGTGAGAGGGGGAGGTTTCTCACGTTTCCAATCGGAAGACCAGGACCCAGCGTGTCCATAAGATAATGTCACCCCACCTCCGCGACAATCAGTCTGAAGAAGGATCCCGACCCGAAACATCAATTGTCCATGTTCTCCACAGATGCTGCCTGACCCGCTGGGTTACTCCAGCACTCTGTGAAACATCACTTGTCCATGTTCTCCACAAATGCTGCCTGACCCTCTGAGTTACACCAGCACTCTGTGCCTTTTGTTTTATAATAACCTTTAATGCGTTTTAATGCATTAGACCATGCTAAGCAATGTTCATTTTTCAAAATTCTTAAGTTCATTAATTCTAGGAGCAGGATTCGGGAAATCAGGTAATCTCCGCCGATCTTGGCTGATCTATCTTTCCCTCTCAACCCCATTCTCCAGCCTTCTCCCCATAACCCCTGACACACGTACCAATCAGGAATCTGCCAACCTCCGCTTTAAAAATCCCCAATGACTTGGCCTCCACAGCCGTCTGTGGCAATGAATTCCACAGATTCACCACCTTCTGACTAAAGACGTTCCACCTCATCTCCTTCCTAAAGGAACGTCATTTTATTCTGAGGTTATGGTCTCTGGCATAGACTCTCCCATTAGAGGAAACTATCCACTTTGCTGCTGTAACACTGTAAATTTCCCCGGTGTGGGACGAATAAAGGAATATATATTATTAACTTTATCGTGGTTTATCACAGTTAAAGCCAAATTAAACTTTGCCCAAAGAGTAATTCTGTGGTTTTGCAACAACCTGCTCAGGTTTCGGTGCAATGTCTAACCGAGGTGTAATGCACAAACTTTAAACTCGACCCCTCGCTGTTTTTTCTCGAATGATCGGGACAACTAAGGGGTTTATACAGAGTTGAGTTTCAGCTCCAATAATTCCCCACACATCTCAGCACCTTGGTATCTACTCAAGTAGCGTTTTCCACGGCACCAGAACTGGATATTGGTCAGGCCCTTGGTCACCAATGTTGGCCAGGCCCTTGGTCACCAATATTCGCCAGGCCCTTGATCACCAATGTTGGCCAGGCCCTTGATCACCAATGTTGGCCAGGCCCTTGGTCACTAATGTTGGCCAGGCCCTTGCTCACCAATGATGGCCACGCCCTTGGTCACCAATGTTGGCCAGGCGCTTGATCACCAATGTTGGCCAGGCCCTTGGTCACCAATGTTGGCCAGGCCCTTGCTCACCAATGTTGGCCAGGCCCTTGGTCACCAATGTTGGCCAGGCCCTTGGACACCAATGTTGGCCAGGCCCTTGGTCACCAATGTTGGCCAGGCCCTTGGTCACCAGTGTTGGCCAGGCCCTTGATCACCAATGTTGGCCAGGCCCTTGGTCAACAATGTTGGCCAGGCCCTTGGTCACCAATGTTGGCCAGGCCCTTGGTCACCAATGTTGGCCAGGCCCTTGGACACCAATGTTGGCCAGGCCCTTGGTCACCAATGTTGGCCAGGCCCTTGGTCACCAATGTTGGCCAGGCCCATGGTCACCAATGTTGGCCAGGCCCTTGGTCACCAATGTTGGCCAGGCCCTTGGTCACCAATGTTGGACAGGCCCTTGGTCACCAATGTTGGCCAGGCCCTTGGTCATCAATGTTGGCCAGGCCCTTGGTCACCAATGTTGGCCAGGCCCTTGGTCACCAATGTTGGCCAGGCCCTTGGTCACCAGTGTTGGCCAGGCCCTTGTTCACCAATGTTGGCCAGGCCCTTGGTCACCAATGTTGGCCAGGCCCTTGGTCACCAATGTTGGCCAGGCCCTTGGACACCAATGTTGGCCAGGCCCTTGGTCACCAATGTTGGCCAGGCCCTTGGTCACCAATGTTGGCCAGGCCCTTGGTCACCAATGTTGGCCAGGCCCTTGGTCACCAATGTTGGCCAGGCCCTTGGTCACCAGAATTTGGCAAAGAAGGAACTGCAGATGCTGGCCAGGCAGCACCTCTGGAGAAAAGGAATTGGTGACGTTTCGTATCTGAAGAAGGGTCCTGACCCAAAACGTCACCTATTTTTTGTTTCGCATAGGAAGGAACTACAGATGCCGGTTTTTCACCGAGAATAGACACAAAAATGCCGGAGTGACTCAGCTGGACAGGCAGCATCTCTGGGTGACATTTCGGGTCGAGACCCTTCTTCAGATCATTCCTTCTCTCCAGAGATGCTGCCTGTCCCGCTGAGTTACTCCAGCTTCTTTGTGTCTATCTTCGATTTAAACCAGCATCTGCAGCTCCTTCTTACACACTAACTGTTCAGTCCCCGTCTGATTGATCCAACATACATCAACAAATAGAGGACGAAGGCGGGCACAGGCCGGAGTTCAAGACGCATTCATAACGACCTTGAGGCATGTCCTTATTGCTGCTTGTCAGTAACTTTGACTCAACTGCCTGGAGCACGATGTCTGGAAAGTTACTGGAAATTGAACTTGTACAAGACGCGAGGGGAAGTGATGAGCGGTCAGAGGAAAGAGCGGAATTGCACAGGTTATAGGCGTGGACCCGATGGACCGAATGGTCATGGTCTCTCTCTCTCTCTCTCTCTCTCTCTCTCTCTCTCTCTCTCTCTCTCTCTCTCTCTCTCTCTCTCTCTCACTCTCTCTCTGTCTCTCCCTCTCTCTCTTCTCCCCCCTCTCTCTGTGCCTCTCTTTCTGTCTGTCCCTCTCTCTCTGTCTCTCCCTCTCCGTCTGTCTCTCCCTCCCTGCCTCTCCCTCCCTGCCTCTCCCTCTCTGTCTCTCTCTCTCTGTCTCTGTCTCTCTCCCTCTGTCTCTCTCTGCATCTCTCTCTCTGTCTCTCTCTCTCTGTCCCCCCCCTCTCTCTCTCTCTCTCTCTCTCTCTCTCTCTCTCTCTCTCTCTCTCTCTCTCTCTCGCTCTCTCTCTCTCTGTCTCTCTCTGTCTGTCTCTGTCTCTGTCTCGCTGTCTCTCTCTTGTCTGTCTGTCTCTCTCTCTCTCTGTCCCTATCTCTCTCTGTCTCTCTCTCTATCTCTCTCTCTCTCTCTCTCTATCTCTCTCTCTCTCTCTGTGTGTCTCTCTCCGTCTCTCTCTATGTCTCTGTCTCTCTCTCTCTCTGTCTCTCTCTCTCTCTGTCTCTCCCTCTCTCTCTGTCTGTACCGTAAGCATTCTACTTTGCGATTCTGATTCAATGTGCCAACGCTTAATTGTAAAGAGGAACGCGGGAAGCGGATTTGTAACCGGCGCAAGGCCATCCCCTTCGAGTGAACGAGTATCCCCATTGGTGCATTAACCCAAGAAGGGTTGCAGTAATTAGTCCTGCGTTTAAAAGTTCGACTTTGTGTGAATTTTGCATTCTGAGAGCGTTGGGGAATTAAGTGCTGGGGAAAAGACAGGCATAGACAATTCAAAATGCAACTCGATCCAAAATATGATTTGAATAAGTGTAGAAGTGGAGTACAGCTACATTAACGTGCGCCGGTATGTGTTGGTGTAAAATAGTGCATCAGAAACTAGTTGTTCCGGACTTGGCTTTCCGAGCGTTAGATGCTTTTCTTTACACGCAAACTTTTGTTTAAGTTGCATCTCTTTGGATGGGATAGTGAACTCTCTGCAGTACAGCGCCGTACATAGCTTCCAGTCGGAGACTATACAGGAAGGAGCGTTTCTACTACCCTGGCATCCCCTCTCTCGATCCCTCCCCCCCCCCCCCCTCCCCCCCCCCCCCCCATCCTCCCCCACCCAAGTCACACCAGCTTCTCACTTTCACCCAACAAACAACTAACAATGGCCTGTTTCCTTTGTCGTCGTTAAGTTTTTGCATATCATTTCATTCATTGTTCTTTATCTCTCCACATCACCGTCTATATCTCTCGTTTCCCTTATCCCTAACCAGTCTGAAGAAGGGTCTCGACCCGAAACGTCACCCATTCCTTCTCTCCAGAGATGCTGCCTGTCCAACTGAGTAACTCCAGCACTTTGCGCCTATCTTTGGTTAAAACTTGAACCAAATGATCTTCGGTCTGCGTAGGAAGGAACTGCAGACGCTGGTTAAAACCGAAGATAGACACAAAATGCTGGAGTAACTCAGCGGGACAGGCAGCTTCTCTGGAGAGAAGGGGTGGGTGGCGTTTCGGGTGGAGACGCTTCTTCAGACACTCCAGCATTTTGCAGTTTGCATCTGCAGTTCCTTCCTACACAGTTGGCCTCTCGAGTTGCTCACCAGCTACCTCCATGAGATTGCTAATTTGCCATCAAGTGAGGGGGGGACTTTAAACCCTCGGGGTTTGGAACCAAAACATTGATTAAGGCTGGCTGAACACATTCCACATCCCGGCTCAGGGATGTTCACCCGTGCAGTCACGGAGGTGAAAAGCCAACTCTATCCGTGTGCTGTAACCTGTCGCCGCACCAAGCGACGTGAATGCAGCCTCGCTGACAAAGGCCTCGACTGCCGCAGCCCAGAGGAAGATTTCTTTACCTCATCTGTATTCAAAGGAGACAGCGAACAATAAAAGTTACAGCAACGGGGAATTTGCTTAATTAAGACAGAGACCGCGATGATTTCACAAAGCAAGCAACACGTGTGTGCGCTGGCATGCCAGTCGCGTGTTCGTTACATGTTAGTCGTGTGTTCAGTTGCATGTTAGTCGTGTGTTCAGTTGCATGTTAGTCGTGTGTTCAGTTACATGTTAGTCGTGTGATCAGTTACATGTTATTCGAGTGTACAGTTGCATGTAAGTCGTGTGTTCAGTTGCATGTTAGTCGTGTGTTCAGCTGCATGTTAGTCGTGTGTTCAGTTGCATGTTGGTCGTGTGTTCAGTTGCATGTTAGTTGTGTGTCCAGTTGCATGTTAGTCGCGTGTTCAGCTGCATGTTAGTCGTGTGTCCAGTTGCATGTAAGTTGTGTGTTCAGTTGCATGCATTGGAGCTTCTGAAAATGGTGATTGACAATCATTATTAGAATGGTGCAGATAACGATATCATTAGCTGTTGCCTATTTATAGTTCCCCATAAATAGCATCAGTCAGCATCACTGGTGTTGCTGCTGTATCCGTGGTGGAACAATTAGATGCAAGGTTGAAGCATGGATTTCATTACCATCCAATGGTCGTTGCCGGGCCTTGTGTAGGAAGGAACTGCAGGTGCTGGCTTCTGTTTAACTTTTCAGAAACAGTCTGTGTCCACCATCAGGAACTAATGCGTTCGGAATGGCCACAACGCCACGATTCTAAAGTGTAGAAGGGATACTTGGAGTTTGAAACTTCTTGCTGCTAAACTTTGTTTCCCACTAATTCAAACTTTGAACAATCTAATTCCCACTCATTTTGGAAACGGCAAAATTATTGGAGAAAAAAAAGTTTAGCAGCAAGAAGTCTCAAGCTCCAGTATCATGTAAACGGCGCCTTTAGACATGTGAACTCTACGGGTTGTGTCCTCCTGTAGTTTAAGAAAATAACTGCAGATGCTGGTACAAATCGAAGGTATTTATTCACAAAATGCTGGAGTAACTCAGCAGGTCAGGCAGCATCTCAGGAGAGAAGGAATGGGTGACGTTTCGGGTCGAGACCCTTCTCTCCTGACCCTGCCTGACCTGCTGAGTTACTCCAGCATTTTATATAACATATAACAACTACAGCATGGAAACAGGCCTGTCCGGCCCTACCAGTCCACGCCGACCATTCTCCCTGACCTAGTCTCGTCTACCTGCACTCAGACCATAACCCTCCAATCCCCTCCTATCCATATACCTATCCAATTTACTCTTAAATAATAAAATCGAGCCAGCCTCCACCACTTCCACCGGAAGCCCATTCCATACAGCCACAACCCTCTGAGTAAAGAAGTTCCCCCTCATGTTACCCCTAAACCTTTGTCCCTCAATTGATTTTGTGAATAAGTGTTCTCCTGTAGTCTCTGCATTCTAACATCACGCTGCCATTACATGCAAACGTCGTAGACCCTAGGGACTACTTTCAGAAGAAGGTGGAACCACAACCTATTGTAACTGGTTCTTCAAATCTGAACTATATCCACAAAAATGTTGCTGTCAGCCGATGCACGGAAACCCAACGCGTTCTTGCAGTCTGAAGAAGGGTCTCGACCCATTCCTTCTCTCCAGAGATGCTGTCTGTCCCACTGAGTTACTCCAGCATTTTTGTGTCTATCTGCGTTCTCACATCCAATGTCTTTACTTGGATGGTATCCGTATATTTCCAGTAAATGTTAACGGATTTTAATCCTGTTGCCTTAAACGTTCACACTTATGCAAAGGCGAAGGCATGGGTTAGGGGGAGTTTACATATTTGATAAGGTTATTGGCAAAAGTATGAATATTAGACACCACGTATAAACAGCAGAAGGTGCACATTCTAAACTTTGCAAGTTTTCCCGGAATCAACTATTTGTTACATTAAAAATATCAGCTTTGTACGGTGGGGTTTTAAAGCATACACTTCGTAAGGTTTACTTACACGGCTCTGAAAGCAGGTTGAATTAGCAGGTGCGGCTTAAATTGGTAGTTAGAGTGGACTTTCAGAAGTAACATGCCTGCTGCCTTTATATAGTCCTTCTTCATAAAATCCATTAAACTCGGATCAGAGTCATTTGTACAAATTCTAGCGCAGCAAGAACCTTATCTTGATTCCACCGAATGGATTGAGAGATCAGTATCGTTATATCTCAGAAATAAACCCTATTTCTGATTTATTTTTTTAAAGGAGCAAAGGAAAATTAGAAGAGAATAATACATATTTTAATTTAATGTGAATCTTTTTAGCAGCTTTGCTTTCACCTGTGACAATTCCTCCTGGCCCCACATCCTCCACCTTCACTGGCTCATGCAAGATCACATTATGTCTACAGGGCCTAATGGAGATTAATGTACCTCTATACTGCCCTGTCACATTAGATCAACAGAGTGATTTTCAATAAAATATATCCCCACTTTTAATGTGCAAGGAAAATAGTTTTTGATGCACACGGATTCAAAAGTGGCAGCTGAACATTGGAACCAAGTACCAAAGTGGGATAACTCGTGTGGGTGCCTGTCAGATTAGTGTCAGTCACATCCCATGGATCTAAGCACAGGGAAGGGATATCACACCGGGGGCAAGTGTGTTTGAAGAAGGGTCTCGACCCGGAACGTTACCTATTCCTTTCCTCCAGAGATGCTTCCTGACCCGCTGAGTTACTCCAGCTTTTAGTGTCTTTCTTCGGTTTAAGCCAGCATCGGCAGTTCCCTCCTGCACACGGTTACTTTAAAGATAGGTGTGAACACCTCTGAGCATGACATCATTGGATGTTTAGATGCTGAGAATGTATGAAGAGTTTTTGCACAGTTTTTGTTTTATATATTTTTTTAAATTCTGAATAAAGTTTATTTTTGAAATAAAATAATTAAACTTGGAATGGTGCAAGACCACCTTGGCGTGGTCAGGATGACATCCTGTCCCTCTGTTACTCTACAATTTTGTTGCAGTGACCTTTCAAAGGCGAATATTAAGGAACAGTCACTAGGAGAAGGTGTTTCAGCAAATGCAGCCACAGTGTAGTTCAGCACAGGACACTCTTCTGTATAACGGAAATCTCTTTAATAAGATGTTTCATTAAAATGGAAATTTAATCTATCTAATTCATAACTAGTACAACTATCATCCAAATTAACAAATTAAACAAACAAGGTCCAGATCAAATGAAAGCAAACTCTTGTTTCTTGTGGGTAGATAAGAAATGCTGGAGTAACTCAGCGGATCAGGCAGCATCTCTGGAGAGAAGGAATGGGTGATGTTTCGGATCGAGACTGAATGCGCATTATTAAATGGATTGTTTCCTCAGAAGTAATGAGAAAGATCCAATAGTTAATAAATTATGCATTTAAGAACATTGTAAGGGGAAGCTTCAGACAATAAAGATGAAGGATAATGTACAATATAAACTATTCAAAAGTAATAGCGTTTTATTGGAGACGAAAGAAACTGCAGATGTTGGCATCTCGAGGGAAAAAAAGTGTTGAAGGAACTCAACAGGCCAGGAGGCATCTGGGAGGGAATGGAGGCCAATTTACTGGATGTATTCACGAGAGAGTTGGATATAGCTCTCAGGGCTAATGGGATCAAGGGATATGTGGAGAGGGAAGGAACGGGGTACTGATTCTGGATGATCAGCCATGATCATATTGAACGGCGGTGCTGGCTCGAAGAACCGAATGGCCTACTTCTGCACCTATTTTCACATGTTTTTTATGTTTCAGTGTTTCTATGAAACTGTTTAGGAAGCACTAGCTTTAAAACACTGATTTAGGGAACATTACCACCTTGCTTCATGAGGTTTGAAACTTGCAGTGAATATTACAAAGACCTGGCTTCCAACAGCAACTTGTGGTCACTTATCAGAACTTGGTCGACAGCCCTAACTGGATGTCAGCAAATTCTATTTTTATTTCAGAATTTAATTTGGTATATCACATGAGCCATGGAGCATATAATAGGATGCAATTTAATCAAGGAGTTAGAGTGATGATCAAAAGCAGATGCACTGTGCTTATTTTATATAGTTTATAATACCACCACCATGTTATTCCCTGCAGCACAGGCCTATCATCACCTGATTGGATTTATATCAACTCAATGGTACGACAAACAAGGATCGTTTTTCTAATTGTGAGCATCTCACATTTATTTTCAGTTCCTTCTCATCACCCAGAGAATGCGTGCAGGTTGAAGTTACATTGAGTATAACCACCAATTTATTTAAGTTGATAATATCATGCTGTCAAGGAGCATGACATTATAACATAAAACAATGAATTTTATGCTACTGCACCCAAATGTTTGCAGATTAAATTAGCACCATTGAGTAATTATGCCAAAAGAAAAGTCTTGCATCCATCTCCATTTCCCATTAAACATATGCATGGCAAGTGTTTACTTTATAAGGCTGGCCTTAAATTAATCCATATTTGATATCGATAAAATATAATCACCTCTGTACAATGAATCAAAAATCACTCTCCCATCGGTTTACTTGCCATCATTTAGATTTATCAAGAGTATTTTATTGTTCTCTTTCTGGACAAATAACAATGAAATTCTCACTTGCAGCAGCATCATAACAGGTTTGTAAACACGGTATCTCTAATAAAGACAAACATATATACATACATACATATATAACACAGATATTTTTGCATATACAATGTATGCATATATGTATCTATATACATATAAATATATGTATCCACAGACATATATATAAATACACATATATAAATACACATATACACACACTATCATATATATATACAGAATATACACATGCGCAGATATACACACACACATAAACACAGTTTAAAGCAGTTTATGACAAGTTTCAACATCAAACGATACAATTAAAAACCTTTTGGTATGCACAAAGCATATATAAATATGTATATATAAGAAAGTGTGTCTAAAAGTAAAAATTACACCTAAATAAGTAGGTACAGATTTAAAGCAATCATGTCAAAAATGAATTTAATAATGAGAAAAGATGTGCAGGTGATGCTTCAAACATACGACATCTATATTTCCCAACAAAAAGGTAGGAGATTTTTCTTATGAATTGAGTTGGTGGGGTAAACCAATGCATCTTCACAAAATCAGAGGAAAAGGCAGTGATTTTCTCAGCTCAGTTTTAACACAGTAAATAATAACTGGTGCTCCACATCCCAGTCTTGTGTCAGCTCAGTCGTATTTTGCCCGAGGACATGAAATGACAGATATTCAGGTACCAAATTACAAAATTAACATGATTCATAATTAGACTAAAAATAATCAACTATGAATAAAATATTACAATTGTGATGGTAACGTTTTACAGTGTGTTTTGTTACCAGTTCTATGCCTTTTCCTTGAAAACAGCTTCATATAGGAAATAAGCCAGAGAGGGAAATAACTTCAAAGCTAATGCATTATTTAGTGACTAACATTGTCTAATATGTCCCATTGTGAACAACTTTTGTAAGATTATTTTAGCAATTTCTAATGAATGAGATTTAAATCTTAATGTATCATCCACTTGAATTCCCAAGCATTTATCAGGTTCCTTTATCCCCCAGATTGTTATTCAACTCTGGATTCCGGTTGCTTTCTTTGTCATTTTATCAAGAGCAATCCTTGCAAATTCGACCCTTCTAGGTAAATGAGTTTTTATTCACTCACAAGATATAGAAGAAAAATACTAATTTAATCGGTGAAAATAGTGAGATGTTTATTATTTCCCATCCGGGTTCTGTTATCTGCACAGTTATATTACTGATAATAAGACATCAGCCGAACAAAAAGAACCAATTTAATACCAATCTGTCCATATCCAATATCAGGTTCAGACCAAAAATCTGCAGGTCAAATCAAGTCTCTATATTTTGATAACATTGCAGAACCAAAATCAAAATACTGTTGAGATTCAAAAAGTATAGTCTTAGATATACAAACACAAGTTTGACAAGAATGGCATATTATTTATTTAGTTCAGTGTGGAGATACAGCATGGAAACAGGCCCTTCGGCCCACCGTGTCCATGCCGACCATCAATAACCAGTTCACCCTCGTGACAAACTTGTTTAGGAAGGAACTGCAGATGCTGGGTCACAACACGCTGGAGTAACTCAGCGGGACAGGCAGCGTCTGTGGAGAGAAGGAATGGGTGACTTTCGGATTGAGACCCCTCTTCAGAAGTCTGAACCCGTAATGTCATCCATTCCTTCTCTCCACAGATGCTGCCTGTCCCGCTGAGTTTACTCCGGCATTTTGATTTCAAAAAACAGTATCTGTCAGAGACAGTCTCCGGTGTTAATGTTGAGGATTATTCACGCAGTGTGCTTTATTTCAATGCTAGCAGGTTTACTCAGGCAAACGTTGTACATTCTGGATGGAGTTGCGAATTGGTTTAGCTGTTTTCGGGGGGTTTCCCCACTAATACCAGTTTGTTGACACCGCGTAAAGGTCGGTCAATCAACCTCTCCATCAATGAGTTGGGTTTGATATCTGACTTGCTGCTGAATTCCAAAGGTAGACACAGAGTGCTGGAGTAACTCAACGGGTCAGGCAGCGTCTCTGGAGAACATGGATAGGTAACGTTTCCAAAGATGCTGCCTGGCCCGCTGAGTTACTCTCGCACATTGTGTCTATCTTTGGTATAAACCAGCATCTGCTGTTCCCTGTTTCTACATTTTGGTCCGGAATGCTAATCAGTCACTTGGCAACTCAGCCCCGGCCCGCTGAAACCCTGAGACACTCATAAAGCAGTGATTCAATCAGAGCCTTCTGGTGTTATAATAAATCGTACGATCAAAGAAAAGTCCTCTCCAACGCCATTGGAACCTCCGAGGTCTAATTACAACGTCTGCATGGTCACTTTCCGCAGAGTTTACTGCTTTCTATCCCAGGCCGTGCATAGATGTAACCCATTTGCCTCCACTTCCAGTCCAACATTGACAACAGATTGCTACAAAATGCAGGAGTAACTCAGCGGGACAGGCAGCATCTCTGGAGAGAAGGAGTGGGTGACGTTTCGGGCCGAGACACCTTCTCAGACTGATGTCAGGGGAGAGGGAGGTACAGAGATAAATAAGTACGTGTAGAGATCAATGCCCCGGGTTCAGTAAATGACTATTTGCATCAATGTTTTCCCACGCTGCTCTGGCAAGGAGCCGACTCCATGCACTGCCTCTAAGGTCTGGTCGGTTTACATGACTGGATGTCAGTAGAGGGAATGTTCTCATTCAAGAGTTTATCATCTCCTGCCAGTAATTGTGCCTGAAATCAACCGTGGCATGTGTAGGAAGGAACTGCAGATGCTGGTTTACACCGAAGATAGACACAAAATGCTGGAGTATCTCAGCGGGACAGGCAGCGTCTCTGGAGAGAAGGAATGGGCGGCGTTTGGGGTGGAGACCCTTCTTCAGACCATGACATGTTGCTTTGCCTCGTGCTACTACAAACCTGTTTTTGCCTTTCATTTTTATTTCAGGTAAAATGCCTGTTGGCTTCGTGCAATGGGTTGTACAATCCATGGCCGTGGTGATCCATCTGAGAACATTCACAGTTCCTGGACTTAGTTCCTGGACTAACGGTGAGGGTTAAACCATGAAGAACTGTTAAAGCTAGAAACAACGCACTGTAGGTGCGGGCTAATACACAAAAGGCCACAAAGTGCCGGAGTAACTCAGCGGGTCAGGCAGCATCTCTGGAGTACATGGATAAGTAACGTTTCACAGAGTGCTGGAGTAACTCAGCGGGTCAGGCAGCATCTCTGGAGGACATGGATAGGTGACGTTTCACAGAGTGCTGGAGTAACTCAGCGGGTCAGGCAGCATCTCTGGAGGACATGGATAGGTGATGTATAGGAAGGACCTGTAGATGCTGGTTTAAACCGAAGCATCTGTAGAGAAGGAATGGGTGACGTTTCGGGTCGAGATTCTTCTTCAGACTGAGAACCAAACCTGGTTACAAGGAGCAGAGACATTTCCCCCTATGAACCAGTTCTCCAGATTTGTTTACTAAATTTCTTGTAAGTTAAAGAACCCGGAGTCAATGTTTCCGTTTCAGTTGCATTTCCAAATGGCTTATTGTTCATTGCAAAGGTATCTGATACAGGGCATCTGATTGAACAAACCCGAGAGAAATACAAGGGGTCTTTGGTCCAGGAGTGAAGCCATGCTGCATTTGAGTGTGGTCTCGGCGAGCTACCTACTGAGATGGACACAAAGACTCGGCGGGCCAGGCAGCATCTCTGGATACCTACTAACACGTCCCTGCACATTGTTGTATCGCCCACTTTTTAATTTGATTACGGCCGCCATAATATTCCTGTTCTCCAAGTATTTTCGCACCGAAGGCATTGGTTTCTTCTTGGAACAAACTTCAATCTACCCGCTCTGTCATCACCAATTTAGAGGAGAAGGGTTGGCGGCAAGAGAAAGCCTTCGACAAGGTCCCACATAGGAGATTAGTGGGCAAGGTTAGAGCACATGGTATTGGGGGTAGGGTACTGACATGGATAGAAAATTGGTTGACAGACAGAAAGCAAAGAGTGGGGATAAATGGGTCCCTTTCAAAATGGCAGGCAGTGACTAGTGGGGTACCGCAAGGCTCTGTGCTGGGACCGCAGCTATTTACAATATACATTACTGACTTGGGTGAAGGGATTAAAAGTACCATTAGCAAATTTGCAGATGATACAAAGCTGGGTGGCAGTGTGAACTGTGAGGAAGATGCTATGAGGTTGCAAGGTGACTTGGACAGGTTGTGTGAGTGGGCGGATGCAGGGTAGATGCAGTTTAATGTGAATAAGTGTGAGCTTATCCACGTTGGTGGTAAGAATAGGAAGGCAGATTATTATCTGAATGGTGTCAAGTTAGGAAAAGGGGACTTACTACGAGATATGGGTGTCCTAGTGCATCAGTCACTCAAAGGAAGCATGCAGGTACAGCAGGCAGTGAAGAAAGCCAACGGAATGTTGGCCTTCATAACAAGAGGCATTGAGTATAGGAGCAAAGAGGTCCTTCTGCAGTTGTACAGGGCCCTAGTGAGACCGCACCTGGAGTACTGTGTGCAGTTTTGGTCTCCAAATTTGAGGAAAGATATTCTTGCTATTGAGGGTGTGCAGTGTAGGTTTACTAGGTTAATTCCCAGAATGGCGGGACTGTCATATGTTGAAAGACTGAAGCGACTAGGCATGTATACACTGGAATTTAGAAGGATGAGAGGGGATCTTATCGAAACATATAAGATTATTTAATGGGTTGGACACGTTAGAGGCAGGAAACATGTTCCCAATGTTGGGGGAGTCCAGAACCAGGGGCCACAGTTTAAGAATAAGGGGTAGGCCATTTAGAACGGAGATGAGGAAAAACGTTTTCAGTCAGAGAGTTGTGACTCTGTTGAATTCTCTGCCTCAGAAGGCAGTGGAGGCCAATTCTCTGAATGCATTCAAGATAGAGCTAGATAGAGCTCTTAAGGATAGCAGAGTCAGGGGGTATGGGGAGAAGGCAGGAACGGGGTACTGATTGAGAATGATCAGCCATGATCACATTGAATGGTGGTGCTGGCTCGAAGGACCGAATGGCCTCCTCCTGCACCTATTGTCTATTGTCTATTGAGAGCCAGCGTTGGTGAACACCGGACCATCGCCAGCTCTCCCCTCGGTGAAACCTCCACCTGAAGATCCGATGGGCCACCTCAGCATGTTTGGCTCTTAAACTCGATGCACATCTTATCTGGAGTTGCCATCACATCCGAGCCCACGGAAAACGCACACCTCCAGATTCAGGGGCAGTTTCTTCCCAGATGCTATCAGGCAGCTGAACCATCCTCTCACCAATTAGAGAACGGTCCTGAGCTACCGTCCACCTCATTGGAGACCCTCGGACTTTCTTTCATCGGACTTTATCTTGCACTAAACGTTATTCCCTTTATCCTACAACTGTACACTATGGATGGGTTGATTATAACCATGTAGTCTTTCCACAGACTGGAGTGAAGGAACAGAGAGTGGATACAGGTACACATACAGGTACAGTGAAGGGTACAGGTACACATACAGGTACACATACTGGGAAGTCATAAGATCAGTGATAGGAGCAGAATTAGGCCATTCATCCCAGCAGTCCACTCCACCATTCAATCATGGCTGGTCTATCTCTCCCTCCTAACCCCATTCTCCTGCCTTCTCCCCATAACCCTTGACTCCTGTACTAATCAATAATCTATCTATCTCTGCCTTAAAAATGTCCATTGACTTGGCCCCCACAGCTTTATGTGACAAGGAATTCCACAGATTCACCACCCTCTGACTAAAGAAATCCCTTCTCATCGTCCTAAAGGAACGTTATTTAATTCTGGGGCTATGAACTCTGGTCTCAGACTCTCCCACTAGTGGAAGAATCCTCTCCACATCCACTCTATCCAAGCCTTTCACTGTTCGGTAGGTTTCAATGAGGTCCGTCCATCCCCGCCCCCCCCCCCCCCCCCCCCATCCAGCAAGTACAGGCCCAGTGCTGTCAACCATTCATCATATGCTAACCCACTCATTCCTGGGATCATTCTTGTCAACCTTCTCTGGACCCTCTCCAGAGCCAACACATACAGGTAGAGTGAGGGGTAGAGATACACCTACTGCTAGTGAGGGGTACAGGTACACATACAGCTAGAGTGAGGGGTACAGGTACACATACAGGTAGAGTGAAGAGTAGAGGTACACATACAGGTAGAGTGAGGGGTACAGGTACACATACAGGTAGAGTGAGGGGTACAGGTACACATACAGGTAGAGTAAAGAGTAGAGGTACACATACAGGTAGAGTGAGGGGTACAGGTACACATACAGGTAGAGTGAGGGGTACAGGTACACATACAGGTAGAGTGAGGGGTATAGGTACACATACAGCTAGAGTGAAGGGCACAGATCCTGGTGGGGCACATTTCTGCTGCTGTAGTGGTCCTTTGGATGTCCACATTCAAGCTGCCCGTAATCTGCCCAATTTATCACAGTTGTGGTGACACAGACGTGGATGGGAGAGGTGCTCGGTTCGCCCAGTGATTGAGGATCTTCACATTTCGTGCAGACGGGCATCCATCCCATGGTCAAAGCCTGCACCACCAAGTCCCTCACCCTTAAGCTAGGCTATTCCTCATCCACCCTCTCATACAGCACAGAAATAAGCCCTTCAGCCCAACTTGGCCATGCTGACCAAATGCCCCATCTAAGCTTGAACTGGGACTTTAGAGAAGCAGTGCAAAACTGTGGGCGGCACGGTGGCACAGCGGTAGAGTTGCTGCCTTACAGCAAATGCAGCGCCGGAGACTCAGGTTCGATCCTGACTACGGGCGCCGTCTGTACGGAGTTTGTACGTTCTCCCCGTGACCTGCGTGCGTTTTCTCCGAGATCTTCGGTTTCCTCCCACACTCCAAAGACGTACAGGTATGTAGGTTAATTGACTGGGTGAATGTAAAAATTGTCCCTAGTGTGTGTAGGATAGTGTTAATGTGCGGGATCGCTGGGCGGCGCGGACTTGGTGGGCCGAAGGGCCTGTTTCCACCCTGTATCTCTAAATCGAAATCTAAAAAACAGGCCATTTAACCCACCGAATCTGTGCCGGTGGCTGAAAGGCCTAATTCTGCTCCTATCACTTCTAAACAATGAAATTATGAACAATTTTAATTTTGCGACCAATTTGTATAATTATTGCTTTATTCTGGTGCTGTCAGATGTATTCTGATATTGTACTGGTGTTTCTAGTGCTGAGAATCTTGTTGGGACATTGTACAGATATCTGATAATATTACCAATATTCCTTCTTTAATAAACTTACAGCGAAGGGCCAAATGGTCTAATTCTGCTCCTAGAATTTATGAAATCCTGACATAGGTAATTGGGAGATCAAGTTTTCTTATCAGATCTTCTACAGTCCCATCACAATCTTCACTGAAGAACTGCAAGAACGATTCCATTTTCCATGAGTTTTAGAGAGTTTCTCTTTAACTAAGTAACTATTAACTAACTGGTGGGACTCTTTCGGATTTCACCGCTCTAAATTAGAGACAGTGCAGGCAATAGACAATAGACAATAGCTGCGGGAGTAGGCCATTTAGCCCTTCCAGCCAGCACCGCCATTCAATGTGATCATGGCTGACCATTCTCAACCAGTACCCCGTTCCTGCCTTCTCCCCATACCCCCTGACTCCGCTATCCTTAAGAGCTCTATCTAGCTCTCTCTTGAATGCATTCAGTGAATTGGCCTCCACTGCCTTCTGAGGCAGAGAATTCCACAGAATTCACAATGCTCTGGGTGAAAAAGTTTTTCCTCATCTCAATCCTAAATGGCCTGCCCCTTATTCTTAAACGGTGACCCCTGGTTCTGGACTCCCCCAACATTGGGAACATTTTTCCTGCATCTAGTCTGTCCAATCCCTTAAGAATTTTATATATTTCATTTGGGTCCCCTCTCATCCTTCTGAATTATGTGTCTCCCAATTAACAGAATGCATGAGGGATTGGCAGGAGAATACACCCTGCTTTGTAGATGTTTAAATAAAACATAAGCACCTTCCAATTATGAGAGATAAACAAGAAAGATGATAATATGCAAAAATGGCAATTGAGCTGTCGCACACAACTAGTGAAAGAATGAAACTAGTGAAAGTAAGCTTGCAGGAACTGCAGGTAGTGAAGAAAGCTAATGGCATGTTGGCCTTCATAGTGGAGAGGATTTGACACAAGGAGCAAGGAGGTCCTACTGCAGTTGTTCAGGGCCCTGGTGAGACTGCACCTGGAGTATTGTGTGCAGTTTTGGTCTCCTAATTTGAGGAAGGACATTCTTGCTATTGAGGGAGTGCAGCATAGGTTCACCAGGCTAATCCCCGGGATGGCAGGACTGACATATGATGAAAGAATGGATCGACTGGGCTTGTATTCACTGAAATTTAGGATAAGAGGGGATCTTATCCTTATAGAAACATATAAAATTCTTAAGGGATTGGACAGGCTAGATGCAGGAAAAATGTTCCCTATGTTGAGGGAGTCCAGAACCAGGGGTCACAGTTTAAGGAGAAGGGGTAGGCCATTTAGGACTGAGACGAGGAAAAACTTTTTCACCCAGAGAGTTGTGAATCTGTGGAATTCTCTACCACGGAAGGCATTGGAGGCCAATTCACTGGATGTTTTCAAGAGAGAGTTAGATATAGCTCTTAGGCCTAACAGAATTAAGGGATATGGGGGGAAAAAGCAGGAACGGGGTCCTGATTTAGGATCAGCTATTATCATATTGGGTGGCGGTGCTGGCTCAAAGGGCCGAATGGCCTACTCCTGCACCCGTTTTCTATGTCTGGAATGAAACTAGAGAAAGAATGAAACTAGAGAAAGAATGAAACTAGTGACAGGTTTTCAGTAGCCCGATACACCAGTAGTTGAGTCAAGGGTCGAAGTGTTTTATTGTCATATGTACCAACAATGGTGCAATGAAATTCTTACTAGCTCCCCAGGTTGGATCCATCGAGGTGCGAGTGAGGAGGTACGCAGAGGATCAGGGGTAGTTGTAACAAAAGGCGAGGTCAGTACTTCAGTACTGAGGGTTCAGGTCAGCCAAAAGGTGAGAGGATATGCTCTTGACAGCAATTAGAATTGGGCTGATTGTTCCAGGTTGCCGTTTTAGTGACCACAGATAAATGGAGCACAAGTGGGAAACTGCCCATTAATGCCAGTGAAAGCACCTGAAGTACTGATTATAGAGATACAGCACTTAAACCGGCCCTTCAGCCCACCGAGTCCGTGCTGACCAGAGGGCGGTGAATCTGTGGAATTCTTTGCCACACAAAGATGTGGGGGCCAAGTCAATGGATATTTTTAAGGCAGAGATAGATAGATTCTTGATGAGTTCGGTTGTCAGGGGTTATGGGGAAAAGGCAGGAGAATGGGGTTAGGAGGGAGAGATAGATCAGCCATGATAGCCCTGCACTTACACTATTCTGCACACACTAGGGACATTTTTTTACATTTTATACCAAGCCAATTTTATAACAAACCTACAAACCTGTATGTATTTGGAGGAGGGTGGAGGAGGGAGTTGGAGGGTGCTCATGACAACATGATTGAGGCAGATTTTCCCTGAAAGGGGATCATTTTAACCATTTTTTGTTTGCTGATAAAAATCAGCAAATTCTAACCTTTCCCACCATTCTCACACTGAGGCCAAAATCACCAGTTATATTACGTTGGCTGCTGACCCTCAATCATGAGTCTTTTACCCTCCGATTGAGGATTAAACAACCACTGAATCCTTGAAGGGATATGGAAGCAGGGACAGAGAGTGGGAGAGCGAGGGCAAGCTTGGCTGTGGCCATAATCAACACCCCCTGGCAGTCTGATTACCGGTGAGAGATGTTGATTTTAGTTTAGAGGTACAGCGCGCAAACAGACCCACCGAGTCCACACCGACCAGCAATCCCCGCACATTAACGCTATCCTACCCACACTAGGGGCAATTTTACACTTACACCAAGCCAATTAACCTGCAAACCTGTACGTCTTTGGAGTGTGGGAGGAAACAGGAGATCTCAGAGAAAACCCAGGCAGGTCACGGGGAGAACGTACAAACTCCGCATAGACAGCACCCGTGGTCAGGATAGAACCCGGGTCTCCGGCCCTGAGGGTACTGTAAGGCAGCAACTCTACAGCTGCGCCACCGTGCCACCCTGACGTAAACTCTGTGCGGACAGGTAGAGGACTAAAAGTCCCTCGTCACCCTGAGACGCTGCGATTTGCAGCGCTGACAGCTGACAAGGACAGCAGCAACACTTCCCAACTACCTACAGCCAGCTTGATGCTGTTTATCAAGCATCATGCGGTTAGCGATCGTCAACAATTGGCCCAGGGACAGGATGGCGAGGAGCAGAAACAGATGGGTTCAGTGTGCAGTAGCACAATTAAAGAAAATAAAAGCATTTGAAATAAAACAATATCTGGCACCAACCAGCACACTGGTGCCACCAAGCAAGGAAACATCTGTTATGCTCCGGCCACACAATTCACGGAGACACAAGTCGAGCAGAAATGGGGGAAAGAAAGAAAACCTCCTGGAAAAATAAAAAGGCCAGGGCATTGTGTTGAGAGCAGCCTTAAGTAGCAACAATGGGCAATCACCTGTTCCAGGTACAGTATCTGTCCACCTCATCCACACTTCTTCTTGCGTATGGCGTGCACAGCCTAAAGTTGTAGGCCAAGGGTGGACATCCAGGCCCGGGCAGCATCAGTTGCTGGGTGGATGGCCTTGATACCACCAGGGAAAAGCCTCAGTGAGCAGTCATTCACAATGTGTGGGATGGTCTGGTCTGGATATCCGCAGTCACAAGCAGAAGAAGGTACAGTATCTGTCCACCTCATCCACACTAGGGGGACTGGTAATTCAGCAAAGGGGCCCAGCAGCAATAAGCAAGGCCCTGAATATATAATTTATAATATATGTAGGAAGGAATTGCAGATGCTGGTTTAAAGCGAAGATAGACACAAAAAGCTGGAGTAACTCAGCAAGACAGGCAGCATCTCTGGAGAGAGTGTCTGAAGAAGAATCTTAGACAATGGACAATAGACAATAGGTGCAGGAGTAGGCCATTCGGCCCTTCGAGCCAGCACCGCCATTCAATAGACAATAGACAATAGGTGCAGGAGGAGGCCATTCGGCCCTTCGAGCCAGCACCGCCATTCAATAGACAATAGACAATAGGTGCAGGAGGAGGCCATTCGGCCCTTCGAGCCAGCACCACCATTCAATGTGATCATGGCTGATCATTCTCAATCAGTACCCCGTTCCTGTCTTCTCCCCATACCCCCTTGACTCTGGACATAGGCTTAAGGTGAGGTGGGAAATATTTAATAGGAACCCAATGGGCAACTTTCTCACACAGAGGGTGGTGGGTGGGTGGAACAAGCTGCCGAAGGAGGTAGTTGAGGCTGGGACTATCACAACATTTATAAGACATTTGGACAGATACATGGATCCGAAAGGTTTGGAGATATATGGGCCAAATGCAGGCAGGTGGGACTCATGTAGATGGGGCATGTTGGTCGGTATGGGCAAGTTGGGCCAAAGGGCCTGTTTCGGTGCTGTACAACTCTATCATTAGAAGCTTAGGGCTGCTTTATCCAAACATAGATTCTCCAAGTTCCACACTTAACAGAATATTAATGCATGCCTTTGTTTAAAATTCAACTGATGTATATCATTTGAAGCTAAAGTAAAATTGTCACAGTTAGACATTGGTTTATAATTTCTTCTCAGGTCTAAACCTGGGTCTTGCCCCAAATTGCCTCATGAGGCAGAACAATCAACACCGCATGATGAACTCAGCGGGTTAGTCAGGAAGAGGAGATGTATAGTGTAGGAAGGAACTGCAGATGCTGGTTTAAATCGAAGATAGACACAAAATGCTGGAGTAACTTAGCAGGACAGGCAGCATCTCTGGAGAGAAGGAATGGGCGACGTTTCGGGTCGAGACACTTCTTCATGTATAAGTCAGGACGTGACCCAAAAGTCACCAATTCACGTTCTCCAGAGATGCTGCTTGAGCCGCTGAGCTACTCCAGCACCTTGTATCTTTTTTACTAAACCAGCATCTGCAGTTCCTCATATCTTCATGATAAACTGATTAGTGGGTGATTATGATATTGATTATGATCCTTGCACATCACTTTCAAAATCAAATGGACAAATGGGCACAACAGTAAGTTTACAGAATGCACTGCCAAAATAATAATATATAGCTTGGAATCGTTTCAGAGTTATAATCCTCATTCTTGAGACTTTGAGGCAATCTGAACTACTTTGTCTTTGGTTCCAAGGTTTACCAGAACTGTGATGCGAATCTTTCAGTCTGGTAATTGCCTTCACTCTACTCATAGAAATCCAACAGACTATTACTGAAAGGTCTATTGACATTTCATTTTATCCCATCTTCTGATATATAAAATAAAATCAAGACAGAATGTCGCGGCAGCCTGAGAGGCAGATTTAAGAGTTTAGCACTTCAACAATCAACACTTGGATAATTCTTCACTCTATCGATAAACACTGAACCAACTAGTGTCTGGTCAAGTTATCAGTATTATCATTGCTGTGTCACTTCACACGAGAGTATCGCCATGGTTTTCATATGAATTGTGTTGTGTTGAAGCAATTAATCATAAAGTCACGACAGATCCGGTCAACATTATCCCGAGCCCATTGCCAACTCCGCAGGATGATTGAGAACAGCGCCTTTAAATGTTATGAGCTTTAATTTAAAATCTTTGTCCCTGGTATTGACAATAGGAGATGTTGTTTATTCTTTTGCAACAACATGGTTGTTAGGGTGTAAGTACCATTACAACTCGGAAGCAGCTGATCTGCTTTTCTGATGGGTAAAATGACCTTTTCTAATGTCACATCTTACAGGGATTTCCTTCACATTTTGACAATATGTCATAAAATGAACTTTAGTTTTGCTTTATTAATGTTTTTCAGTGCAAATATGTTAAACACATTTTTGCTCAATTAGACATGGGATGTCAGTGCTGAAGAATACAGTTTTCTAAATCTTCGTCTAATTACTCTGCATTATACCTCCTGCATAACCATGACAGGTATCCCGAAGATCAGGCAACGGGTGTGTGGACCTGAAAACTATCTCAACATTGCAGCCTGCTGCAACAGCAAGATTTATTTTCTTACAGAACATTATTTCATATAAAATCATACACAACATATTTCATACATCATATAAGAACGTGCTTTCCCAATTGTGTCTCCTCTTATCTGGATTTACACGTAAATAGCTGGATAATTGCTAAGGAATAGACAATCACCTCTTCCAAAGACCGAGGAACCTTTCACCTGAAACTCCGAAAAGTCTATTTTTGTGGAAGACCTTCCAATGATTTGAATTCAGTTCTGAATCTTCAGAAATAGTGTTTTTAGTTTTAGTGAAATAATAAAATGAAATGAGTTTATTGTCACGTGTACCAGAGTACAGTGAAAAGCTTTTGTTGCGTGCTAACCGGTCAGTGGAAATACAATACGTGATTACAATCGAGCCATTCACAGCGTACAGATACATGATAAATGGAATAACTTGAATAACGTCGAGTGCAAGATCAAGTCCAGTAAAATCCAATCAAAGATAGTCCAAGGGTCTCCAATGAGGTAGATAGCAGCTCAGAAGATAGACACTGGAGTAACTCAGCGGGACAGGCGGAGAGAAGGAACAGGTGACATTTCGGGTCGAGACCTTTCTTCAGAAGTAGGGTCTCGACCCGAAATGTCACCCATTCCTCCTCTCCAGAGATGCTGCCTGCCCCGCTGAGTTACTCAAGCTTTTTGTGTCTATCTTCGGTTAAAACTAGCATCTGCAGTTCCTTCCTACACATAGATAGTAGCTCAGGACTGCTCTCTCGTTGTTTGTAGCATGGTCCAGTTGCCTGATAACAGCTGGCAAGAAACTGTCCCTGAAACTGGAGGTGTGTGTTTTAAATGAAAAGATTATGAACATGACGTACAGGTATGTAGGTTAATTGGCTGGGTAAATGTAAAAAATGTCCCCAATGGGTGTAGGATAGTGTTAATGTACGGAGATCGCTGGGCGGCACGGACTTGGTGGGCCGAAAAGGCATGTTTCCGGCTGTATATATATGATATGATATGATATGATATGATTGTATTGCCTTGCCAAATTTTGTGGGTGTAATATAGATTTCGTTTGAAACTTTTGTGGAATGTAATTGCAATGAATGTTTTTTTAGCTATTGTCATACTTGCAGGTAGTATCATGTTTCCTTAACACACAATGCATGGGCCAGTGCCCTTTAACAACCAGGGTTTCACTGAATATTTTACATGTTGAAGTCTTTGTGCTATCAACCTTCCATCATCATCAATTGCAAGTCTCTACATTCGATTTCCCATCCAACTTGATCAATTGCTTTTATAAATTTTGCAGCTTATTTAGTTCTTTAAGAGTTCAATTCTCATACATGTCAAAATAGAACAATGAAATTCTTACAGCAGCATAACACGTCTCTGAGCACAGTACTCAATAGGTAACGTAATAATGATAAAAAACAAAAAAGCACAATAAATTGAAAAAAACACAATTAGCACAAAACAACACAAAAGCCTGAAGTCCTCAGTGCAACCAAGAGAGTTTGTTGGTCAAAGTTCATCGAGTGGTTATAGTGTTCAATGGCCTGATGGTTGTTGGGAAGAAGCAGTTCCTGAACCTGGAGGTCAGTTTTGAGACACCATTTTTCTCCTCCAACTCTCCCCACTACAATCAAGCTGGAGAAGGGTCCCGACCCAAAACGTCACCTATCCATGTTCTCCAGAGATGCTGCCTGACCCGCTGAGTTACTCCAGCACTCTGTGGCTATCTACAGGAATCATGGCTGGCCCATGACAATGCTACAGTTGTGGTACGGTGATCCTATTACAAACTACAATTGGATTCCCCATCAGTCTTTGGCAGAAGCCAATGCATGTCTCACACACAAAAATATTAGGATTAAACCCGCTCTAAAGGTTGCTGAAGTGGAAGAATCAGGAATATATCAATTTTTGAGTCCTTGTAAAAAAATACATCATTTAATTTTAATTTTGAAGACATTTGCTCTTTCATTTCTCTCATGTTCGTGTGCCTGAGTTTAAAATGTTATTATTAACTCTCTTGTGATTCGATGTTATTCATATTCATTTTACAAAAATTCTTCGAAAATCCAATTTTCTTCTGATGAATCCGGGATGAGTTTCCTTTCACATCTCTTGCTAGACCGGCTTCTGTGGCAAAATTGGACAATTACACCACATTATTCAGGCACACAGTCCTTCTTCCCTGCTGGTTTGTTATCTGAAACATCACCTATCCATGTTCTCCAGAGATGCTGCCGGACCCGTTGAGTTACTCCAGCACTTTGTGACTAGACTTAGACTTTAGTAATACAGTGCGGAAACAGGCCCTTCGGCCCACAGGTCCATGATGACCAGCGATCTCCCCATATACTAGCACTATCATTTACAATGGAGACAATTTTACTAAACCCAATTGACCTGCAAACTTGTACATGGGAGGAAACTGGAGCACCTGGAGAAAACCCACGAGGTCACAGGGAGAACATACAAACTCCATGCAGACAGCACCCATTGTCAGGACCGAACCCGGGTCTCTGGCGCAGTAAGGCGGCAACTCTACCACTGCCCCCACCGTGCCAAATATAATTGGTACAAACCAGCAATGGTACAAAGCAGTTCCTTTTTAATTCATTACCATGTGACTATTAGTGACTTTATGCTACTCCCTGCTGAGCCAATCACTAAAGACTATCACACACTGACATCAGTTGAGAGTAGGTGAGGAAACAATTTTGGCCTGCCTTTTGCTTTTAACACAATCAGGTTTCGTATTTCAGTTAAACTGCATTAAATATCACAGCATCTAAATTTGCTACAAGTTTATTAAAGAAGGTATACTGGCAATATTATCAGATATCTGGACAATGTGCCAACAAAATTCTCAGCACTAGAAACACCAGTACAGGATCAGAATACATTACATACAGCCTCAGAGTAAAGCAACAATTGTACAACTTGGTCACTAAATAAAGATTGTAAAGGAAAGAGGGGTAAATTTAGCTTGGTCATTTTTGTGTCTATATATACATGTGTGAAAACAAAAATGACCAAGCAAAACAAAGATAGAGGGGAAATTTTGCTTGGTCATTTTTGTTTTCACACATATATATATTTTTCTATATATATAAGACATACAAACACAAAAATGACCACGCTAAATGCTTTCTCTAACCTTTACAATCTTAATTTAGTGACCAAGTATATATATATATATCTTCTTTATATTACTAAAACTCAGATCTTGTATATGTATGTATTTTTTGGGGGTTTGACCTGGTATATAGGTAACAGCGATTGCGGAAAAAAGGTGAACCGTAGCGCAACGGTTTTCGCACCACCTCAATCGCCAATCTCGCGCTCGCTCGGCCGTGATATTTTCATTTAATTTGGTCGCGTGTTTTTTAAGTTACAGAGGTTTTAAAGCGCTCCCCCCCCCCCTTTTCAGGGGGGCGCTGCGGTGCAGATTTAGTCTTCAGCTTGTGACGGCTACATTGTTTCGAAAAGTTTCCAAAAAAGCACTGATTGTTTTAAAGTAGTGTTTTTTGTTATTGCAAGTCACTTGACATACACAGATCAGGAGGACGGGCCCAACGGGCACACTTGGAGAGTAAGAGTGGGGCTGGGGGAGGAGAGAATGGGGGGTGTGGGGACGGGCCCAACGGGCCCGCTTTGCTAGTATATATATAAATATATAAATATTTAAAATAAATATATAAATATTTAAAACATTTGTGGAATTCTCTGCCTCAGAGGGCAGTGGAGGCCAATTCTCTGAATACATTCAAGAGAGAGCTAGATAGAGCTCTTAAGGATAGCGGAGTCAGGGGGTATGGGGAGAAAGCAGGAACGGGGTACTGATTGAGAATGATCAGCCATGATCACATTGAATGGCGGTGCTGGCTCGAAGGGCCGAATGGCCTACTCCTGCACTATTGTCTATTGTCTATTGTCTATTTTACCTTACAGATTTCCATTTGTAGTGAAACTGAAGCCTCACTAAATCATTTATCCTTAGTAGGAAATACTTATTTTTCCAAAATATATATATATATATATATATATATATATATATACTAGACCGAGTGGGCCCGTTGGGCCCGTCCTCGTAGGGTTTCCATTGTAACTGGGAGGGGAGGAAAGGGGGAGGGTTGGGGGAGGGAAGGGGGAGGGAGGAGGGGAGGGGAGGGGGGAGGGAGAGGGGAGGGAGGGGGGTAGGGGGGGAGGGAGGGGGGGAGAGGGGGGGATGGGAGGGGGGAGGGAGGGGGGAAGGGAGGAGGGAAGGGGGGGAGGGAGAGGGGAGGGAGGTGGGTAGGGGGGAGGGAGGGAGGGGGACCTCCCCTTTTCCCAGTACCCCTCTTTCCCCGTTGGGCCCGTCCTCGTAGGGTTTCCATTGTAACCGGGAGGAGGGGAGGGCGGGGAAGGGGGAGGGAGGGAGGAGGGAGGTGTGGAGGGAGGAGGGGAGGGGAGGGAGGGGGGAGGGGAGGGAGGGGGGTAGGGGGGAGGGGGAGGGAGAGGGGATGGGGGAGGGGAGGGGGAAAGGGGGGAGGGAGGGGGACCTCCCCTTTTCCCAGTACTCCTCTTTCCCCGTTGGGCCCGTCCTCGTAGGGTTTCCATTGTAACCGGGAGGGGGGGGAGGGGAGGGAGGAGGGAGGTGTGGAGGGAGGGTGGTGGGAGGAGGGGAGGGGGAGGGGGAGGGAGGGGGGGAGGGGAGGGGGAGGGGGGAAGAGGGGTAGGGGGGAGGGGAGGGAGGAGGGGAGGGAGGGGAACTCCCCTTTTCCCAGTACCCCTCTTTCCCCGTTGGGCCCGTCCCCGTAGGGTTTCCATTGTAACCGGGAGGGGGGGAGGAGGGTGGAAGGAGGGGGAGAGGGGTGGAAGGGTGGAGGGAGGGGGGGAGGGAGTGGGGGAGGGTCGGATGGAGGGAAGGAGGGAGGGGTGAGTTTAGGGGCTGAGTGGTGATGGAGGTTGGGATTGAGGGGGGAGAGAGTGGGGATGGAGGTGGGAAGGAGGGGGAAGGAAGAGGTTGAGGGGGAAGTGGGACCTCCCCTTTTCCCAGTACCCCTCTTTCTCCCACCACCAAGCCCCCACCGCAACGACCCCTGTTGTCCCCCTCCCCAGTCCCCATTCTCAGACCCCCCCCATCTCTTGGAATAAAAAAAAATACTTTTAAAAAAAAAGTGCTTTTTAATTGCTTGTTTTGAAACATTCGCGGTTAAGTGCTTTTTTAAAAAACATTCGCGGTTAAGTGCTGGTTTTGAAACATTCGCGGCTACTTAGTGCTTCTGTCAGTTGCTTTTCGAGGGAGGGAGTAGGGAGGTGTGGAGGGGGGAGGGGAGGGGGAGGGAGGGGGGAGGGGAGGGGGGAAGGGGGGGAGGGAGAGGGGAGGGAAGGGGGTAGGGGGGAGGGAGGGGGGAGGGGGGAAGGGGAGGGAGGGGGGAAGGGGAGGGGGAGGGAGGGGGGGAGGGAGAAGGGAGGGAGGGGGGAGTGAGGGGGGAGGGAGGGAACCTCCCATTTTCCCAGTACCCCTCTTTCCCCATTGGGCCCGTCCTCGTAGGGTTTCCATTGTAACCGGGAGGAGGGGAGGGAGGGTGGAAGGAGGGGGGAGGAGGAGAGGGATGGAATGGTGGAGGGAGGGGGAGGGAGTGGGGGAGGGTGGGATGGAGGGAAGGAGGGAGGGGGGGGAGTTAGGGGCTGAGTGGTGAAGGAGGTTGGGATTGAGGGGGGAGGGAGGGGGGAGGGAGTGGGGATGGAGGTGGGAAGGAGGGGGGAGGAAGGGGTTGAGGGGGGAAGTGGGACCTCCCCTTTTCCCAGTACCCCTCTTTCCCCCACCACCAAGCCCCCTCCGCAATGACCCCTGTTGTCCCCCTCCCCAGTCCCCATTCTCAGACCCCCCCCCCCCCATTCTCTCTCTCCCCCAGACACACTCTCAGTGCTTTTTTCGAAACACTTGCCCCGGTGGCCCACGAGCATAGGGGCCCAATGCTGATCTGTGTATGTTAAGTGACTTGCAATAAAAAAAAATACTTTAAAAAAAGATAAGTGCTTTTTAAGTGCTTGTTTTGAAACATTCACGGTCACATAGTGCTTCTCACTGCGATCTGTTAGTGGTGCTTTTCGAAACAATGTAGCACCCATCTCAAACAAGCATTGGGAGGATGGGAGGGAGGGAAGGGGAGGGAGGGAGGAGAGAGGTGTGGAGGGAGGGGGGGAAGGGGAGGGGGAACGGGGGGGAGGGAGAGGGGAGGGAGGGGGGGATGGGATGGGGGAAGGGGGGAGGGAGGGGGACCTCCCCTTTTCCCAGTACCCCTCTTTCCCCGTTGGGCCCGTCCTCGTAGGGTTTCCATTGTAACCGGGAGGAGGGGAGGGAGGGAGGAGGAGGTGTGGAGGGAGGAGGGGAGGGGGGGAGGGGAGGGGGGAGGGAGAGGGTTAGGGGGGAGGGGGAGGGGGGAGGGGAGGGGGGAAGGGGAGGGAGGGGGACCTCCCCTTTTCCCAGTACCCCTCTTTCCCCGTTGGGCCCGTCCCCGTAGGGTTTCCTTTGTAACCAGAAGGGGGGGGAGGGAGGGTGGAAGGAGGGGGGAGGGGGAGAGGGATGGAAGGGTGGAGGGAGGGGGGGGAGGATGGAGGGAAGGAGGGAGGGGGGGGGAGTTAGGGGAGGAGGGGTGAGGGAGGTGGGGAGGGAGTTGGGGAGGAGGGGGGGAGGGAGTGGGGATGGAGGTGGGAAGGAGTGGGGAGGAAGGGGTGAGGGGGGAAGGGGGGGAGGGAGGGAATAGGGGCCCCATGCTGATCTGTGTATGTTAAGTGACTTGCACAACTTTAAAAAACTGGCAGTTGCTTTTCGCAACAATGTTGCAACAATCTCACACAAGCATTGTGACGTCACAAGCTGAAGATGTAAATTTAAAACCGAGCTGATCTCTCATTGGTGCACGGGTGCCATTGTGACATCACGCACTGAAGCCCCTTCAAGAAAAGGGTTAGAAATGAAAATTTATACTTTAATATCTCTCTAGCTTTAAAAAGGTAGCTTCAATTTGAACGAAAGTACTTACAATAGTTGCCCATGTTAATGGTGAATACGGCGGTACAAAAATCGTAGCGCTTTGGTGTACCGTCTGGGAGGAGTAGGGTTTGGACCCTTCAAGAAAAGTGTTCGAAATGAAAATTTAAACTTTAATATCTCTCTAGCTTTAAAAAGGTAGCTTCAATTTGAACGAAAGTACTTACAATAGTTGCCCATGTCAATGGTGAATACGGCGGTACAAAAATCGTAGCGCTTTGGTGTACCGTCTGGGAGGAGCAGGGTTTGTAAGTTATGGACAGAAATCTTCGGAATCTTCCGTATATACATACGGAATCTTCCGTATATACATACGGAATGTTGGACCGCAGAGTTTTAGTAGTATACTAGACCGAGTGGGCCCGTTGGGCCCGTCCTCGTAGGGTTTCCATTGTAACCGGGAGGGGAGGAAAGGGGGAGGGTTGGGGGAGGGATGGGGGAGGGAGGAGGGGAGGGAGGGGGGGAGGGGAGGGGGGGAGGGGGGAGGGAGAGGGGAGGGAGGGGGGTAGGGGGGAGGGAGGGGGAGAGGGGGGGATGGGAGGGGGGAGGGGAGGGGGGAAGGGAGGAGGGAAGGGGGGGAGGGAGAGGGGAGGGAGGTGGGTAGGGGGGAGGGAGGGAGGCGGACCTCCCCTTTTCCCAGTACCTCTCTTTCCCCGTTGGGGCCCGTCCTCGTAGGGTTTCCATTGTAACCGGGAGGAGGGGAGGGCGGGAAGGGGGAGGGAGGGAGGAGGGAGGTGTGGAGGGAGGAGGGGAGGGGAGGGAGGGGGGAGGGGAGGGAGGGGGGTAGGGGGGAGGGGGAGGGAGGGGGAGGGAGAGGGGATGGGGGAGGGGAGGGGGAAGGGGGGAGGGAGGGGGACCTCCCCTTTTCCCAGTACTCCTCTTTCCCCGTTGGGCCCGTCCTCGTAGGGTTTCCATTGTAACCGGGAGGGGGGGAGGGAGGGAGGAGGGAGGTGTGGAGGGAGGAGGGGAGGGAGGGGGGAGGGGAGGGAGGGGGGTAGGGGGGAGGGGGAGGGAGGGGGAGGGAGAGGGGAGGGGGGAGGGGAGGGGGAAGGGGGGAGGGAGGGGACCTCCCCTTTTCCCAGTACCCCTCTTTCCCCGTTGGGCCCGTCCCCGTAGGGTTTCCATTGTAACCGGGAGGGGGGGAGGGGAGGGTGGAAGGAGGGGGAGAGGGGTGGAAGGGTGGAGGGAGTGGGGGAGGGTCGGATGGAGGGAAGGAGGGAGGGAAGGAGGGAGGGGTGAGTTAGGGGCTGAGTGGTGATGGAGGTTGGGATTGAGGGGGAGAGAGTGGGGATGGAGGTGGGAAGGAGGGGGGAGGAAGAGGTTGAGGGGGAAGTGGGACCTCCCCTTTTCCCAGTACCCCTCTTTCCCCCACCACCAAGCCCCCACCGCAACGACCCCTGTTGTCCCCCTACCCAGTCCCCATTCTCAGACCCCCCCCATTCTCTTGGAATAAAAAAAAATACTTTAAAAAAAAAAGTGCTTTTTAATTGCTTGTTTTGAAACATTCGCGGTTAAGTGCTTTTTTAAAAAACATTCGCGGTTAAGTGCTGGTTTTGAAACATTCGCGGCTACTTAGTGCTTCTGTCAGTTGCTTTTCGAAACAATGTTGCAACCATCTCACACAAGCATTGGGAGGATGGGAGGGAGGGAAGGGGAGGGAGGGAGGAGGGAGGTGTGGAGGGAGGAGGGGAGGGAGGGGGGAAGGGGAGGGGGGGAAGGGGGCGGGAGAGGGGAGGGAGGGGGGATGGGATGGGGAAGGGGGGAGTGAGGGGGACCTCCCCTTTTCCCAGTACCCCTCTTTCCCCGTTGGGCCCGTCCTCGTAGGGTTTCCATTGTAACCGGGAGGAGGGGAGGGAGGGAAGGGGGAGGGAGGGAGGAGGGAGGTGTGGAGGGAGGGGAGGGGGAGGGAGGGGGGAGGGGAGGGGGAAGGGGGGGAGGGGGGAGGGAGAGGGGGAGGGAGGGGGGGAGGGGGGTGAGGGGGGAGGGAGAGGGGTAGGGGGGGAGGGGAGGGGGAAGGGGAGGGAGGGGGACCTCCCCTTTTCCCAGTACCCCTCTTTCCCCGTTGGGCCCGTCCTCGTAGGGTTTCCATTGTAACCGGGATGGGAGGAAAGGGGGAGGGTTGGGGGAGGGAAGGGGGAGGGAGGAGGGGAGGGAGGGGGGGAGGGGAGGGGGGGAGGGGGAGGGAGAGGGGAGGGAGGGGGTAGGGGGGAGGGAGGGGGGAGAGGGGGGATGGGAGGGGGGAGGGGGGAAGGGAGGAGGGTAGGGGGGGAGGGAGAGGGGAGGGATGTGGGTAGGGGGGAGGGAGGGAGACCTCCCCTTTTCCCAGTACCCCTCTTTCCCCGTTGTGCCCGTCCTCGTAGGGTTTCCATTGTAACCGGGAGGACGGGAGGGCGGGAAGGGGGAGGGAGGGAGGAGGGAGGTGTGGAGGGAGGAGGGGAGGGGAGGGAGGGGGGAGGGGAGGGAGGGGGGTAGGGGGGAGGGGGAGGGAGAGGGGAGGGGGGAGGGGAGCGGGAAGGGGGGAGGGAGGGGGACCTCCCCTTTTCCCAGTACTCCTCTTTCCCCGTTGGGCCCGTCCTCGTAGGGTTTCCATTGTAACCGGGAGGGGGGAGGGAGGGAGGAGGGAGGTGTGGAGGGAGGAGGGGAGGGTGAGGGAGGGGAGGGGGAGGGGGGAAGAGGGGTAGGGGGGAGGGGAGGGAGGAGGGGAGGGAGGGGGAACTCCCCTTTTCCCAGTACCCCTCTTTCACCGTTGGGCCCGTCCCCGTAGGGTTTCCATTGTAACCGGGAGGGGGGGAGGGAGGGTGGAAGGAGGGGGAGAGGGGTGGAAGGGTGGAGGGAGGGGGGGAGGGAGTGGGGGAGGGTCGGATGGAGGGAAGGAGGGAGGGGTGAGTTAGGGGCTGAGTGGTGATGGAGGTTGGGATTGAGGGGGGAGAGAGTCGGGATGGAGGTGGGAAGGAGGGGGGAGGAAGAGGTTGAGGGGGAAGTGGGACCTCCCCTTTTCCCAGTACCCCTCTTTCCCCCACCACCAAGCCCCCACCGCAACGACCCCTGTTGTCCCCCTACCCAGTCCCCATTCTCAGACCCCCCCCCCATTCTCTTGGAATAAAAAAAAATACTTTTTTAAAAAAAGTGCTTTTTAATTGCTTGTTTTGAAACATTCGCGGTTAAGTGCTTTTTAAAAAAACATTCGCGGTTAAGTGCTGGTTTTGAAACATTCGCGGCTACTTAGTGCTTCTGTCAGTTGCTTTTCGAGGGAGGGAGTAGGGAGGTGTGGAGGGGGGAGGGGAGGGGGAGGGGAGGGGGAGGGGAGGGGGGAAGGGAGGAGGGAGAGGGGAGGGAAGGGGGTAGGGGGGAGGGGTAGGGAGGGGGGAGGGGGGAAGGGGAGGGAGGGGGGAAGGGGAGGGGGAGGGAGGGGGGGAGGGAGAAGGGAGGGAGGGGGGAGGGAGGGGAACCTCCCATTTTCCCAGTACCCCTCTTTCACCATTGGGCCCGTCCTCGTAGGGTTTCCATTGTAACCGGGAGGAGGGGAGGGAGGGAAGGGGGAGGGAGGGAGGGAGGAGGGAGGTGTGGAGGGAGGAGGGGAGGGGGAGGGGAGGGGGGGAGGGGGGAAGGGGGGAGGAGGGAGGGAGAGGGGAGGGAGGGGGGGAGGTAAGGGGGAGAGGGGGGAAGGGGGAGGGAGGGGGATCTCCCCTTTTCCCAGTACCCCTCTTTCCCCGTTGGGCCCGTCCTCGTAGGGTTTCCATTGTAACCGTGAGGAGGGGAGGGAGGGAAGGGGGAGGGAGGGAGGAGGGAGGGGTGGAGGGAGGAGGGGAGGGGAGGGAGGGGGAGGGGAGGGAGGGGGGAGGGGGAGGGAGGGGAAGGGGGGAGGGGAGGGGGAAGGGGGTAGTGAGGGGGACCTCCCCTTTTCCCAGTACCCCTCTTTCCCCGTTGGGCCCGTCCTCGTAGGGTTTCAATTGTAACCGGGAGGGGGGAGAGAGGGTGGAAGGAGGGGGGAGGGGGAGAGGGATGGAAGGGTGGAGGGAGGGGGAGGGATTGGGGGAGGGAGGGATGGAGGGAAGGAGGGAGGGGGGAGTTAGGGGGGAGGGAGTTGGGGAGGAGGGGGGGAGGGAGTGGGGATGGAGGTGGGAAGGAGGGGGGATGAAGGGGTTGAGGGGGGAAGGGGGACCTCCCCTTTTCCCAGTACCCCTCTTTCCCCGTTGGGCCCGTCCCCGTAGGGTTTCCATTGTAACCGGGAGGGGGGAGGGAGGGTGGAAGGAGGGGGGAGGGGGAGAGGGATGGAATGGTGGAGGGAGGGGGGAGGGAGTGGGGGAGGGTGGGATGGAGGGAAGGAGGGAGCGGGGGAGTTAGGGGCTGAGTGGTGATGGAGGTTGGGATTGAGGGGGGAGGGAGGGGGGAGGGAGTGGGGATTGAGGTGGGAAGGAGGGGGGAGGAAGGGGTTGAGGGGGGAAGTGGGACCTCCCCTTTTCCCAGTACCCCTCTTTCCCCGTTGGGCCCGTCCCCGTATAGTTTCCATTGTAACCGGGAGGGGGGGAGGGAGGGTGGAAGGAGGGGGGAGGGGGAGAGGGATGGAATGGTGGAGGGAGGGGGGAGGGAGTGGGGGAGGGTGGGATGGAGGGAAGGAGGGAGGGGGGGAGTTAGGGGCTGAGTGGTGATGGAGGTTGGGATTGAGGGGGGAGGGAGGGGGGGAGGGAGTGGGGATGGAGGTGGGAAGGAGTGGGGAGGAAGGGGTTGAGGGGAGAAGGGGGGGGGAGGGAGGGAATAGGGGCCCCATGCTGATCTGTGTATGTTAAGTGACTTGCACAACTTTAAAAAACTGGCAGTTGCCTTTCGCAACAATGTTGCAACAATCTCACACAAGCATTGTGACGTCACAAGCTGAAGATGTAAATTTAAAACCGAGCTGATCTCTGATTGGTGCACGGGTGCCATTGTGACATCACGCGCTGAAGCCCCTTCAAGAAAAGGGTTAGAAATGAAAATTTAAACTTTAATATCTCTCTAGCTTTAAAAAGGTAACTTCAATTTGAACGAAAGTACTTACAATAGTTGCCCACGTTAATGGTGAATATGGCGGTACAAAAATCGTAGCGCTTTGGTGTACCTTCAGGGAGGAGTAGGGTTTGTAAGTTATGGACAGAAATTCTTCGGAATCTTCCGTACATACACATATACATACATACATACGGAATGTTGGACCGCAGAGTTTTAGTAGTATACTAGACCGAGTGGGCCCGTTGGGCCCGTCCTCGTAGGGTTTCCATTGTAACCGGGAGGGGAGGAAAGGGGGAGGGTTAGGGGAGGGAAGGGGGAGGGAGGAGGGGAGGGAGGGGAGGGGGGAGGGGGGAAGGGGGGAGGGAGAGGGGAGGGAGGGGGGTAGGGGGGAGGGAGGGGGGAGAGGGGGGGATGGGAGGGGGGAGGGGGGAAGGGAGGAGGGAAGGGGGGAGGGAGAGGGGAGGGAGGTGGGTAGGGGGGAGGGAGGGAGGGGGACCTCCCCTTTTCCCAGTACCCCTCTTTCCCCGTTGGGCCCGTCCTCGTAGGGTTTCCATTGTAACCGGGAGGACGGGAGGGCGGGAAGGGGGAGGGAGGGAGGAGGGAGGTGTGGAGGGAGGAGGGGAGGGGAGGGAGGGGGGAGGGGAGGGAGGGGGGGTAGGGGGGAGGGGGAGGGAGAGGGGAGGGGGGAGGGGAGCGGGAAGGGGGGAGGGAGGGGGACCTCCCCTTTTCCCAGTACTCCTCTTTCCCCGTTGGGCCCGTCCTCGTAGGGTTTCCATTGTAACCGGGAGGGGGGAGGGAGGGAGGAGGGAGGTGTGGAGGGAGGAGGGGAGGGTGAGGGAGGGGAGGGGGAGGGGGGAAGAGGGGTAGGGGGGAGGGGAGGGAGGAGGGGAGGGAGGGGGAACTCCCCTTTTCCCAGTACCCCTCTTTCACCGTTGGGCCCGTCCCCGTAGGGTTTCCATTGTAACCGGGAGGGGGGGAGGGAGGGTGGAAGGAGGGGGAGAGGGGTGGAAGGGTGGAGGGAGGGGGGGAGGGAGTGGGGGAGGGTCGGATGGAGGGAAGGAGGGAGGGGTGAGTTAGGGGCTGAGTGGTGATGGAGGTTGGGATTGAGGGGGGAGAGAGTCGGGATGGAGGTGGGAAGGAGGGGGGAGGAAGAGGTTGAGGGGGAAGTGGGACCTCCCCTTTTCCCAGTACCCCTCTTTCCCCCACCACCAAGCCCCCACCGCAACGACCCCTGTTGTCCCCCTACCCAGTCCCCATTCTCAGACCCCCCCCCCCATTCTCTTGGAATAAAAAAAAATACTTTTTTAAAAAAAGTGCTTTTTAATTGCTTGTTTTGAAACATTCGCGGTTAAGTGCTTTTTAAAAAAACATTCGCGGTTAAGTGCTGGTTTTGAAACATTCGCGGCTACTTAGTGCTTCTGTCAGTTGCTTTTCGAGGGAGGGAGTAGGGAGGTGTGGAGGGGGGAGGGGAGGGGGAGGGGAGGGGGAGGGGAGGGGGGAAGGGAGGAGGGAGAGGGGAGGGAAGGGGGTAGGAGGGAGGGGTAGGGAGGGGGGAGGGGGGAAGGGGAGGGAGGGGGGAAGGGGAGGGGGAGGGAGGGGGGGAGGGAGAAGGGAGGGAGGGGGGAGGGAGGGGAACCTCCCATTTTCCCAGTACCCCTCTTTCACCATTGGGCCCGTCCTCGTAGGGTTTCCATTGTAACCGGGAGGAGGGGAGGGAGGGAAGGGGGAGGGAGGGAGGGAGGAGGGAGGTGTGGAGGGAGGAGGGGAGGGGGAGGGGAGGGGGGGAGGGGGGAAGGGGGGAGGAGGGAGGGAGAGGGGAGGGAGGGGGGGAGGTAAGGGGGAGAGGGGGGAAGGGGGAGGGAGGGGGATCTCCCCTTTTCCCAGTACCCCTCTTTCCCCGTTGGGCCCGTCCTCGTAGGGTTTCCATTGTAACCGTGAGGAGGGGAGGGAGGGAAGGGGGAGGGAGGGAGGAGGGAGGGGTGGAGGGAGGAGGGGAGGGGAGGGAGGGGGAGGGGAGGGAGGGGGGAGGGGGAGGGAGGGGAAGGGGGGAGGGGAGGGGGAAGGGGGTAGTGAGGGGGACCTCCCCTTTTCCCAGTACCCCTCTTTCCCCGTTGGGCCCGTCCTCGTAGGGTTTCAATTGTAACCGGGAGGGGGGAGAGAGGGTGGAAGGAGGGGGGAGGGGGAGAGGGATGGAAGGGTGGAGGGAGGGGGAGGGATTGGGGGAGGGAGGGATGGAGGGAAGGAGGGAGGGGGGAGTTAGGGGGGAGGGAGTTGGGGAGGAGGGGGGGAGGGAGTGGGGATGGAGGTGGGAAGGAGGGGGGATGAAGGGGTTGAGGGGGGAAGGGGGACCTCCCCTTTTCCCAGTACCCCTCTTTCCCCGTTGGGCCCGTCCCCGTAGGGTTTCCATTGTAACCGGGAGGGGGGAGGGAGGGTGGAAGGAGGGGGGAGGGGGAGAGGGATGGAATGGTGGAGGGAGGGGGGAGGGAGTGGGGGAGGGTGGGATGGAGGGAAGGAGGGAGCGGGGGAGTTAGGGGCTGAGTGGTGATGGAGGTTGGGATTGAGGGGGGAGGGAGGGGGGAGGGAGTGGGGATTGAGGTGGGAAGGAGGGGGGAGGAAGGGGTTGAGGGGGGAAGTGGGACCTCCCCTTTTCCCAGTACCCCTCTTTCCCCGTTGGGCCCGTCCCCGTATAGTTTCCATTGTAACCGGGAGGGGGGGAGGGAGGGTGGAAGGAGGGGGGAGGGGGAGAGGGATGGAATGGTGGAGGGAGGGGGGAGGGAGTGGGGGAGGGTGGGATGGAGGGAAGGAGGGAGGGGGGGAGTTAGGGGCTGAGTGGTGATGGAGGTTGGGATTGAGGGGGGAGGGAGGGGGGGAGGGAGTGGGGATGGAGGTGGGAAGGAGTGGGGAGGAAGGGGTTGAGGGGAGAAGGGGGGGGGAGGGAGGGAATAGGGGCCCCATGCTGATCTGTGTATGTTAAGTGACTTGCACAACTTTAAAAAACTGGCAGTTGCCTTTCGCAACAATGTTGCAACAATCTCACACAAGCATTGTGACGTCACAAGCTGAAGATGTAAATTTAAAACCGAGCTGATCTCTGATTGGTGCACGGGTGCCATTGTGACATCACGCGCTGAAGCCCCTTCAAGAAAAGGGTTAGAAATGAAAATTTAAACTTTAATATCTCTCTAGCTTTAAAAAGGTAACTTCAATTTGAACGAAAGTACTTACAATAGTTGCCCACGTTAATGGTGAATATGGCGGTACAAAAATCGTAGCGCTTTGGTGTACCTTCAGGGAGGAGTAGGGTTTGTAAGTTATGGACAGAAATTCTTCGGAATCTTCCGTACATACACATATACATACATACATACGGAATGTTGGACCGCAGAGTTTTAGTAGTATACTAGAAAAGAGGGCCCGTTGGGCCCGTCCCCACACCCCCCATTCTCACTCCCCCAGCCCCACTCTTACTCTCCAAGTGTGCCCGTTGGGCCCGGAAAAGAGGGCCCGTTGGGCCCGTCCCCACACCCCCCATTCTCTCCTCCCCCAGCCCCACTCTTACTCTCCAAGTGTGCCCGTTGGGCCCGTCCTCCTGATCTGTGTATGTCAAGTGACCACTATAGCCTTCATTCTTTTTTTTTTTCCCTAATCAGATGTTTGTTTGTTTTTTCCTAATCAGATGTGCAGTACTTTGGTCAACGTGGGTTGTTTTTAAATGTGCTATACAAATAAAACTGACTTGACTTGACTTGACTTGCAATAACAAAAAAGACTTCTTGGAAGCTTTTCGAAACAATGTAGCCGTCACAAGCTGAAAACTAAATCCTTGCTGAAAACTAAATCCTTTTCTGGAAACTTTTGGAAACAAATGTAGCCCCTTGAAGAAAAGGGTTAGAAATGAAAAATTTAAACTTTAATATCTCTCTAGCTTTAAAAAGGTAGCTTCAATTTGAACGAAAGTACTTACAATAGTTGCCCAGGTTAATGGTGAATACGGCGGTACAAAAATCGTAGCGCTTTGGTGTACCGTCTAGGAGGAGTAGGGTTTGTAAGTAATCTTCCGTACATACACATATACATACATACATACGGAATGTTGGACCGCAGAGTTTTAGTATTATACTAGAAAAGAGGGCCCGTTGGGCCCGTCCCCATACCCCCCATTCTCTCCTCCCCCAGCCCCACCCTTACTCTCCAAGTGTGCCCGTTGGGGAGGGCCCGTTGGGCCCGTCCCCACACCCCCCATTCTCTCCTCCCCCAGCCCCACTCTTACTCTCCAAGATGTTTTTTTTTTTTTTCCTAATCAGATGTGCAGTACTTTGGTCAACGTGGGTTGTTTTTAAATGTGCTATACAAATAAAAGTGACTTGACTTGACTTGACTTGACTTGCAATAACAAAAAAGACTTCTTGGAAGCTTTTCGAAACAATGTAGCCGTCACAAGCTGAAAACTAAATCCTTGCTGAAAACTAAATGATTTTCTGTAAACTTTTTGAAACAAATGTAGCCCCTTGAAGAAAAGGGTTAGAAATGAAAATTTAAACTTTAATATCTCTCTAGCTTTAAAAAGGTAGCTTCAATTTGAACGAAAGTACTTACAATAGTTGCCCAGGTTAATGGTGAATACGGCGGTACAAAAATCGTAGCGCTTTGGTGTACCGTCTTGGAGGAGTAGGGTTTGTAAGTAATCTTCCGTACATACACATATACATACATACATACGGAATGTTGGACCGCAGAGTTTTAGTATTATATATAGATATATAGATATATAGATAGATAGATAGATAGATAGACTAGACCGAGTGGGCCCGTTGGGCCCGTCCTCGTAGGGTTTCCATTGTAACCGGGAGGGGAGGAAAGGGGGAGGGTTGGGGGAGGGAAGGGGGAGGGAGGAGGGAGGGGAGGGGGGGAGGGGGGAGGGAGAGGGGAGGGAGGGGGGTAGGGGGGAGGGAGGGGGGAATGGGAGGGGGAGGGGGGAAGGGAGGAGGGAAGGGGGGGAGGGAGAGGGGAGGGGGGAGGGAGGGAGGGGGACCTCCCCTTTTCCCAGTACCCCTCTTTCCCCGTTGGGCCCGTCCTCGTAGGGTTTCCATTGTAACCGGGAGGGGAGGGCGGGAAGGGGGAGGGAGGGAGGAGGGAGGTGTGGAGGGAGGAGGGGAGGGGAGGGAGGGGGGAGGGGAGGGAGGGGGGTAGGGGGGAGGGGGAGGGAGAGGGGAGGGGGGAGGGGAGGGGGAAGGGGGGAGGGAGGGGACCTCCCCTTTTCCCAGTACTCCTCTTTCCCCGTTGGGCCCGTCCTCGTAGGGTTTCAATTGTAACCGGGAGGGGGGAGGGAGGGTGGAAGGAGGGGGGAGAGGGATGGAAGGGTGGAGGGAGGGGGGGAGGGATTGGGGAGGGAGGGAAGGAGGGAGGGGGGAGTTAGGGGGGAGGGGGGAGGGAGTTGGGGAGGGAGGGGGAGGAGGGGGGGAGGGAGTGGGGATGGAGGTGGGAAGGAGGGGGGATGAAGGGGTTGAGGGGGAAGGGGGACCTCCCCTTTTCCCAGTACCCCTCTTTCCCCGTTGGGCCTGTCCTCATAGGGTTTCCATTGTAACCGGGAGGGGGGGGGGAGGGAGGAGGGAGGTGTGAAGGGAGGAGGGGAGGGGGAGGGAGGGGGGAGGGGAGGGGGAAGGGGAGGGGGGAAGGGGGTAGGGGGAGGGGAGGGAGGGGGATCTCCCCTTTTCCCAGTACCCCTCTTTCCCCGTTGGGCTCGTCCCCGTAGGGTTTCCATTGTAACCGGGAGGGGGGGAGGGAGGGTGGAAGGAGGTGGGAGGGGGAGAGGGATGGAAGGGTGGAGGGAGGGGGCAGGGAGTGGGGGAGGGTGGGATGGAGGGAAGGAGGGAGGGGGGGAGTTAGGGGCTGTGTGATGATGGAGGTTGGGATTGAGGGGGGAGGGAGGGGGGGAGCGAGTGGGGATGGAGGTGGGAAGGAGGGGGGAGGAAGGGGTTGAGGGGGGAAGTGGAACCTCCCCTTTTCCCAGTACCCCTCTTTCCCCCACCACCAAGCCCCCTCCGCAACGACCCCTGTTGTCCCCCTCCCCAGTCCCCATTCTCAGACCCCCCCCATTCTCTCTCTCCCCCAGACACACTCTCAGTGCTTTTTTCGAAACACTTGCCCCGGTGGCCCACGAGCATAGGGGCCCAATGCTGATTTCTGTATGTTAAGTGACTTGCAATAAAAAAAAATACTTTAAAAAAAGATAAGTGCTTTTTAAGTGCTTGTTTTGAAACATTCGCGGTCACATAGTGCTTCTCACTGCGATCTGTTAGTGGTGCTTTTCGAAACAATGTAGCACCCATCTCAAACAAGCATTGGGAGGATGGGAGGGAGGGAAGGGGAGGGAGGGAGGAGAGAGGTGTGGAGGGAGGGGGGAAGGGGAGGGGGGAACGGGGGAAGGGGGAGGGAGAGGGGAGGGAGGGGGGATGGGATGGGGGAAGGGGGAGGGAGGGGGACCTCCCCTTTTCCCAGTACCCCTCTTTCCCCGTTGGGCCCGTCCTCGTAGGGTTTCCATTGTAACCGGGAGGAGGGGAGGGAGGGAGGAGGGAGGTGTGGAGGGAGGAGGGGAGGGGGGGAGGGGAGGGGGGAAGGGGGAGGGAGAGGGTTAGGGGGGAGGGGGAGGGGGGAAGGGGAGGGAGGGGGACCTCCCCTTTTCCCAGTACCCCTCTTTCCCCGTTGGGCCCGTCCCCGTAGGGTTTCCTTTGTAACCAGAAGGGGGGGAGGGAGGGTGGAAGGAGGGGGGAGGGGGAGAGGGATGGAAGGGTGGAGGGAGGGGGGGGAGGATGGAGGGAAGGAGGGAGGGGGGGGAGTTAGGGGAGGAGGGGTGAGGGAGGTGGGGAGGGAGTTGGGGAGGAGGGGGGAGGGAGTGGGGATGGAGGTGGGAAGGAGTGGGGAGGAAGGGGTTGAGGGGGGAAGGGGGGGAGGGAGGGAATAGGGGCCCCATGCTGACCTGTGTATGTTAAGTGACTTGCACAACTTTAAAAAACTGGCAGTTGCTTTTCGCAACAATGTTGCAACAATCTCACACAAGCATTGTGACGTCACAAGCTGAAGATGTAAATTTAAAACCGAGCTGATCTCTGATTGGTGCACGGGTGCCATTGTGACATCACGCGCTGAAGCCCCTTCAAGAAAAGGGTTAGAAATGAAAATTTAAACTTTAATATCTCTCTAGCTTTAAAAAGGTAGCTTCAATTTGAACGAAAGTACTTACAATAGTTGCCCACGTTAATGGTGAATATGGCGGTACAAAAATCGTAGCGCTTTGGTGTAACTTCAGGGAGGAGTAGGGTTTGTAAGTTATGGACAGAAATTCTTCGGAATCTTCCGTACATACACATATACATACATACATACGGAATGTTGGACCGCAGAGTTTTAGTAGTATACTAGACCGAGTGGGCCCGTTGGGCCCGTCCTCGTAGGGTTTCCATTGTAACCGGGAGGGGAGGAAAGGGGGAGGGTTAGGGGAGGGAAGGGGGAGGGAGGAGGGGAGGGAGGGGAGGGGGGAGGGGGGAAGGGGGGAGGGAGAGGGGAGGGAGGGGGGTAGGGGGGAGGGAGGGGGGAGAGGGGGGGATGGGAGGGGGGAGGGGGGAAGGGAGGAGGGAAGGGGGGAGGGAGAGGGGAGGGAGGTGGGTAGGGGGGAGGGAGGGAGGGGGACCTCCCCTTTTCCCAGTACCCCTCTTTCCCCGTTGGGCCCGTCCTCGTAGGGTTTCCATTGTAACCGGGAGGACGGGAGGGCGGGAAGGGGGAGGGAGGGAGGAGGGAGGTGTGGAGGGAGGAGGGGAGGGGAGGGAGGGGGGAGGGGAGGGAGGGGGGTAGGGGGGAGGGGGAGGGAGAGGGGAGGGGGGAGGGGAGCGGGAAGGGGGGAGGGAGGGGGACCTCCCCTTTTCCCAGTACTCCTCTTTCCCCGTTGGGCCCGTCCTCGTAGGGTTTCCATTGTAACCGGGAGGGGGGAGGGAGGGAGGAGGGAGGTGTGGAGGGAGGAGGGGAGGGTGAGGGAGGGGAGGGGGAGGGGGGAAGAGGGGTAGGGGGGAGGGGAGGGAGGAGGGGAGGGAGGGGGAACTCCCCTTTTCCCAGTACCCCTCTTTCACCGTTGGGCCCGTCCCCGTAGGGTTTCCATTGTAACCGGGAGGGGGGGAGGGAGGGTGGAAGGAGGGGGAGAGGGGTGGAAGGGTGGAGGGAGGGGGGGAGGGAGTGGGGGAGGGTCGGATGGAGGGAAGGAGGGAGGGGTGAGTTAGGGGCTGAGTGGTGATGGAGGTTGGGATTGAGGGGGGAGAGAGTCGGGATGGAGGTGGGAAGGAGGGGGGAGGAAGAGGTTGAGGGGGAAGTGGGACCTCCCCTTTTCCCAGTACCCCTCTTTCCCCCACCACCAAGCCCCCACCGCAACGACCCCTGTTGTCCCCCTACCCAGTCCCCATTCTCAGACCCCCCCCCCATTCTCTTGGAATAAAAAAAAATACTTTTTTAAAAAAAGTGCTTTTTAATTGCTTGTTTTGAAACATTCGCGGTTAAGTGCTTTTTAAAAAAACATTCGCGGTTAAGTGCTGGTTTTGAAACATTCGCGGCTACTTAGTGCTTCTGTCAGTTGCTTTTCGAGGGAGGGAGTAGGGAGGTGTGGAGGGGGGAGGGGAGGGGGAGGGGAGGGGGAGGGGAGGGGGGAAGGGAGGAGGGAGAGGGGAGGGAAGGGGGTAGGGGGGAGGGGTAGGGAGGGGGGAGGGGGGAAGGGGAGGGAGGGGGGAAGGGGAGGGGGAGGGAGGGGGGGAGGGAGAAGGGAGGGAGGGGGGAGGGAGGGGAACCTCCCATTTTCCCAGTACCCCTCTTTCACCATTGGGCCCGTCCTCGTAGGGTTTCCATTGTAACCGGGAGGAGGGGAGGGAGGGAAGGGGGAGGGAGGGAGGGAGGAGGGAGGTGTGGAGGGAGGAGGGGAGGGGGAGGGGAGGGGGGGAGGGGGGAAGGGGGGAGGAGGGAGGGAGAGGGGAGGGAGGGGGGGAGGTAAGGGGGAGAGGGGGGAAGGGGGAGGGAGGGGGATCTCCCCTTTTCCCAGTACCCCTCTTTCCCCGTTGGGCCCGTCCTCGTAGGGTTTCCATTGTAACCGTGAGGAGGGGAGGGAGGGAAGGGGGAGGGAGGGAGGAGGGAGGGGTGGAGGGAGGAGGGGAGGGGAGGGAGGGGGAGGGGAGGGAGGGGGGAGGGGGAGGGAGGGGAAGGGGGGAGGGGAGGGGGAAGGGGGTAGTGAGGGGGACCTCCCCTTTTCCCAGTACCCCTCTTTCCCCGTTGGGCCCGTCCTCGTAGGGTTTCAATTGTAACCGGGAGGGGGGAGAGAGGGTGGAAGGAGGGGGGAGGGGGAGAGGGATGGAAGGGTGGAGGGAGGGGGAGGGATTGGGGGAGGGAGGGATGGAGGGAAGGAGGGAGGGGGGAGTTAGGGGGGAGGGAGTTGGGGAGGAGGGGGGGAGGGAGTGGGGATGGAGGTGGGAAGGAGGGGGGATGAAGGGGTTGAGGGGGGAAGGGGGACCTCCCCTTTTCCCAGTACCCCTCTTTCCCCGTTGGGCCCGTCCCCGTAGGGTTTCCATTGTAACCGGGAGGGGGGAGGGAGGGTGGAAGGAGGGGGGAGGGGGAGAGGGATGGAATGGTGGAGGGAGGGGGGAGGGAGTGGGGGAGGGTGGGATGGAGGGAAGGAGGGAGCGGGGGAGTTAGGGGCTGAGTGGTGATGGAGGTTGGGATTGAGGGGGGAGGGAGGGGGGAGGGAGTGGGGATTGAGGTGGGAAGGAGGGGGGAGGAAGGGGTTGAGGGGGGAAGTGGGACCTCCCCTTTTCCCAGTACCCCTCTTTCCCCGTTGGGCCCGTCCCCGTATAGTTTCCATTGTAACCGGGAGGGGGGGAGGGAGGGTGGAAGGAGGGGGGAGGGGGAGAGGGATGGAATGGTGGAGGGAGGGGGGAGGGAGTGGGGGAGGGTGGGATGGAGGGAAGGAGGGAGGGGGGGAGTTAGGGGCTGAGTGGTGATGGAGGTTGGGATTGAGGGGGGAGGGAGGGGGGGAGGGAGTGGGGATGGAGGTGGGAAGGAGTGGGGAGGAAGGGGTTGAGGGGAGAAGGGGGGGGGAGGGAGGGAATAGGGGCCCCATGCTGATCTGTGTATGTTAAGTGACTTGCACAACTTTAAAAAACTGGCAGTTGCCTTTCGCAACAATGTTGCAACAATCTCACACAAGCATTGTGACGTCACAAGCTGAAGATGTAAATTTAAAACCGAGCTGATCTCTGATTGGTGCACGGGTGCCATTGTGACATCACGCGCTGAAGCCCCTTCAAGAAAAGGGTTAGAAATGAAAATTTAAACTTTAATATCTCTCTAGCTTTAAAAAGGTAACTTCAATTTGAACGAAAGTACTTACAATAGTTGCCCACGTTAATGGTGAATATGGCGGTACAAAAATCGTAGCGCTTTGGTGTACCTTCAGGGAGGAGTAGGGTTTGTAAGTTATGGACAGAAATTCTTCGGAATCTTCCGTACATACACATATACATACATACATACGGAATGTTGGACCGCAGAGTTTTAGTAGTATACTAGACCGAGTGGGCCCGTTGGGCCCGTCCTCGTAGGGTTTCCATTGTAACCGGGAGGGGAGGAAAGGGGGAGGGTTGGGGGAGGGAAGGGGGAGGGAGGAGGGGAGGGAGGGGGGGAGGGGAGGGGGAGGGAGAGGGGAGGGAGGGGGGTAGGGGGGAGGGAGGGGGGAGAGGGGGGATGGGAGGGGGAGGGGAGGGGGGGGAGGGAGGAGGGAAGGAGGGGAGGGAAGTGGGTAGGGGGGAGGGAGGGAGGGGGACCTCCCCTTTTCCCAGTACCCCTCTTTCCCCGTTGGGCCCGTCCTCGTAGGGTTTCCATTGTAACCGGGAGGAGGGGAGGGCGGGAAGGGGGAGGGAGGGAGGAGGGAGGTGTGGAGGGAGGAGGGGAGGGGAGGGAGGGGGGAGGGGGGAAGGGGAGGGGGGAAGGGGGGAAGGGGGAGGGAGAGGGAGAGGGGAGGGAGGGGGGATGGGATGGGGGAAGGGGGGAGGGAGGGGGACCTCCCCTTTTCCCAGTACTCCTCTTTCCCCGTTGGGCCCGTCCTCGTAGGGTTTCCATTGTAACCGGGAGGAGGGGAGGGCGGGAAGGGGGAGGGAGGGAGGAGGGAGGTGTGGAGGGAGGAGGGGAGGGGAGGGAGGGGGGAGGGGGGAAGGGGAGGGGGGAAGGGGGGAAGGGGGAGGGAGAGGGAGAGGGGAGGGAGGGGGGATGGGATGGGGGAAGGGGGGAGGGAGGGGGACCTCCCCTTTTCCCAGTACTCCTCTTTCCCCGTTGGGCCCGTCCTCGTAGGGTTTCAATTGTAACCGGGAGGGGGGGAGGGAGGGTGGAAGGAGGGGGGAGAGGGATGGAAGGGTGGATGGAGGGGGGGAGGGATTGGGGAGGGAGGGATGGAGGGAGGGGGGAGTTAGGGGGGAGGGGGGAGGGAGTTGGGGAGGGAAGGGGAGGAGGGGGGAGGGAGTGGGGATGGAGGTGGGAAGGAGGGGTGATGAAGGGGTTGAGGGGGGAAGGGGGACCTCCCCTTTTCCCAGTACCCCTCTTTCCCCGTTGGGCCCGTCCTCATAGGGTTTCCATTGTAACCGGGAGGGGGGGAGGGAGGTGTGGAGGGAGGTGTGGAGGGAGGAGGGGAGGGGGAGGGAGGGGGGGAGGGGAGGGGGGAAGGGGAGGGGGAAGGGGGGAGGGGGGAGGGGAGGGAGGGGGACCTCCCCTTTTCCCAGTACCCCTCTTTCTCCGTTGGGCCCGTCCCCATAGGGTTTCTATTGTAACCGGGAGGGGGGAGGGAGGATGGAAGAATGGGGGAGGGGGAGAGGGATGGAAGGGTGGATTGATTGGGGGAGGGAGGGATGGAGGGAAGGAGGGAGGGGGGGAGTTAGGGGGGAGGTTTGAGGGAGGTGGGGAGGGAGGGGGAGGGAGTTGGGGAGGGAGGGGGAGGAGGGGGGGAGGGAGTGGGGATGGAGGTGGGAAGGAAGGGGTTGAGGGGTGAAGGGGGACCTCCCATTTTCCCAGTACCCCTCTTTCCCCCACCACCAAGCCCCCTCCGCAACGACCCCTGTTGTCCCCCTCCCCAGTCCCCATTCTCAGACCCCCCCCCCATTCTCTCTCTCCCCCAGACACACTCCAAGTGCTGTTTCGCAACACTTGCCCCGGTGGCCCACGAGCATAGAGGCCCCATGTTGATCTGTGTATGTTAAGTGACTTGCAATAAAAAAGACTACTTGAAAACAGTGGTTTAAAGTGGTTTAAAGTGCTGTTTTTGCTACATTTGCGGTCATTTAGTGCTTCTCACGACCACGGTCATTTAGTGCTTCTCACTGCGATCTGTTAGTGGTGCTTTTCGAAACAATGCAGCACCCATCTCAAACAAGCATTGGGAGGATGGGAGGGAGGGAAGGGGAGGGAGGGAGGAGAGAGGTGTGGAGGGAGGAGGGGAGGGAGGGGGAAGGGGAGGGGGGAACGGGGGGAAGGGGGAGGGAGAGGGGAGGGAGGGGGGATGGGATGGGGGAAGGGGGGAGGGAGGGGGACCTCCCCTTTTCCCAGTACCCCTCTTTCCCCGTTGGGCCCGTCCTCGTAGGGTTTCCATTGTAACCGGGAGGAGGGGAGGGAGGGAGGAGGGAGGTGTGGAGGGAGGAGGGGAGGGGGGGAGGGGAGGGGGGAAGGGGGAGGGAGAGGGTTAGGGGGGAGGGGGATGGGGGAGGGGGTAAGGGGAGGGAGGGGGACCTCCCCTTTTCCCAGTACCCCTCTTTCCCCGTTGGGCCCGTCCCCGTAGGGTTTCCTTTGTAACCAGAAGGGGGGGAGGGAGGGTGGAAGGAGGGGGGAGGGGGAGAGGGATGGAAGGGTGGAGGGAGGGGGGGAGGGATGGAGGGAAGGAGGGAGGGGGGGGAGTTAGGGGAGGAGGGGTGAGGGAGGTGGGGAGGGAGTTGGGGAGGAGGGGGGGAGGGAGTGGGGATGGGGGTGGGAAGGAGTGGGGAGGAAGGGGTTGAGGGGGGAAGGGGGGGGGAGGGAGGGAATAGGGGCCCCATGCTGATCTGTGTATGTTAAGTGACTCGCACAACTTTAAAAAACTGGCAGTTGCTTTTCGCAACAATGTTGCAAACCATCTCACACAAGCATTGTGACGTCACAAGCTGAAGACCTTGAAAAAAAAGGTCAGAAAAAAAATAATGTAAATTTAAAACCGAGCTGATCTCTCATTGGTGCACGGGTGCCATTGTGACATCACGCGCTGAAGCCCCTTCAAGAAAAGGGTTAGAAATGAAAATTTAAACTTTAATATCTCTCTAGCTTTAAAAAGGTAGCTTCAATTTGAACGAAAGTACTTACAATAGTTGCCCACGTTAATGGTGAATATGGCGGTACAAAAATCGTAGCGCTTTGGTGTACCGTCTGGGAGGAGTAGGGTTTGTAAATTATGGACAGAAATTCTTCGGAATCTTCCGTACATACACATATACATACATACATACGGAATGTTGGACCGCAGAGTTTTAGTAGTATATAGATAGATAGATAGATATATATATATATATATATATATCTTTTTTTAAATTTTATATCAAAAAATACTTTATTCAAGTAATAAATATTTACAAAACATCTTCTTTTTAACAACCCCATCCGACATTTCCGGAGGTTACACATTCAATAGTTATTCACTTCCAAATTTACAGACATTTACACAGTATCCCTTATTTGGAGGGGCGTCTCCACCACACCCTGCGTTGAATAAAGATACACACCCCCGGTTCCCTCCCCATTCACTTCACCCGTGAAGGGAGGAGATGCGGATTCGTACCACACATGCGCCGGTCGGGTCAGCAGGCCACCCATTAGATACGGCGATGTTGTGTAACCATTTATACTTCCCCATATGCGATATTGATGTTTCGCCTACTATAGTGTTTAGCCACCATGATTCCACGTAACTATGCTTATTTGTTTCTACAAGGAAAGATGTAGATTGGTTATTTCCTACTAACCAATGGTAGCGCTTGTTAGTAGTTGCTCCGCCTAATATGCGATATATATTACCAAGAGCTTGCTCACATAGGGCAGTTGGAGTAGCTGTCAGTCGCTGTGACGTCTTGCAGTGTAAGTGGACTTTAATAAATGTGTGTCGCATTTCGACGTGTGTACGACTCCACTCATTACAGATATCCATCCAAAGGAAGAGCTGGGAGAGCAACAATACCTGACTGTGCTTGAGGTGCACTGTCCCCACATGTGAGTCTGATTAGCACCACCTGCTTCCCTCTTGATTTGACTCGTTAGAGCTGATTCCTCCTGGTTCTTCCTGCCAAGACTGTTTCTCTCCGGGAGCACTTGTCAGGATACTTTGGGCCCAACGTCCCAGCTTTTGTTTCTATTCAGATCGACGGTCTAAACTGCTAATATTGGCAACACTTCACAAAGTAGCAAACACAGAGGTCAGTCCTTAAAAACACTCCCCTCACAAACCTTCATGAATTCCAAATCACCCTCAACTCCGATGCCTCATCCTGTGCCACGCCCTCATTTATCATTGGGGCGGCACCAGGGTAGAGCTGCTGCCTCACAGCGCCAGAGACCCGGGTTCCATCCTGACTATGGGTGCTGCCTGTACGGAGTTTGTACGCTCTCCCTGTGACCGCGTGGGTTTTCTCCGGGTGCTCAGGTTTCGTCCCACACTCCAAAGACGTGTAGGTTTGTAGGTTAATTGGTTTCGGTAAAAAGTGCGAATTGTCCCCAGTGTGTGTAGGATAGTGTTAGTGTACGGAGATCGCCGGTCGGCTCAGACTCGGTGGGTCAAAGGGCCTGTTTCCTTGCTGCATCGCTAAACTAAGATGATAATCACTAGTCCTGATGATCCCCGATACCAAATTATATCAAATTAAAAATCATGTATTTTTATGTCCTGTCTCACTCAAATCTCTTTAACTAATACATCTCAGTGTATGTTCTTTGGTCCTCTGTTTGAGACTTCTACCACCTCTGGTTGCAAGTTAAATTAATCGTGTAATTCAATGTTTCCATGAAAACAGTGGTTACTGTTGTGTGAGGATTTTGCTCCGGGCATTTTGCAAGACAAGTTCCCAGGGCAATATCTCCAAACTCTTCCACCAGATGCCTGTCTTTGTTACATCAGGCCACAGCTGGGTCCCACTGTATGACCTACTGGCATTTAAACATTCTGCACTTGAGTCGAACAGCAAGCATTCTACCAGTGTCCCCTCAACCCCGCAAAATATATTCCAACGTGGTTAATCAGCGTTTTAACCTCATTCCCATGTATCGAGACTGGTGTCAGAACTGAACAGTGAAAGGTCTGGATTGAGTGGATGTGGAGAGGGTGTTTCCACTTGTGGCAGAGTCTAGGACCAGAGGACACAGCCTCAGAATTAAAGGACGTTCTTTTAGGAAGGAGATGAGGAGGAATTTCTTTGGTCAAGGGCGGTGAATCTGTGGGATTCTTTGCCACAGAAGGCTGTGGAGTCCAAATCAATGGATATTTTTAAGGCAGAGATAGATAGATTCTTGATTAGTACAGGTGCCAGGGGTTACAGGAAGAAGGCAGGAGAATGGGATTAGGAGGGAGAGATAGATCAGCCATGATTGAATGGCGGCATAGACGATGGGCCGAATGGCCGAATTCTGCTCCTATCACTGATGACCTTATGACCTTATAACTAGCCATTTTCTTGCATCCACACTCAATTGAATTGAAATAGCTATATGTTATCATATCATATCATATATATACAGCCGGAAACAGGCCTTTTCGGCCCTCCAAGTCCGTGCCGCCCAAGTATGTTGGTCACTGCTGATTTTTTTCTGCCTCAGACAGTCTTTAATAAGCATCTCCCACAACTTTGAAAGCCGCTTTGTCTTAGTTCCATCAGAGAAACTTGGAGACCAGTGATAATCACTAACGCCCCGCTGTGCACTAGGATCCTTCACACGGACATGTGGCCAAGTCAGATATCACTATCACCTGGATATCTCGGGAGGAAGACTGTTTGTTAATAAATTATCTTGACAACAGATATTAGGTTAGAGTCATAGAGTGATAGAGCATGGTAACAGGCCCTTCAGCCCATCTTGCCCACACTTGCCAACATGTCCCAGCTACACTAGCCCAACTGCCTGCGTTTGGTCTATATCTATCCAAACTTGTCCTATCCATGTACCTGTCCAATTGTTTCTTAAACATTGGGGTAGTCTGAGCCTCGACTACCTCCTCTGGCAGCTTGTTCCATACACCCACCACCCTTTGTGGGAAAAACTTACCCCTCAGATTCCTATTAAATCTTTTTCCCTTCACCTTGAGCCTATGCCCTCTGGTCCTCGATTCCCCTACTATGATTTTATACAGGTTGTTAGCACTTGGTACTTACCTTTACTTTTACACACAGCTGAGAAGGTAGAGAGGGCTGCAGGGATTGACTGATTAAGTGAAGATGCCAGATACATGTAGCCAAATCCAGATGTACAAATCTAGATGTTCTTCAGTCAGAGGGTGGTGAATCTGTGGAATTCTTTGCCACAGAAGGCTGTAGAGGCCAAGTCGGTGGATATTTTTAAGGCAGAGATAGACAGATTCTTGATTAGTACAGGTGTCAGAAGTCAAGTCAAGTTTATTCGTCACATGCACATACACGATGTGCAGTGAAATGAAAGTGGCAATGCCTGCGGATTGTGCAAAAAAAAGAATTACAGTTACAGCATATAAATAAAAGTTAATACAGAGAAGACAAAATGGGGAGAAGGCAAGAGAATGGGGTTAGGAGGGAGAGATAGATCAGCCATGATTGAATGGCGGAGTAGACTTGATGGGCCGAATGGCATTATAGAATATTTTAAATAGGCACATGGACATGCATGGAATGGAGGGATATGGATCATGGGCAGGCAGATGAGACTAGTTTAGTTTGGCATCATGTTCAGCACGGACATTGTGGGTCATAAGGTCATGTGATAGGAGCAGATTTAGGCCATTCGGCCCATCAAGTCTACTCCGTCATTCGATCATGGCTGATCTACCTCCCCCTCCTAACCCCATTCTCCTGCCTTCTCCCCATAACCCCTGACACCCGCACTGATCAACTAAGCAGGTGGAAGGACCTGTTGTAATTTTCAATGTTCTGTGTCCCATTCTCATCTTTATCTTCATCAATCTGCCTGATCCAAACGCCCTTTGCTTCAAAGCGTCCTTTCCTGCCTCAGTAAGAATCTCACGATCTGTTATCTCTTCCTAAGAGGCCAGCCTCAATGCTGGAGTTTGTACAATACTGACAACGAGATGCTCCCTTTGTCTGTGACATTGTTTTTGCGGCTATTAATTATACAACATCGCTCATCAGGCCATAGATGTTATGAAATAGTATGCCTCTCATTTCTAGGCCCCGTTTTAAACCAGCTTATTATGTCATTATTTATGAAGTTTCATTCAAAAGCCCACTCAAAAGTCTATTGCCTGGAAACTGGAGAGTACTGTGCTGTGTTTTTAAACCCAGATAATTACAGTTCAATATTTGTGTACAAAGTGTGAAAATGCGATCACACAGCTCGCACAGTCTCACACAGCTCAGGAAATTTAACCTGGCACCTCCAGTCACAGTACAAGCCAGCAGACATCAGTTGTTCAGTGTGTAGCATGCCCTCGTCTGCAATGTCATCCTTTCAAACGCCCATTTGGAACATTGGCAACTGAAATCAGGTCACAATTCTCTGACTTACAGAGTCATAGAGTCATTCAGTTTGCAAACAGGCCCTTCGGCCCAACTCGTTCTTGCCAACCAAGATGCTCTTTTAAGTTAGTCCCATTTGCCCGCATTTGGCCCAGATTCCTTTCACTCATTCCTATCCATGTACCTGTTCAAGTGTCTTTTAAATGTTGCTGCAGTCCCTGCCTCAACTACCTCCTCCGGCAGCTCGTTCCACACACCCACCACCCTCTGTGTGAAGAAGTTGCCCCTCAGGTTCCCATTATTTTAAGGCGGATTTTGATAGATTCTTGATTAGTATGGATGTCAGGGGTTATGGGGAGAAGGCAAAAGAATGGGGTTGAGAGGGAGAGATAGATCAGCCTTGATTGAATGGCGGAGTAGACTTGGTGGGCAGACAGGCCTAATTCTGCTCCTGTAACATATGAACTTAGAAATCTCGCCCCTCTCACCATAAACCCATGTGCTCTGGTTCTTGATTCCCCAACTCTGAGTAAAAGACGCAGATTTTAAAAGAGATTTAGAAATCAGGTTGGCAGTGATGCATGGAAACATAGAGTACAGCCACTCTCTGCAGAGTTGCGGTTGTCTCTATATCTGCATGGACCTCTGCAGGCTGGTGGACCATCAGTACACAGTTCCACAGTGGCCTCCACACACACACATCCCCATCTCTTTAGCCAGAGGGTGGTGAATCTGTGGAATTCTTTGCCACAGAAGGCTGTGGAGGCCAAGTCAGTGGATATTTTTTAAGGCGGAGATAGATAAATTCATGATTAGTGCGGGTGTCAGGGGTTGTAGGGAGAAGGCAGGAGAATGGAGTCGAGAGGGAGAGATAGGTCAGCCATGATTGAATGGCGGAGTAGACTTGATGGGCCGAATGGTCTAATTCTGCTCCTAGAACGTATGAACTTATGGCCTCTGTGTCGGGACACTTCTGTGCCAGTCCCGCTGGTGACTGGTACTCAGGTTGTAGCTGCAGTTGTCGCTGTCGTTGTAGCTGTCAAACAGGCATCCGAGCTCGGCAGGGTGGGCAAGCACCACACACAGACCCACTGAACGATGGGTGAGAAGGTTCCGGAGTCACACACACTGTCCCACCAGGAGTGATGATCATGCCACTAGCGTCCCAAAGAGCAACCATTTCCCAAATCAGTGGTGACAGTGACCTGACTCTTATCATAGTTATAATGGCGTGGTGGCAAAGTGGACCTGACGCTACTGGGTAATTGGGTTATACGTTGCAGAAAGGGGTAAGATGTGACCCAGACAGAAAGGCAAAGTTCCAGTGGCAAAATGGGATATCATAAGATCATAAGTGATAGGAGTCGAATTAGTCCATTCTGCCCATCAAGTCTACTCCGCCATTCAGTCATGACTGATCAATCTCTCCCTCCTAACCCCATTCTCCTGCCTTCTCCCCAAAACCTCTGACAACCGTACTAAAGGGGTAGGCCATTTAGGACTGAGATGAGGAAAAACCTTTTCACCCAGAGAGTTGTGAATGTGTGGAATTCTCTGCCACAGAACGCAGTGGAGGCCAATTCACTGGATGTTTTTAAGAGAGAGTTAGATTTAGTTCTTGGGGTTAAAGGAATCAAGGGATATGGAGGAAAAGCAGGAACGGGGTACTGATTTTGGATGATCAGCCATGATCATATTGAACGGTGGTGCTGGCTCGAAGTGCCGAATGGCCTACTCCTGCACCTATTTTTCGATGTTTTTTCTATGTTTAATCCAGAATCTATCTATCTCTACCTTAAATATATCCACTGACATTGCCTCCATAGCCTTCCGTGGCAAAGAATTCCACAGATTCACCACATATGGGCCAAATGGCCTAATTCTGTTTCTTTGACTTGTGAACTTATGAACTGTGGTCCCCAACATTAACCAGAATGGGGCATGTCTTTCAGACGTATCTGATCAAAGGTGGCGCAGCGGTAGAGTTGCTGCCTTACAGCGAATGCAGCGCCGGAGACCCGGGTTCGATCCCGACTACGGGCGCTGTCTGTACGGAGTTCGTACGTTTTCCCCGTGACCTGCGCGGGTTTCCCCCGAGATCTTCGGTTTCCTCCCACACCCCAAAGATGTACAGGTTTGTAGGTTAATTGGCATGGTAAATGAAAAATTGTGGGTGTAGGATAGTGTTAATATGTGGGGATCGCTGGTCAGCGCGGACCCAGTGGACCGAAGGGCTTGTTTCCGCGGTGTATCTCTAAACCAAACTAAACTTAAACTAAACATGCAAACGTTTCCAGTAGCAAGAGTGCAGGATGTATTGTATCTTCAATTTGTTCCCAATGGGCCAAAGAATCACCAAGTATGTCAAGATGGCCTCTGAATTACTCTGCCATTAGTGCCGTCTCTGCTGCTCCTGTTACAGGAAAGGCCGTGTTAAATTCTTAAAGTCTACGATGTATAAAATTGGCGTGGCTTCAAATTATCATCTGGTTAAAATATGTTCCTAAGTTCTTTTTGTAAATCTCAAACTATTTGCCAATCCAAACATCAACAAAATGCTCACGACATAATGTCTGGTGCCTTTTGTAAACCATGATATTTTTTTAAACACATACAGTTTTTCTCCTTTCAAATGAAGTGGGTCTGACCAACGTTTGGCCCAGATAATCGCTCTGTCAATGCATGTGGTGTATCTATGGTCTGGTACCATCGCGACATAAACTCAGACCTTGCTCTCAGTTAGTCCAATGTTACAATGTTACAGTTGAAGAGAAAGTGCAGATAAAAAAAAGTGCAGGGGTCACAATGAGGTAGGTTGAAAGATCGACATTGCATACCTAGATTATGGGATGGCCATTCAGTAGTCTGATAACAGCGGGGAAGAAGCTGATCCTGAATATAGTGGTACGCACTTTCAAGCAAAAGTATGATGCACTTAAACTATGAAATCATCTATTTAGCATATGTGACCTTGAACAAATTTCAAGCTCAATATCTTCACTTTTAAATCTTTCTGGCCTGGGCTGTCAATGTCTGACATCTCTTTGCTTCATTGAGTCCTGGGTCACTTCAGGTGGGCAACTGATGGGGCCACATAGAGACCTTGAGCACCTCTCCAGCACGTGTCCATCCACACAAAGGCAAAGGATCAGGAACCTTTCAAGATGCTGCCGAGCAACTTCTATAGCAGGATGAGACAGAGTGCTGGAGTAACTCAGCGGGCCAGGCAGCATCTCTGGAGAACATGGATAGGTGACGTTACATAGAGTGCTGGAGTAACTCAGCGGGTCAGGCAGCATCTCTGGAGAACATGGATAGGTGACGTTTCACAGAGTGCTGGAGTAACTCAGCGGGGCAGGCAGCATCTCTGGAGAACATGGATAGGTGACGTTTCACAGAGTGCTGGAGTAATTCAGCGGGTCAGGCAGCATCTCTGGAGAACATGGATAGGTGACGTTTCACAGAGTGCTGGAGTAACTCAGCGGGTCTGGCAGCATCTCTGGAGAACATGGATAGGTGACGTTTCATAGAGTGCTGGAGTAACTCAGCGGGTCAGGCAGCATCTCTGGAGAACGTGGATAGGTGACGTTTCACAGAGTGCCGGAGTAACTCAGCGGGTCAGGCAGCATCTCTGGAGAACGTGGATAGGTGACGTTTCACAGAGTGCCGGAGTAACTCAGCGGGTCAGGCAGCATCTCTGGTGAACATGGATAGTTTAGTTTAGTTTTGTTTAGTTTAGTGCATTTTCACCTGTGCTGAGGTACAGTGAAAAGCTTTTTTGTTGCGTGCTATCCAGTCAGTGAAAAGATTATACACGAATACAATCAAGCTGTCCACAGAGTACAGAGCACAGATAAAGGCAATAATGTTTAGCGCAAGATAAAGTCCAGTAAAGTTCAATTAAAGATAGTCCGTGGGTCTCCAATGAGGTTGGTGGTAGCTCAGGACCACTCTCTAGTTGGTGAGAGGATGGTTCAGTCGGTTCAATTGGTTTGGTATCCTCTCCATCATTAGCTCACAGCATTAAATATATAAACACCTCGAAAGGAGTTGAGCATAACCATCTTTTTCACCATGAGCAACAAAACAACATAATGGGCTGTAATAAAAAAGGAACTTCAGATGCTGGTTAATGCCAAAGAGCTGGAGTCACTCGACGGGTCAGGCAGCATCTCTGGAGAACACAGAAAGGTGACGTTTCGGGTCGGGACCCTCGATCAGTCTGTTTACAGGAGGATGGGCCCATCAGCGGTAACTCACCAAAGAAACTCATCGGGCAGATTCAAAGGAGAAAGACCAAGCTGTCCAAGTTTAAGAGGATAAGGAAGAGAAACTTTAATTTATTGATGTAATTTTTGTCTTATGACTTTTGCCTTCAGTAATTAAAGTTTACAGTTAGTGGTATCTTTCAGTAAATCTAAACCCATGTGAACTTTACACTTTGTGCTTGTGTTTACATACCACACCATGTAGCCTGGTGCCAGAGTGGATCGTTTTCATATGTTAGAACTTTCAAATCATACATTGAACTTCCTGTGCACATTATTTATGTACTTTCATCTTGGAGGCTAGGCCAAATGCAGATTTTTTTTCTCCAACAGTAAGATAAACACTGCTTACAGACAGTCTTTTATGCGATTATTCTGAAACAAGATCTAAATTGCTACAGTAAGAAAACAATTGAGTTGCTCTTATGAAAATATGTGCTCAGGGTCCATCTTCCAGGCTATATCACAATGCAGCTCCTCAGACACACGCCGTTAACTCTTTGAGAACTGCTGGGATGTTTCCCCGGTCGGATTTGCCTGGGGAAAATCTGGTTTTGGCTAACTTAGCAAAGAGTAAACAGGCAAATGTTCAGTGTGATGTACAAGGCATTAAGATGCAGTAAATATATAGGGAGAGAGGGAACCGGAGATAGACACAAAGTGCTGGAGTAACTCAGCGGGCCAGACAGCATCTCTGGAGAAAAGGAGTAGGTGACGTTTTGGGTCGAGCCCCTTCTTCAGAAGGATATGTCCAAAATCAGAGAATAATTTATGAAGCAAGGCAGCACACTTGAGTTACGTCCATGGTGAAATTTTAAATTGGCAGATACGAGGAAATGCAGATGCTGATTTACAAAAAAAAGGCACAGAGTTCTGGAGTAACTCAGCGGGTCAGGGTGCATCATGGGAGAATGTGGATAGGTGCCGTTTCGGGTCAGGCCTGGAAACCTTCAGCTCTTCAGGTCCCGACCTGAAAACGTCACCTATCCATGTTCTCCAGAGATGTTGCCTGACCCGCTGAGTTACTCCAGCACTCTGTGAAACGTCACCTATCCACGTTCTCCAGAGATGCTGCCTGACCCGCTGAGTTACTCCAGCACTCTGTGAAACGTCACTTATCCATGTTCTCCAGAGATGCTGCCTGACCCGCTGAGTTACTCTAACACTCTGTGAAACGTCACCTATCCACGTTCTCCAGAGATGCTGCCTGACCCGCTGAGTTACTCCAGCACTCTGTGAAACGTCACCTATCCATGTTCTCCAGAGATGCTGCCTGACCCGCTGAGTTACTCTAACACTCTGTGAAACGTCACCTATCCACGTTCTCCAGAGATGCTGCCTGACCCGCTGAGTTACTCCAGCACTCTGTGAAACGTCAACTATCCACGTTCTCCAGAGATGCTGCCTGACCCGCTGAGTTACTCCAGCACTTTGTGTCTTATTTTGTAAACAAGCATTTGCAGTCCCTTCTTTCTACACTAAGACTTCTGATTAACGTGTGTTCTGGATTGGAATTGAACCACAGGACCACACTCCCTCTATCACTCCCCATCCCAGCTTTGTGTGGGCAGCACTGACCTCTGCCACATCCCACTGACCTCTATCACAGTCATCCAGCTGACCCACTTTTACACCGTCTTCCCACATTCCGGCAAATGATTTTCCTTCAGATATTGATCCGGCTCCAATTGCGGATGCTGTAATTGAAGTTGTCTCCATGACTACCCATCCCAGTGCATTCCATGTCTTACCAAAGTCAAAGTCATCCCCTTGCCTAACCTGAGAGTCATCATTGTCCACTGTCAGAGCGAGACCAAACACAAATTGGAGAAACAGCACCTCATATTTTTCTTGGGAAGCTTACAACCCTACGGTATGAATATTGATTTCTCTAACTTCTAGTAACCCTTGCATCCCCTCTTTCTCTCCATCCCTCCCCCACCCTAGTCATCGGACTAGTTTCACTGTTGTCCTGTTGAGTTTCACTGACTGCACAATTTGTTAACACCTAGCCCACAGCCAACAATGGAGCATTGTGGGCTCCACCTTTCCTTGATCATCGATCCTTGATGCATATCTTTCATTTGGTGGCTCTATATCTCTCTATAATCACTGTCTATATCTCTCGTTTCCCTTTCCCCTGACTCTCAGTCTGAAAAAGGGTCTCGACCCGAAAAGTCACTCTTTTCTGCAGAGATGCTGCCTGTCCCGCTGAGTAACTCCAGCTTTTTGTGTCCATCTTCAGTTTAAACCAGCATCTGCAGTTCCTTCCTAAACAATAATTGTAGCAGCCCCTCTCAAACCCATAACCGATTTAGTTGTTTAGTTTAGTTCAAAGATACAGCGCGGAAACAGGCCCATCACGCCACCGAGTCCGTATCGGCCAGCGATCCCCACATATTAACACTACCCTAAGCACACTGGGGGCAATTTTACATTTTTTACATTTATACCAAGCCAATTCAACCACAAACCTGCACGTCTTTGGAGTGAGGGAGGAAAGCGAAGATCTCGGAGATAACCCACGCAGGTCACAGGGAGAACGTACAAACTCCGTACAGACAGCACCCGTAGTCGGGATTGAACCCGGATCTCGGGTGCTGTAAGGCAGCAACTCTACCGCTGTGCCAACGTGCCGCCCTTAATACAAATTCGAACAGACCAAGGGATGAAACAGATTCCTCCACTCTGTCTGGCTCAGCCACACACAACACTGTCCCATACCAACTGGCAAGTCAGCTGAAGTGCGATGTAAAGCTGAATAAAGCATTTCAATTATTATTCTTAAATTTAAAAATAATTGCTGTACTTTTATACATCTCTTAAGTGATGCTTTCACCTTGATGGTTGTACATTCGATTCAAATCAGCAAAACGTGTCTCAACAAGACTCATGAATTAAGGTATATGGTATTATTATTATTATTATTATTATTATTATCATTATTTGGCAATTCAATGTTGCATATATAACTAATTATCCCTCGTGGTAATTGTTCATAGATTTGCATGACAGTGGAATATATTTATTAACAGTTGTACCGTGGAATGTATCCATGTCTTAACTCAGAGCAGAGAGGACGAGAGAAGATGACTGCAGCTTGTCAGATTATGTAAATGGCTTTCAAGAAGTCTGTCATTGATACGCCAACTGACCTCATTCAGAATGAGTTCAAAAACTTGACAAAAGCTGTTAAGGCTTAGTACACATCAAAGCCTGGAGACATATGTCATTCCGGTGAATAAAGTAACAGAAGAGAGAAATATTTAATTTCCAAAACAGGTAAGTTTCGCATTTCCTAGTTTTGCAGGGAGAGAGTTGAAGCGTGCTCACATCGGCCATCTTCACTGTTGCCGCGAGTCACAATTACAAGACCCTGTGGAACGATCGGTCAGTGATATTTTTACTCTGGTTGTAGATTCCAAACCAGTGGTGATCATTGTCTGACTGGCACTGTTTTTTAACTTTGCTGCAATCTCATTACAACATGGTGACACAGCGGGTAGAGCCACTGCCTCACAGCGCCAGAGTCCCGGGTTCAATCCTGATCTGGGTGCTGTCTGTGTGGAGTTTGCATGTTCTCCCTGTGACCGTGTGGGGTTTCCTCTTGGAAACTGCTCCGGTTTCCTCCCACATCCCAAAGATGTGCAGGTTACCAAAGACCTGTGTCTTGTTGAGACACAACAACCATCGATCACCCGTCCACGCTAGTTCTATGTTATCCCACTTTCTCATCTACTCTCCTACACACACTAGGAGCAATTTTACAGAGCCCGATTAACCTGCTAACCTGTGCCCGTCTTTGGGATGTGGGCAGAAACCTAAGCCGAAAATGTGTATGTTACTTAAGAGACTTTTATATGAGCACATGGATATGCAGAGAATGCCGGGATATGGATCATGTGCGGATTGATGAGACTAGTTTATCTTGGCATCATGTTCAGAACAGATGTTGTGGGCTGAAGGGCCTGTTCCTCTTCGGTACTGTTCTGTGTTCCATAACCTGGTGGTACTAACCCCTGCAGTAATCATCTATTTACAGCAGTCGGGCACTGTGACCTCTGTTGTCCTTACGAAGGTAGAAGACACAGGATTATAGAGATACATGTCACAAAGAACTTGCTTAGATTAGTTTAGTTTATTGTCACGTGTACCCAGGTACATTGAAAAGCTTTTTGTCGTGTGCTATCCACTCAGTGGAAAGACTCTACCTGATTACAATCGAGTCATCCACACTGTACAGACACCTGATAAAGGGAATAACGTTTGGTGTAAGATAAAGTCCTGTAAAGTCTGATTAAAGATAGTCTGAGGGTCTCGAATGAGGTAGATAGTAGCTCAGAACCACTCCCTAGTTGGTGGTAGGATGGTTCATTTGCCTGACAACAGCTGGGAAAAAAACTATGCCTGAATCTGGAGGCGTGCGTTTTCACACTTCTGTACATCTTGTCTGATGGGAGAGGGAAAAGAGGGAGTGACCAATGTGAGACTGGTCTTTGATGATGCTGCTGGCCTTGCCGAGGCAGCGTGTGGTGTAGATGGAGTCGATGTTTTGTGTGATGGTCTGGGCAGGGTCCAGAGTCCCAATGACTGCATAGAATTCCAACCTTGGGATACTCTGACTATGTAACTAATCCCGACACATGGATGGGTCCAGGACCATGGGATCAGATAAAGACTTCTGAAGAAGGGTCTCGACCCGAAACATCATCTATTCCTTCTCTCCAGGGATGCTGCCTGTCCCGCTGAGTTACTTCAGCTTTTTGTGTCTACCTATCTAAGCGGGTTCCTAAATCCCAATTATATTTGGTAAGATCACAAGATTCAGATATCAGATTTTAGTATCATGTCCACAAGTTCTAGGAATAGAATTAGGCCATTCGGCCCATCGTGTCTACTCCGCCATTCAATCATAGCTGATCTCTGCCTCCTAATCCCATTTTACTGCCTTCTCCCCATAACCCATTGACACCCGTTTTAATCAAGAACTTGTCTATCTCTGCCTTAAAAACATCCACTGACTTAGCCTCCACAGCCCTCTGTGGCGATGAGTTCCACAAATTAACTACCCCCTGACTAAAGAAGTTCCTCCTCACCTTCTATCCAAAAGGAAGTATCTTATTCTTATTGTTTTGAGTTGACAAATACATAATTTTAAGAAAACGTCACTCAAACAGTTAATTTGATTTGCACCTCAACAGTACGTGTTACAAAAAAGAGATGTTAAGTAGAAAGGGAATCTGAATTTGAAAAACCTTGGCGAACATTGTACTGAATATCTAAACACTCAACTACGCCATGTGTGGAAACAATGGACAATAGACAATAGGTGCAGGAGGAGGCCATTCGGCCCTTTGAGCCAGCACCGCCATTCAATGTGATCATGGCTGATCATTCTCAATCAGTACCCCGTTCCTGCCTTCTCCCCATACCCCCTGACTCCGCTATCCTTAAGAGCTCTTTCTAGCTCTCTCTTGAATGCATTCAGAGAATTGGCCTCCACTGCCTTCTGAGGCAGAGAATTCCACAATGGAGTGAAGCTGCATTTGACATCAGGTAGCATGTATTTGAATTGTGCGTGGGCCTCACGTCTCATAGAGCGAGCAGACAGTCGTGTTGGTGTGTAGGTGACAGCGGACAAACAAACTCCACTGTGAATTTACAAGCAATATAATTTTGAAGTGAGTCAAACCATTCCACATCTAACTCATTGCAGAGCCACAGTGTCAGTATTTCCTTCATATGGATATGGAGAGGATGTTTCCACTAGTGGGAGAGTCTAGGACTAGAAGTCACCGTGCTGATACAGGACTAGAGGTCATAGCTTCAGAATTAAAGGACGATCTTTTAGGAAGGAGATGAGGAGGAATTTCTTCAGTCGGAGGGTGGTGGATCTGTGGAATTATTTTCCACAGAAGGCTGTGGAGGCCATCAGTGGATATATTTAAGGCAGAGATAGATAGATTCTTGATTAGTACGGGTGTCAGGGGCTAGGGGAGGCGGGGAGAAGGCAGGAGAATGGGGTTGGGAGGGAGAGATAGATCAGCCATGATTGAATGGTGGAGTGGACTCGATGGGCCAAATGGCCTAATTCTACTCCTATCACTTATGATCTTATGATCTTATGATCTTACGATATCTAAAGCCCGAAGCTGTGTTGCACACTGCTTTATTTGTTTAGCTAAGCTTGATGCCTCAGTCTTTACAAGCATTACATCATTCAACTTGTTGTGCATTTTTACACCTTATTTATTCATCTTGCTCCATAAAATAGTTGTACAAAAACCTCTGATTGGACCAGGCGTTCACTGATTTGCATTTGATATATTTTTTTAAATGTAAAGAAAAATAAAAAGTAGGTAATTGCAAACCGTGCGGCATGAATTTAATCTTCTTCTCCCAAATTTGGTAATTGCTATTTAAATACATTCCATTTAATTACAAAGCTGCAAATGCGAATCAAAATGAATTAATAATGAAATATTTGTAATATTTCATCATTTGTAAGTCAACAGAAATATGCTTCCTTACCAAAGCCAGAGAATAAATGATGTTTTTACAAGTAATTCAATTGTATGTAATTAAATTTTGATTGCTGCAATCCTGCTTAGAATGTGACACATTTATTTTGTATTTGACTGAATTAAATTAAATCAACATTTGATATTATCAATTGGTCAAGAAAATATTTTTTGTGCCGCCATGATAGAAATGGTAATAAATCTGTGATTTTGTCGAAAGCCGGGTTGCTGTTTAAATACACAAAATGGATGGTGGATTTTACCAAGGTCTCTTCCAAGTTAAATTCTCTCCCCCATAAACTTGTGGCCACGCTATGTCTCGTAGTGTGTCTTTGTTGTAACCCCATTGCATTATGGGCCATCGGGCAGACGATACAAGGCCTTCAACGCCCGCACCTCCAGACTCAGGAACAGCTTCATCCCCAGGGCCATAGCGGCTATGAACCGGTCCTGCTGAGCCGGATGGTCACATCGCACAGCGAACCGGCACAGATCTACTTGCACTTTATTCTGTTTTAAAACTGTTACAATTTGTTTCATTGGGTTGTTTAAATTAATACTGACTAACTAATTAATTTATTGCATCGTATGGGAGGCGCATTCCCAATCTCGTTGTACCCCTGTACAATGACAATAAAGATATATTGTATTGTATTGTATTGTATTGTTCCACCAAATGCAGACTAGAAGGGTCTACATTTACCTTAGGTTTTTGTTGCATCATCTATTTCAACTAGCTGCAGGTTGAAAGACAACAACTATCTCAAATTTAGTTGAGTTTAGTTCAGTTTATAGTCATGCGTACTGAGGTACAATGAAAAGTTTTTGTTGCGTGCTAACCAGTCAGCGAGAAGATGACACATAATTACAATCAAAAACCGTCCACAGCGTACAGATGCAGGATAAAGGGAATAACGTTTAGTGCAAGATAAAATCAGTAAAGCCCGATTAAAGATAATCAGAGGGTCTCCTATGAGGTGGATGGTAGGTCAGGTTGGTGATAGTGTAAGAAGGAACTACAGATGCTGGTTTAAACCAAAGATGGCCATAAAAAGCTGGAGTAATTCAGCATCTCTGGAGAGAAGGTCGCCAGGCAGCATCTCTGGAGAGAAGGTCGCCAGTCTGAAGAAGGGTCTCGACCTGAAACGTCACCCATTCCTTCTCTACAGAGATGCTGCCTGTCCCGCTGAGCTACTCCAGCTTTTTGTGTCTATCTCAGGTTGGTGACAGGATGGATCAGTTGCAGAAGAAACTGCTGGGAAGAAACTGCCCCTGAATCCAGCCTCTACGGCTTTGTTGACCTATCTCCCAACCAACCCCCCCCCCCCCCCCTCACCTGTATCCACCTATCACTTGCCAGACTTTGCTTCCCCCCCCCTCCCTCCCCCACTCCCCCACCCCCCTTCCGACCTGCCCCTCCCCCACCTGTCTTTTCCACTATAACTTGTCTGAAGAATGGTTCCATCTATCCAAGTCTTGAACTAAAAATGCTGGTAACTCAGCAGGTCAAGTCTAGAGTGTTTTATTGTCATATGTCCCAGATAGACCAATGACAATCTTACTTGCAGCAGCACAACAGAATATGTAAACACCGTAAACAATATAATAAACGAGAAAAAAGGTTCAGCGTGTGTATATATACATATACATATATACATATATCTATACATGTGCATACAGACCTTTTCGCCAGAGATGCTGCCTGACCCGCTGAGTTATTCCAGCTCTCTGTGAAACGTCACCTATCCATGTTCTCCAGAGATGCTGCCTCACCCACTGAGTTATTCCAGCACTCTGTGAAACGTCACTTATCCATGTTCTCCAGAGATGCTGCCTGACCCGCTGAGTTACTCCAGCACTCTGTGAAACGTCACCTATCCATGTTCTCCACAGATGCTGCCTGACCCGCTGAGTTATTCCAGCACTCTGTGAAACGTCACCTATCCATGTTCTCCAGAGATGTTGCCTGACCCGCTGAGTTACTCCAGCACTCTGTGGCTATCTACAGGAATCATGGCTGGCCCATGACAGTGCTACAGTTGTGGTACGGTGATCCTATTACAAACTACAATTGGATTCCCCATCCGTCTTTGGCAGAAGCCAATGCATGTCTCACACACAAAAATATTAGGATTAAACCCGTTCTAAAGGTTGCTGAAGTGGAAGAATCAGGAATATATCAATTTTTGAGTCCTTGTAAAAAAATACATCATTTAATTTTAATTTTGAAGACATTTGCTCTTTCATTTCTCTCATGGTCGTGTGCCTGAGTTTAAAATGTTATTATTAACTCTCTTGTGATTCGATGTTATTCATATTCATTTTACAAAAATTCTTCGAAAATCCAATTTTCTTCTGATGAATCCGGGATGAGTTTCCTTTCACATCTCTTGCTAGACCGGCTTCTGTGGCAAAATTGGACAATTACACCACATTATTCAGGCACACGGTCCTTCTTCCCTGCTGGTTTGTTATCCCTGGGTCCCGACAGTTCTTCCCTAGAACCCATCTTGAATTTATTCACATCAATATATTTCACACATGCACACACTGAGGAACCCATCATCACCCCAATAAATATGGTGAACAGCTTAGTTTAGTTTAGTGATACAGCGTGGAAGCAGGCCCTTCGGCCCACTGAGTCCGCACCGGCCAGCGATCCCCGCACACTAACACTATCCTACACACACTGGGGACAATTGACAATTTTTTATCAAGTCAATTAACCTGCAAACCTGCACGCCTTTGGTGTGTGTGAGGAAACTGAAGATCTCGGAGAAAACCCACCAGGTCATGGGGAGAATGTACAAACTCCGTACAGAGACCACTTGCAGTCAGGATTCAACCTGGGTCTCTGGCACTGTGAGGCAGCAACTCTACCACTGTGGCACCGTGCCGCCCTTGTTATTAGGACCACTTGTGTCAAGTGGCCCCCCTCCGTGCACTTTTCCGCACAAGTGCGCTCCTTGTTTACACAGCTGCACCCTGTACATTCAAAACTGCATACTGCTTGTAATCATCAATACATTAAATATGTTATCTAATATTATTTATTTTCAAGCCTTTAAACATTTTTACGTTCATTACTGCATGTTAAAACAGCTGCGATATTGAAGGACATATTTGTGATTATTTGAGAAACTTTATTGAATCTAGTGGAAAGGGGCTCAGTGCTATTCATGTGTAGGAAAGAACTGCAGATGTTGGTTTAAATCGAAGATAGACACAAAATGCTGGTGTAACTCAGTGGGACAGGCAGCATCTCTGGAGAGAAGCGATGGGTGACGTTTCGGGTCGAGACAGGAGTTTGAAGAAGGGTCTCGACCCGAAACATCACCCATTCCTTCTCTCCAGAGATGCTGCCTGTCCCGCTGAGTTACTCCAGCATTTTATGTCTATCTTCAGTGCTATTCATGTTTTGTATTATCCACAGGAGGTCCACAACCCAAAACCGCACTCATAACTAGGACCTAGTGAATGAAGGTACAAGACTTGGATTTTCTAAAAAATGATGTACGTCCTGCATTAATACACAGGACACTACAACCAAAGTTAGACAAAATACTGGCACTGGAGTTTGGTTTCTTATTTTCACGTGAAACAAGATACAGTGAAAAGCTCTTTGTTCACGTGCTATCCAATTAAATCAAATCAGATTGTACATGAGTACAATTAAGACATGCACAAGCACAACAGGTAGTGCAAAGAGAAAAATACCAGAGTGCAGAATATAGTTTTACAGCATTGTAGTATTACAGCAACCGAGGAAAAAGTCCTGTGCCCGTGTTGAGGTAGGTTGGAAGATCGGGATTGTGCCCCAGATTATGAGAGGGCCAGTCAATATAGTCTGATGTCAGATGTTCCAGAATCTGGTGGTAGGTGCTTTCAAGTTTTTGTATCTTCTGCCCAATGGGGTGAGGGGGAGAGGAGGTAAAGACCCTGGTGAAAATATATAACGTTTAGAGCAAGATAAGGTCCAGTAAAGTCCAATTGAAGATAGTCCAAGGGTCTTCAATGATGTAGATGGGAAGTCAGAACCGCTCTCTCGTTGGTGATAGGATGGTTCAGTTGCATGATAACAGCAGGGAAGAAACTGTCCCTGAATCTGGAGGTGTGCGTTTTCACACTTCTGTACCTCTTGCCTGATGGGAGAGGGGAGAAGAGGGAGTGGCCGGGGTGAGACTGGTCCTTGATTATGCTGTTGGCCTTGCCAAGGCAGCGTGAGGTGTAGATGGAGTCGATGGAAGGGGAAGTTGGTTTGTGTGATGGTCTGGGCTGCGTCCATCCAGAGCCCCAATGACTGCATAGAATTCCAACCTTGGGATATTCAGACGACGTAACTGATCCCAACACAAGGACGGGTCCAGGACCATGGGATCAGATAAAGACTTCTACCTTTCAAAGTTGGCTCCTAAATCCCAATTATATTTGGGAGGGGTGGGATGGGGTGGGTGGGATGGGGTGGGGTGGGGAGGGGTGGTGTAGGGCAGGGTGGGGGTTGGGGTACAAATGGCTGTGCAGATAGAGCCCAACCCAGCCCCCAACTCATCTTGCATCAGTGTACAGTTCCTGATGAGGAAGCTTTGCTGTAAATCTGTGATGAGTGCATATTGATCATCGCTCTCTGGTGGGCCCAAGGTTAAGTTGCTGCAAATCCTAAACATAAAAAAGGCAGGAGAATGTATGAATCATAAGTGCGAGAATTGGATAGAGAAATCTGGCAATGCGTAACATCACATTTACCCAAAGCTACACAAATAATCACCCTGCGAGATCAGTTTATACCAGAATAGCGTTGGTAAACAAATCAAATTACTGAAACAGGTATTTTTGTGAGATCACTGTACACATGACAATAAAAAAACAATATCATCAATCAATCAACCTACCACAACCAGAGAGCAGTGCTGAACTACTATCTGCCTCTTTGGTGACTCTCGGTCTATCCTTGACCGGACTTTGCTGTCTTTACCTTGCACTAAACGTTACTCGCTTATCATGTAAATTAATCGATTGTAATCATGTATTGTCTTTCTGCAGACTGGTTAGCACGCAACAAAAGCTTTTCACTGTACAATAAATTAAACTGAACTACAAGTGCTCCTCAACTTACAATGGGGTTACGTTCTGAGAAACCGAAAATATCATAAGTCGAAAATGCATTGAATACACGTGATCACGTGGCCGGAAGCGAGGTGAGGCTCGCTACGGCTCGCTGCCGTTTGCACCATGGCAAAGTCAAAATATTGTAAGTCGAACCATCGTAAGTCGGGGAGCATCTGTATTGATACCAATACCAATTTTCGTCCATCAGTTTTGTTCTCTATGAATGGAGTTTCCGTTGTTCACATTAAGGTATTAACCAAAACACCGGATACTATCTCAAAATAAGTTCATCAATTTTTCGTTATATTTGTTGGTTGTAAATTTGTTAACTTTCATAAGGCATAGGAGCAGAATTAGGCCATTCGGCCCTTCGAGTCCGCTCCGCCATTCAATCGCGGCTGATCTATTTTTCCCTCTCTACCCCATTCTCCTGCCTTCTCCCCCGTAAACCTCAACTTTCCAACTTCAAGACTTCAAGCAGTGTGCAAAACCCTAAAGTTGCAAGTGCGCGTTGTGAACTTATGCAACTTGGAACTCCATTCAGCAGTCAAAATAAGTGTCTCTGATTTGAAGTAGGTGTTTACCTTGTTAAGGTAAGAAATTGAACCTGTTTAATTACGATAAATAAATTGAAACCGATCCTTTGTAGTCGACTACAGGCACGTTTCACATTGAAATGACCAACTCTTCACCTTCATGATGAACAGCTCTGTTTTGACCGATGCATGCCATTTAATAATGCACCCGGGCATTTATCAAGAGAGAAGGCAACAAATTATTTCTGTGGCTAAAAAGCAATTTCTTTGTTCAAAATTTTTGGAGCCCACGTTAACAACAAGTTTACGAGAATATCATGTTTTGTCATTGGACATAATTTACATAAAAGGTTTTTTATCGACTTATATTAATGGTGGTGGAGACAGCCAAGGATTTTGAAACACCAGAGACCCACGGTCTAGAAAATAAAATATGCTTCTTGTATATAGAAATTTATGTTGATTTTAACAAAGATATAATTTAGAAAGCACTTGATGATATATTGAGCAGAGTGAGACAGAAAGTAGTGAGTGGTGGAAGAAATAGCCAAAAAGATTTTCAAGGGAAATGTTCGGCAATAAAAATGCAGGCATAAGGAACTGCAGATGCTGGAATCTTGATCAAACGACAAAGTGCTGGAGGAACACAGTGGGTCAGGCAGCATCCGTTGAGGGAATAGACGGATGACATTTAGTGTTCCCAAACCATGTTACATAACTCTAAAGAAAGGTTCCACCCTGAAACATCGCCTATCCATGTTCTCCAGAGATGCTGCCTGACCCGCTGAGTTACTCCAGCACTCTGTGAAACGTCACCTATCCATGTTCTCCAGAGATGCTGCCTGACCCGCTGAGTTACTCCAGCACTCTGTGAAATGTCACCTATCCATGTTCTCCAGAGATGCTGCCTGACCCGCTGAGTTACTCCAGCGCTCTGTCTTTTTTTAAGGTAATTCACTGATGCAGCCGGACCTCAGCTGGGAAACGTCATTAATAAATAACATGAAATAAATAACAAATAGAGACTTCCTTGGACGAACCTGGTCACCAATAGCTACCTACCCATTTATTATTTATACCAGGGTTTTTTAATCCAATATTGTGTTCATATACTAATCTTCAAATGTATAATTTCTCCTTAAAACATGTCAAATGCATAAGTGACTGCATAACTTTCATTTGCTAATTTGATGGATACTACTACCCCAGCTGGAGTTTGCACTGCCTTTGGTAGTTTTCCATGGGATCAGATTTATTGATGATCAGCCATCTCCTGGCAGGCCTTGTTATTTAAGCTTGTTTGTGAACCTCCAGCCTGAAGTAGAGATGGTTGAAATCTTCAAATTCTTAGGTGTCAATATCACCAACAACTTCTCCTGGACCACCCATAATGAAGCAACGACCAAGAAAGCACATCAGTGCATCTACCTCCTCAGAAGACTTAGGAAGTTCGGCATGTCCCCTACAACTCTTACTAACCTCTACAGATGCACCATAGAAAGCATTTTATCAGGATGCTTGGGTTTGGGAACAGCTCCACAAGAAATTGCAGCAAATTGTGGATGCAGCCCAGACCTTCACACAAACCAACCTCCCATCTATTGACTCCATTTATACCTCACGCTGCCTCAGCAAGGCCAACAGCATCATCAAGGATGAGTCGCACCCTGGCCACTCCCTCCACTCCCCTCTCCCATCAGGCAGAAGGTATAGAAGTGTGAAAACGCACACCTCCAGATTCAGGGACAGTTTCTTCCCAGCTGTTCATCCTACCACAACCAGAGAGCAGTGCTGAACTACTATCTGGCCTCGAACTATCCTTGACCAGACTTTGCTAGCTTTAACTTGCACTAAACGTTATTCCCTTATCATGTATCAATACACTGTAAACGGCTCGATGTAATCACGTATTGTCTTTCTGCTGACTGGTTAGCACGCAACAAAAGCTTTTCATTGTACCTCGGTACACGTGACAATAAACTGAACTGAACAGAACTCCAGCCGGCACAGTATTAACTCAGCAAGATGCTGGAACACAATTAGATATAGCTCTTATAGCTCTTAGGGCTATTGGAATGAAGGGATATGGGGAGAAAGCAGGAATGCGGTACTGATTTTGGATGATCAGCCATGATGATATTGAATGGCGGTGCTGGCTCGAAGGGCCGAATGGCCTACTCCTGCACCTATTTTCTATGTTTCTATGTAACTGTGCAGTGGGACAACAGGCCATCTTGGGCTTTGCTGGACAATCGGATAAATGGAACGTTTCTTTAACCATGGATTGAGAAATAAACAAATGATTGAACAAACCAAAAGATTAATGTCAATGAGTTCAGCTTTCTTTGCTGCCCTTATATTTATATTTCCACCAGACATGACATTACTCACTCAATGTTCCTTACCGCCATATCTCAAGCTGCACCACCACTGCTTGTATCATTCAATCCCCCCTCGTCTCTCACACACAACCACAGATGTTCCCTTTCATTCTCTCCTGAGAAACTTGTTGTCTGGAGTACTTTAGTGATACAGCGTGGACAGGCCCTTCGGCCCACCGAGCCACACCGCCCAGCGATCCCCACACATTAACACTATCCTACACACACTAGGGACAATTTTTACATTTTTTACCCAGTCAATTAACCTACAAACCTGTACGTCTTTGGAGTGTGGGAGGAAACCGAAGATCTCGGAGAAAACCCACGCAGGTCACGGGGAGAATGTACAAACTCCGTACAGACGGCACCCGTAGTCAGGATCGAACCTGTCTCCAGCGCTGCATTCGCTGTAAGGCAGCAACTCTACCGCCGCGCCACCGTGCTACCACTTTAAATCTATCTGATCAGCCTGAACAAGGGTCTTGACCCAAAACGTCACCCATTCCTCCTCTCCAGAGATACTGCCTGTCCCGCTGAGTTACTCCAGCATTTTGTGTCTGTCTTCAATTTAAACCAGCATCTGCAGTTCTTTCCTACACTACTTAAAACTTGTTTTATTTTTTTTAAATTGGGTTCTGAGGAAACATTGTTGAACTAAAACATTGACTCCGTTTCAATCTCCAGAGACACCACCTGACCTGTTGAGTGAATCCATTATGTTCATCTTATAATTTCTGATTTCCGCATCAGTCATACTCTGCCGGGAACTGCAGATGCTGGAATCTTGCACAGAACACAAAGTGCCGGAGTAACTCAGCAGGTCAGGCAGCCTCTCTGGAGAACATGGATAGGTGACGTTTCACAGAGTGCTGGAGTAACTCAGCAGGTCAGGCAGCATCTCTGGAGAACATGGATAGGTGACGTTTCACAGAGTGCTGGAGTAACTCAGCAGGTCAGGCAGCATCTCTGGAGAACATGGATAGGTGACGTTTCACAGAGTGCTGGAGTAACTCAGCAGGTCAGGCAGCATCTCTGGAGAACATGGATAGGTGACGTTTCACATAGTGCTGGAGTAACTCAGCAGGTCAGGCAGCATCTCTGGAGAACATGGATAGGTGACGTTTCACAGAGTGCTGGAGTAACTCAGCAGGTCAGGCAGCATCTCTGGAGAACATGGATAGGTGACGTTTCACAGAGTGCTGGAGTAACTCAGCAGGTCAGGCAGCATCTCTGGAGAACATGGATAGGTGACGTTTCACAGAGTGCTGGAGTAACTCAGCAGGTCAGGCAGCATCTCTGGAGAACATGGATAGGTGACGTTTCACATAGTGCTGGAGTAACTCAGCAGGTCAGGCAGCATCTCTGGAGAACATGGATAGGTGACGTTTCGGGTCGGGACCCTTCTTCAGCCCCAAGCTAGAGTGTCGAGGCCACTCTCTGTGCTCCAATACTGGGTGCTGGCAATCACAGATTTATGCCACGCAACATCTGGTAAACAAGTATATTAAATAAATTTTAAATTGGAAGTAAAGTTCAATTCGCGAGGTCTTAAATGACATTATCTGCATGCAAAGCAATCGGCTTGTTATCAGGAGAGGGCACCTTTCCGCTACATTCTGTCACTGTGGCTGTCAAGCAATAGAGATGCAGGTACGAAATTAGTATTTCATAGGTCAGTCTTTCATTTTGCAAAGAATCAAGGCTTTTATCTCAAATGCCTCACTAATAACAGTGATACGGTAAGAAAAACAACAATTAATTGTTGTAACACAGGAAAGTTTGTGACAATTTTTTATATTACCCCTGTGGGCTTCCTTGACGACAGATATGGCTTTTTTGACAAGTGGAAACCTCATTCCCCCAAACCTCCTTGACATAATCTACATTCTTTGTCAAAAGCCGGTGTACAGACAGCCTTGGACAGAATTTAGTTTATTGTCATTGCCTGATAACAAGTCTTAATGGAAAAGACACAGCGCTGCCAATGAATTTCAATCATTTTTGTGATAAATTCATATGTTCAGCAGCCTTGGAGAGTGTGAAGATCTATATTGGTTCATTGCCATTCTTCATGTGTTTAAACATCTTACGTGGAATACAAACAAAACTAGATGAAATTTAAAAAGTACTGTCAATATTATAGGTAGCAAATGATCTCCCTTCCAGAACAAGCTTGTCTTCCATTACAAATTTGCAATACAGAAATAAATTTATTTCATTTTGTTTGATCTATTTTCCAAGAAGATGCATTTGTATCTATAAAATGAAATTGCAAGAACTGTCAAATAATATCTAGGATTAAAATCAGTTTAAAATACCCAAATGCACAACATTTATTTTTTCCTTTTAGCCTTTTTTTTGTGTACAATTGATATAAAAATACTATATTAGTAACCTGTTCATTTGCTGATTAATTATTAAACAAATATGGTCATAAATCAATGATGTCAGCCTATCTCCTGTTAGCTCATCTTCCTGAATAAACACTCTTGTTAAATTGTCATGTCTAACTTTCACTAAATGGCTTTAAAGTCATGACTTTACATTTAAGTGGCAACCGTTTGCTTCAAATTAAAAGCTGCTGTACGTTCTGCTTTTAGGCGATCAACATTGTCTGTTGTCGCCTTGCAGCCAATTTCCACAGAAAAGGCAAAATCATCTTCAGAGCAGCACAGTGGTGCAGCGGGTAGAGCTGCTGCCTTACAGCACTGGAGACCCGGGTTCGATCCCGACCTTGGGCAATGTTTGTGTGTGGAGTTTGCACGTTTTCCCTCGTGACCATGTCAGAAACCTCCGGGTGCTCCGGTTTCCTCCCACATCCCAAAGACGTGCGGGTTTGTAGGTTAATTGGTCTCTGTAAATTGTCCCTGGTGTGTAGGGAGTGGATGCGAAAGTGGGGTAAAATAGAACTAGGGTGAACGGGTGATCGATGGTCAGTGTGAACTCGGTGGGCCGAAGGGCCTGTTTCCATGCTGTGTCTCTCAAAGTAAATCTAAAACCTGAGCCACGGACTTGAATATAATCACACTGTGCAAGATCTCCAGGAGAGTGACTAGGTGATGAAGCTTTGAGAGACAAGGTTGGTGAGATCAAATCTTTGCAAGTCCTCCCTCACAAGGCAGATTGGCTGCTGGCATTCCGTTTAGTAGCACCACCAACAGACTGTGAGAATCACTCTTCGAGTATAAGTGGTCAAAATCATGAGAGGAAAAGATTGGGTAACTGCACAGTCTCTTGCCCAGTGTAGGAGAATCGAGAACCAGAAGACATAGGTTTAAGGTGAGGGGGAAAGATTTATTGGGATTTGAGACGTAACGTTTTTACACAAAGGCTGGCGGGTGTACGGAATGAGCTGCCAGAGGAGATAGTTGAGGCAGGTACGATCGTAACGTTTAAAAAAAAAATGTTGACAGGTACATAGATAGGACAGGCTTAGAGGGATATGGGCCAATCGCAGGCAGGTGGGGCTAGTGTAGATGGGACATATTGGTCGTGTGGGCAAGTTGGGCCGAAGGGCCTGTTTCCTCGCTGTATCACTTTATGAATCTAAGTGAGATTCAATACCAGCTCAGGCTGGTTGAACTCATCGCCTGCAGTTTGAGGATTCTGTTTACCATCACCTGAAATTTATCCTTGAATAAATCTATATGGTATTATTCATGACACAGACTGACTTTAATCGCTTTTGTGTCTGCTTATTTACTTGATCAGTTTAAAATTGTTACGGAGACTGACGGTAACACAAGGCTACAATGTGGTGTCTGCCCCGACAAACTTGAGCATTCTGGAAGGATTGCTTAGTTTTTTTTAAATAAAAAGAGAAGACACCTTGGTTTTGTTTGTTGGCTATTGCGCATGCTTCAAAAAGCGTTTAATAAATCAGGCAGATGTGTGTGGAATAAACGGCAGATATCCTCACAGTGACGACATTCCTGCCAGTGCCCTCCCGGCCTAATTTGTGTCAGCCTATTTAAGACAGCTGTCAGTGTATTTTGCATCCTGCACTTTGTCACAGCAGAAATGTGAGAGAATTGCTTAATTGCACAGAATGATTGATGCTGCTCAAAAACCACATTAAAAACACCAAATGTACTTGCTGTGTTGGCAGCAACCCTTGACTCGTGTAACGTATGAATCCTAAGGACACACAAATTCATCTTGCACCTTCAAGGACGTTCTCTTTGGGAGGAGCTTCTGGAGCCATAAAGCTGAATAGCATAAATTCTAATAACTTCATAAATATTTCAGGCTGGGCAAAGCTAAACCGCTGATTAACATCCTTTTAATCACTAATTAAAACTGCTGCAGGATATTTTTTCTATAGACCTCGTACATTTGCATTGAGCAACTTTTAACATTGGGAAGGAAATGTGTAAAATTCACAATTTGTGCAAACAACATTTGCATCAGTGAAAATCTAATTTACGATCAAAATACATGTTATACTTCAAAAAAAAATAATTTCTCTCACAAAAGTAGTTAGAATTAGCAGAGTCCAACAGAATAAGCAATAGATTGTGTGATGTGTTTCATTAAATAAATTATTTTTATGTTGTGTCCATGTTATGAAATCCCCCCTGAATTCATTTGCATTTTTATTGCAAATCACTCTGTAAAAAAGCAAAGGTTCAACTATTTGCACAGCTACAGTTGGCTTTTATTTTCCATAGTCTCAGCACCTTTGATAATGAAGTGAAATGCTTGTTTTACAGTATTTAGTCTCAGCGTGCAGGCTTCAATATGGCAATTAAACATCATCACTCTACACATTGACTTGGTGCTTTTCAAATGTATTCTGACCTTTCGCACGGTTCCATTCGCCAGGCACTTATGCACTTAATAAGATATCTAGCACAGCAAATTTTAATGAGTAAGTTCTACTGCGTGTATCAAGGACGGGGTTTTATCTGTCCGTAATGCTCCCACTGTATACATTACTGATCGCATCTATATACAAAATCTCTCGTTTGTTTGTTTGTTTGTTCCTGAACTACAGACAAAATGGTACACGATAGCGCGCCAATTTTAGGCCCACCTTACTCACCGGCATCCCTTTGGTGCTAATGGAAGAAGTTTCATTGAAATCAGTGTTGTATTTTTAAAGTTATTCAAATTTTAAAGTTTAAATCTTTCTCCTAGGGAGGGAGGGGAGGGGGGAGGGGGGGAGGAAGGGAGGGGGGGGAGGAGGGAGGATAAGGGGGGTTGAGGGGGGTGGAATGGGGGGAGGGGAAGGGGAGGTGAAGGGGGAGGGGAGCGGGAGGGGTGGGGAGGGGGGGTGGAGAGAAGGGGAGGGAGAGGGAGGGGGAAGGAGGGAGAGGAGGGTGGGATGGGGGATGGAGGGGGAGGAGGTGGGGAGGGGGAGAGGGGGATAAAGAGAGGGGAGAGGAGAGAGGGGTGGAGGGAGGAGAGGGTGCTACACCAATGCAGGAGAGGTTTGGGCCGAATGGGTCCACTTGGTCTAGTAACTTCTAAAGTGTCCGAGTAGAGGTTTTGGCCCTCTTGCTGTTAGTTGCAGTGGATTAGAGAGATGTCTTCTGGAGCATTTCTTTTCAGATGAGGTCAAAATCTCCCATTTGGTCAAAACAGCGTTTTGTGTCAGGGGATGTTGTGCAGTTTGTTACATTCTGCTGCTTGGCATTAATATTTTGGTGTTGGAGGTGTTAAGGAATAATTCTTGCAGCTATAATTTGTGAAATAATATGCATTTCTGGTTTTGGTGCTCCCCCTATGCCAAAGATGAAATGGCAATTTGTTTCAGTGCTGAACAGCCTGTGGATTGGTTTCATTTGAAATTGTCGGAATCACTTCACTTCACATAAAATCTTCCCAGATGTGAACTTTTAAATATCAGTATCTCCTGAAGAAACAATGTCAAAGTAGTTGTTGTCTTCCCCTGATTCTCCTGTTAAATAATAGTAGTAAGTCATTCCAGAATACATAAGAAAGGGAGAGTATGAAATTTAAATTAGTGCATGGTATCGTCCAGTCCAGGATCAGCTTCTTCCCTACAACCATCAGGATATTAAACACCACAAGCTCCAGAAAGGCTTCAAACTATGTAGACTTGGGGCCATTGCTTTGTCTTCACACTATTATTGTTGTATATATATATGTATATGTATATGTATATGTATATGTATGTGTATATGTATATAATAATAATAATAATAATAATACATTACATTTATATAGCGCTTTTCATATACTCAAAGACGCTTTACAGGGATTTAGAGAACATAGGGAAGTGAATAAATAGATAAATAAGTAAACGAACAGAGAAAGGAGACAGAGGGTGGGGTGACCTTCAGTGGTTGAAGGCAGTACTGAACAGGTGAGACTTCAGTGATGTTTTGAATGTGGTGAGTGTGGAGGAGTCTCTGACGGTTTGAGGTAGTGAGTTCCATAGGGTGGGAGCAGCGATGGAGAAAGCCCTGTCCCCCCAGGATCTGAGTTTGGTCCGGATGTAGGGGGATAGGAGATTGGCAGCAGCAGAGCGGAGGGTGCAGGTGGGAGTGTGCCTGTGGAGGAGGTCGGTCAGGTAGGATGGGGCCAGGTTATGGAGGGCTTTGTAGGTCATGAGGAGGATTTTGTACTGGATTCTCTGGGGGATGGGGAGCCCGTGGAGTTTGTAAAGGACGGGGGTGATATGGTTACGGATCGGGGTGTGGGTGAGTAGACGGGCAGCGGAGTTTTGAATGTATTGAAGTTTACTGATGATTTTTGAGGGTGCGCCATAGAGGAGGCTGTTGCAGTAGTCCAGACGGGAGGTGATGAAGGCGTGGATGAGGGTTTCTGCAGCTGTGGAGGAGAGGCATGGACGGAGACGGGCAATGTTTTTAAGGTGGAAGAAGGCTGTCTTTGTGATGTGTTTGATGTGTTTGTCGAAGGAGAGGGCTTGATCAAAGATGATTCCAAGATTCCGGATGTGAGGGGAGGTGGATACTGGGAGACCATCAATGTTGAGGATGAAGTTTTGGGTGGATTTGGTGAGCGTTTTTGGACCAATGATGATGATTTCAGATTTGTTGCAATTGAGTTTGAGGAAATTTAAGTGAAGCCAAGATTTTATTTCAGTGATGCAGTTTGTCAGTGTAGAGTGTGTGGTGGGGGAGATTGACTTGGTGGAGATGAGGAGCTGGATATCATCGGCGAAGCAGTGGAAGTTGAGACCATGACGGCGGATTAATTGACCAAGGGGGAACAGGTAGAGGATGAAGAGGAGGGGGCCAAGGACTGAGCCTTGGGGGACTCCTTGGGGGAGGGGAGCGGTGGGGGATTTACAGTTGTTAATGGAGATGAACTGGTATCTGTCAGAGAGGTAAGATTTGAACCAGGATAGGGCTGTGCCAGTGATGTTAAAGGAGGTTTCAAGTCGGGTGAGGAGAATGGAGTGATTTATGGTATCAAAGGCGGCGCTGAGGTCAAGTAGGATGAGGATGTTCAGGGTGCCAGCGTCGGAGGAGAGGAGAATGTCGTTTGTGATTTTGAGGAGCGCAGTTTCAGTACAGTGGTTGGAGCGGAATCCGGATTGGAATGTTTCATACAGGTTATTGGTAGAGAGGTGGTGTTTGAGTTGGGAAGCTACAGCACGTTCCAAAACTTTGGACAGAAAGGGTAGGTTGGAGATTGATCTGAAGTTGTTTGGGGTGTCAGTGTTTAGACCAGGTTTTTACAGAATGGGGGTGACAGCAGCGATTTTGAGGGATGGCGGGACGATGCCAGTGGACAGGGAGGAGTTTATTGTTGCAGTGATAAGTGGAGAGAGAGCAGGAAGGCAGGCCTTGACAAAGCTGGAGGGGATGGGGTCCAGAGAGCAGGTGGCAGTTTTTATTCCTGTGAAGAGGTCAGAGAGGTCGGTGGTGGAGACTGGCGAGAACTGAGGCAGGGGTTGACAGGATAAGGGGGGGCAGGTGGTTTGAGGGGGAGCAGGTGCGTTGGTGGTTAAGGTGCTGTAGATGTTGTCTATGTATATGTATATGTATGTGTATGTGTATGTGTATGTGTATATGTATATGCATATGCGTATGTATATGTATATGTATATGCATATGTATACGTATATGTATATGTATATGTATATGTATGTGTATGTGTACGTGTATATGCATATGCATATGTATATGTATATGTATATGTATATGTATATGTATATGTATATGTATATGCATATGTATATGTATATGTATGTGTATGCATATATGTATATGTATATGTATATGTATATGCATATGCATATGTATATGTATATGTAAATGTATATGTATATGTACGTGCATGTGTATATGTATAAGTATATGTGTATGTATATGCATATGCATTTGTATATGTATATATGTGAGTATGTATATGTATATGTGCATGTATTTGTATATGTATACGTATATGTATATGTATATGTATATGCATATGCAGGTGTATATGTATATGTAATGTATATGTATATGTATATGTATATGTATATGTATATGTATATGTGTTTGTATATGTATATGCATATGTATATGTCTATGTATATGTATATGCACTTGTATACATATGTATATACAGTGGGTGTATATATGTGTATGTGTATATATGTGTATATGTGTATATATGTACATATATATATATGTGTGTGTGTATATATATATGTGTGTGTGTGTGTGTGTGTGTGTGTGTGTGTGTGTGTGTGTGTGTGTGTGTGTGTGTGTGTGTGTGTGTGTGTGTACTATCTGTAATGCTCCAACTGTAAGTATGTATGTATATATATATATATGTGTATATATATTAAAATTTTAAATATATATATATATATAAACAATAATGGTGCAAAGACAAAAACAATCTCCCCAAGTCACAAAAAGCTGGGGTAACTCAGCAGGACAGGCAGCATCTCTGCAAGATCCAGACTGAACAACAACAAAAAGTTCTGTCTTGCAATGTACTATGTATATATATATATATATATATATATACACACACACACACACACACACACACACACACACACACACACACACACACACACACACACACACACACACACACACACACACACACACACACACACACACACACACACACACACACACACACATATATCTCTAGAGAGAAGGAATGGGTGACGTTTTGGGTCGAGACCCTTCTTCAGACTCATATATATATAGAGAGAGAGAGAGACTTGGGGACTTATCTTTGCACTACTATTGCATTTATAGATGTATTATATACACATGTATATATACAGTAGGTTAATTATTGTCAGCACACACACACACATATACATATATACACATATATACATATACACACATATATGCATGAACACATATACACATACATACATACATACATGAACACACATACATACATACATACATACATACATACATACATACGTACATACATACGTACATACGTACATACGTACATACGTACATACGTACATATGTATATACATATGTATATACATACATATGTATATACACGGCACGGTGGCACAGCGGTAGAGTTGCTGCTTTACAGCGAATGCAGCGCCGGAGACTCAGGTTCGATCCTGACTACGGGTGCTGCACTGTAAGGAGTTTGTACGTTCTCCCCGTGACCTGCGTGGGTTTTCTCCGAGATCTTCGGTTTCCTCCCACACTCCAAAGACGTACAGGTATGTAGGTTAATTGGCTGGGTAAATGTAAAAATTGTCCCTAGTGGGTGTAGGACAGTATTAATGTATGGGGATCGTTGGGCGGCACGGACTTGGTGGGCCGAAAAGGCCTGTTTCCGGCTGTATATATATGATATGATATAACATACATACATACATACATACATACATACATACATACATACATACATACATACATACATACATACATACATACATACGTACATACATACATACATACATACATACATACATACATACATACATACATACATACATACATACATACATACATACATACATCTACACAGAACGTTTTTTGTTGTTTAATATGAATCTTGCAGAGTACTATGTTCATATATATCTGATGTGCAAGTAAGAATTTAAGTGTTCCATTTTGGGATGCGACAATACAACTCTCATGACTTTAGGTACATGACACTATCTACTTCAAATTGAATATGATTATATATTATTGAAATTAAACGCATGAAAGTATCTGACCAAGTTGATCCCAATTGTAAAATCACTTCAGCATGGAAACAGGCCCTTCAGCCCAACTTGCCCACATCGATCAAAATGCCCCATCCACACTAGTCCCACCTGCCTGCATTTGGCCCACATCCCTCCAAACCAGTCTTATCCATGCACCTGTCCACATGAATGTTATATGTTGTGATATAACCTGCCTCAACTACCTCCTTCAAGGGAGTGTTACAATTTTCTCCATGGATTGCTGTGGTCCCCACTGCTTTCCCAAATGCAACTAGAGTGGGCCATAAATGCAGGTCTTTCAGGTGATGTCTTTCAACTGAGAATGATTTTTAAAATAATTACAATTAAAAAAGTACATTTAGTCATCAGACTCCTAGCAGGTTATTGAAAGAGCTATTCATTTCCTACACTCTATATCTTTTTGATTAAAATGTATTCTCGTCCTATGAATTCAGATTCAGCCTCAGATTCAGATTCAGATTCAATGGTACACATAGGTTTAGGTTTATTATTGTCCCCTGTACCAAGGTACAGTGAAAATCTTTTGTTGGTCCCACTATCATTGCCAATAATTGAATCAGTTTTATCAAATCTTGTTATTTATTAATAGCAATGTAAAAATGCCCCCCTCTCTTAATCAAAACTATTTATCTTTGACACAAGGAACAGCAGATGCTGGTTTAAGCAGCAGTCAAGAGTCAAAGATAGACACAGAGTGCTGGAGTAACTCAGTGGGTCAAGCAGCATCTCGGGAGAACATGGATAGGTGATGTTTCACAGAGTGCTGGAGTAACTCAGCGGGTCAGGCAGCATCTCGGGAGAACATGGATAGGTGACGTTTCACAGAGTGCTGGGGTAACTCAGCGGGGCAGGCAGCATCTCTGGAGAACATGGATAGGTGACGTTTCAGATCAGGATCCGTTCAGACCCCTTCTCTTAAAATTAACTGAGTCAACCACTTTTACATCTTCCCCATGTCCTTGACATTCTCCTTGTAATTTAATGTCAAATCCCATATTTCCAATATTTTCTCTTAACTGCCTTTCATAAAATTGCAAGGCCTTAATGTGCAGCATAGGTAGGTTCAGGATGACATGCTCAGGAAGGAACTGCAGGTGCTGGTTTCAACCGAAGATGGACACAAAGTGCTGGAGTAATTCAGTGGGACAGGCAGCATCTCTGGAGAGAAGGAATGGGTGATGTTTCGGGTCGAGACCCTTCTTTAGAAAGACAGAACCTTTTTTTGTTGTTTAGTATGGATCTTGCAGAGTACTATGTTCGCATATATCTGTTGTGCGAATATATTACTCCAGCATTTTGTGTTTAGGATGACCTGGTTAACTTTTGACTTACAATTAGCAACAATTTCTGCCAATGTACCTAGAATGTGTAGAAACATCATCAACAATTTAATTTCCATCATTTAATGCAACAGTTATTGGAGTGTTCTTGTGAAAGTGATCCAGGTGACACCTTGATGCTGTGACTGATTTGCCCTGAGCTGGGTCATTCTCCTAAGTGTCTTGATTTACTTGTGAAGAGGTCAATCATTAATTATTTTGCTTGCTGTGAAAAACACTTACATCCTCCTTTTGGAAGTACGTCTAACCTTCAAATATTTATCAGAATCAAGAGAGTGTGCAATAACAAAACAATTAAGAAAACTAACCGCATCAGTAAAATTTAATCAGGATCACTTCGAAGAAATTCAAACACAATTGTAAACTCGAACGAAGGCATGGCCATGTCTGAATAATACATTATCACTTTGCAAATGTGCAAACCTCTTCCGTATATACAGTTTGGAATCTGCATAGATTTAGTTGCCAGGTTATGAAAGAAGGAAGCTGGATGTATTTGTCTGCTGATGTTAACGGAGGAGTTGATGCAAATGTAATGGAACTTGATTTATTCACAAAATGCTGGAGTAACTCAGCAGGTCAGGCAGCATCTCGGGAGAGAAGGAATGGGTGACGTTTCGGGTCGAGACCCTTCTTCAGACTGATGTCGGGGGTGGGACAAAGGAAGGATATAGGTGGAGACAGGAAGATAGAGGGAGATCTGGGAAGGAGGAGGGGAAGGGAGGGACAGAGGAGCTATCTGAAGTTGGAGAAGTCGACGTTCATACCACCGGGCCGCCAACTGCCCAGGCGAAATATGAGGTGCTGCTCCTCCAATTTCCGGCGGGCCTCACTATGGCACTGGAGGAGGCCCATGACAGAGAGGTCAGACTGGGAATGGGAGGGGGAGTTGAAGTGCTGGGCCACCGGGAGATCAGTGGCGTTAATGCGGACCGAGCGCAGGTGTTCAGCGAAGCGATCGCCGAGCCTGCGCTTGGTTTCGCCGATATAGATGAGTTGACATCTAGAGCAGCGGATGCAATAGATGAGGTTGGAGGAGGTGCAGGTGAACCTCTGTCTCACCTGGAAAGAATGTTTGGGTCCTTTGATGGAGTTGAGGGGGGAGGTAAAGGGACAGGTGTTGCATCTCGTGCGGTTGCAAGGGAAAGTGCCCGGGGTTAGGGTGGTTTGGGTAGGAAGGGACGAGTGGACCAGGGAGTTGCGGAGGGAACGGTCTCTGCGGAACGCAGAGAGGGGAGGGGATGGGAAGATATGGCCAGTGGTGGGGTCCTGTTGTAGGTGACGGAAATGTTGGTGGATGATATGTACCAGCATCTGCAGTTATTTTCTTATACTAATGGAACTTGATGCTTGAAAGGTGCAAGATGGTGCTGGGTCACTCTGTGTACTGCCTGAGAAAATATCTGCCATCTTTCACTCTTCAATCATTCTCGTACTTAGGATGGACACAAAATGCTGGAGTAACTCAATGGATCAGACAGCATCTCTGGAGTAAGGGGATAGGTGACGTTTCGGGGTACCTATGCCTGATTGTGCTTATGTGTATGGCAAACAAAATGAAGAATGCAACTGGTAGACACAGAGTGCTGGAGTAACTCAGTAGGTCAGGCAGCATCTCTGAAGAAAAAGGGTGGATGATGTTTTGGGTCAGGACCCTGCTTCAGACTGAAAGTGGTGGGTGGGGGGGAGGTGAAGAACTGTAGGCAAGGGAAGACCTCTACCATGTTGTGCCCAGACGCCAGATCTCGGATGCTTCCTCTTACCTACCCCACAGATGAGCACCAGGCCACGATCTCCAGGACTTTCTCTGATTTCATCTATAAAGGAGTATTTTCTCGCCTCCAGTTCTTCACTTCCTCCCCCACCCACACCCCCCTACTTTCAATCTGAAGAAGGGTCTCAACCCGAAACGTCACCCATCCTATCTCTCCAGAGATGCTGCCTGACCCGCTGAGTTACTCCAGCACTCTGTGAAACGTCACCAATCCATGTTCTGCAATACATTGTTTCTAAAGAATACAACTGTATCCAGGTAAATGTGAAAATAAAGTAGTATTGATTATTGACTGTTGAACGACTGGGCAAATTTACTGGACTATAATCGGAAGCTGTAAGTAATATTCTTTAGCTACTTACGTAACTCATTTTAAGGCTCTGCTAAAGTCTTCCTAAAAAGTCTGTTCCACCTTGAAATTCCAGACAATTCTTGTTCGAAATATAATCCAACTAACTTCAGTTTACATTATATGTAGTAACTTTTGCCTTATCTGCATTTGTACAACTTTCAGTGTCTTCAATGGTCCTCAGATCAATAAATTACCACTACATTTCTCAACGCCAATCAATATTTGTAAAATCTTCATGCTGTCGATCTTTGATAAGTGTAAGTACCAAAAATCTTATGCCTTGGTGAGTCAGATATCTGAGAGAATACTGTGTTAGAAGGAACTGCAGATGCTGGTTTAAACCGAAGACTGAAGAAGGGTCTCAACCCGAATCGTCACCCATTTCTTCTCTCCAGAGATGCTGCCTGTCCCGCTGAGTTACTCCAGCTTTTTGTGCCTATCGGAGAGAATACGTTTGAATTAGACATTAAATATCGGAATTTTCATCAGAATTAGCTAGGTTTAGATGTGTAGTCAACTAAAGATTTGTCACTATGGTTCTTACAGTATATTTGAAATGAAAGGTAGATGGGAGCTGCACTTGTAAATGTATAACATACCAATGACCCCTAAATAGAACTGATTCTGATGTTTGATGCCCAAAGTGATGAGATATGGAATGGACCAGCACTCTCTTTCTATCCTGGAGCTGGGAGTGGTAGCAAAAAAAAAAGTGCATTTAATATCAGTTTGTTTCATTACTCAAATAGAAATGAACAAAAACAAATGGGCGGGGGGTTGGCGCAGCGGTAGTGTTGCTGCCTTGTAGCACCAGAGACCTTAGTTTGACCCTGATTACGGGTGCTGTCTGTACAGAGTTCATAAGTGATAGGAGCAGAATTAGGCCATTCGGCCCGTCAAATCTACTCCGCCATTCAATCATGGCTGATCTATCTTTCCCTCTCAACCCCATTCTCCTGCCTTCTCCCCGTAATCCCGGGCACAGTTTGCAACGTTCTCCCTGTGACCACGTGGGTTTTCTCCAGGTGCTCCGGTTTCCTCCCACACTCCAAATAAGTGCAGGTTTGTAGGTCAGTTGGCTTTGGTAAAAATTGTAAATTGTCCCTGGTGTCTAGGATTGTGTTCGTGCATGGCGATCGATGGTCGACGTGGACTTGGTGGGCCGAAGGACCTGCTTCCACCCTGTGTCTCTAAACAAAACTTTCTCTCAGTCTGAAGAAGGGTCTTGACCCGAAACATCACCCATTCCTTCTCTCCAGAGATGCTGCCTGATCCGCTGAGTTACTCCAGCACTTTGTGTCTATCTTCGATGTAAACCAGCATCTGCAGTTCCTTCCTAAACTAATCTAAACGCCAGTGTGTGGAAGCATGCCCTGGCAGAAGTCTGGAAAGCCACAAGTCGACAACTACCCTGAGGGATTTCTTGGTGCAACCATATATATTCTCTGGTGAATGATCACTCTGTAATGTACCAACTCTGTTTAGAATTTAGGAGTCAAATGGACTGAATTACTCAGTTTATTTTACATATCCTTAGGATAAAGTGAATGTGTAATGATTATGTTTGACACATTTGTTCGTATTGGATTAATACAAAAACTATTGCGATATACTTGTAACAATAACTTATGATTTTTTTTTCTTCACCAATGAAATATAAATAAGACTTTCATATTAATTATGCTATTTCAGTTCATAATGAATGGACAGTCCTATTGATACGGCACGGTGGCGCAGCAGTAGAGTTGCTGCCTTACAGTGCCAGTTTGATCAGGTCAGGTTCGATCCTGACTACGGGTGCTGTCTGTACGGAGTTTGTACGTTCTCCCCTTGACCTGTGTGGGTTTTCTCCGGGAAGCTCTGGTTTCCTCCCACATTCCAAAGACGTTCAGGTTTGTAAGCTAATTGGCTTGGTATAATTGTAAATTGTCCCCAGTGTGTGCAGGATAGTGCTAGGGTACAGGGATCGCTGGTGGGCGTGGACTCGTGGGCCGATGGTCCTGTTTCTACGCTGTATCTCTAAACTAAACTAAATTAAACAAAGTACTGTATTTCACCCCAATAATTATGGTTCACACAAGCAGGAATATGGATCATTTGAGAGCCATCCTGCAGCAGAGTATCAGTCAGTAAAGCAGGTGCTGACCTTGTGTCCTGGCTACATGTGTTCTACGGGCAGTAACTGACTAAAGGGCATGTCACTCCAGGGCTCTGAGAAAAAAAAGGCTAAAGTCTCAAACCCGAGGTGAAGAGAGAAAAAAATTGTCCGTTTTCTGCATCTGTGACAAGGTGTTAAACCAATTTTAATCATTTGTATGATTTCCACCTCTCATCACCTTGTACCATTTTATTTCAGTGAGGAGAAATGTGAAGTTACTTGCACTCACTTGTGCTCAAAGAACTCTCCTTAGTGGCCCTCAGTGTTGGGGGGACAGACACAGAGTGCTGGAGTAACTCAGCGGGTCAGGCAGCATCTCTGGAGAACATGGATAGGTGACATTTCACAGAGTGCTGGTGTAACTCAGCGGGTCAGGCAGCATCTTTGGAGAACATGGATAGGTGATGTTTCACAGAGTGCTGGAGTAACTCAGCGGGTCAGGCAGCATCTCTGGAGAGAAGGAATGGGTGACGTTTCGGGTCGAGACCATTCTTCAGACTTCAATGTTGGGGGGTTTAATGATAAAGGAAAAGGGATGAAAGGAACAATCAGGGAAAGATGCCCCTTGTTCCTTGTGTTGTGCACAAGGAACTGTACATGCTGGAATGTTGTGCAGAGCATAAAGTGCTGGAGTAACTCAGCGGGTCAGGCAGCATTTCTGGAGAACATGGATAGGTGACGTTTCACAGAGTGCTGGAGTAACTCAGTGGGTCAGGCAGCATCTCTGGACAACATGGATAGGTGACGTTTCACAGAGTGCTGGAGTAACTCAGTGGGTCAGGCAGCATCTCTGGAGAACATGGATAGGTGACGTTTCACAGAGTGCTGGAGTAACTCAGCGGGTCAGGCAGCATCTCTGGAGTACATGGATAGGTGACGTTTGGGTCGGGACCCTTCTTCAGACTCTTGTGGGGGAGCAGTGAGAGAGGGTCTCACACAACTGTTGGGAGAGCAGGTCTTGAAAATGAGCATACATAGCACATCGTTCTAAGTGTTCAGCGCAATATAGGAGATGAAAAACTAGAACCATGGTATGGCATTGCTTGACTCTCGTTTTAGAGATGCCCAAATAATTCTAATTTAATTTGTCTGTAGGTTTTAATTATCTGACACCTCTTCTGACCTGGTAAGGTCATTAAACTACGTTTGGTTCTTTCAGGAGATTTCGCGGTAGAGTAATAAAATGTGGGAACAAAGAACTGCAGATGCTGGTTTACAAAAAAAACAAAGTGCTAGAGTAACTCATGAGGTCATTAGCTTCCCTAGTGGCATGGTGGCGCATCGGTAGAGTTGCTGCCTTACAGCGAATGCAGCGCCGGAGACCCGGGTTCGATCCTGACTACGGGTGATGTCTGTACGGAGTTTGTATGTTCTCCCCGTGACCGCGTGGGTTTTCTCCGAGATCTTCGGTTTCCTCCCACACTCCAAAGACGTACAGATTTGTAGGTTAACTGGCTTGGTAAATGTAAAAATTGGCCCTAGTGTGTGTAGGATAGTGTTAGTGTGCCGGGATCGCTGATCGGCGCAGATCCGGTGGGCCGAAAGGGCCTATTTCCGCGCTGTATCTCTAAACTGAGCATAGATAGGCGACATTGCAGGTTGAGATCCTTCTTCAGAACATTCAAGGAAAGTCTGTTCGAGGGACCATCACCAGTCATTCTTGGGCTGGATAGTGTGTGCTGCTGGAGCTGAAATGATACCACAGCTGGAGAGTGATGCAAGACTGAACCAAACGCTATCCCAAACATTGCTGTAGTTCAGGCTTACTGCATTAGGCACCGTGTTTTGGATGAAGATGGTAACTATCCAACAAGAGCTCAGATGAAAAGCCTGCACCATAACTGGCTACAAGAATTATGTCAGAATAGTGGCTTTAGATTTAATTCAACACCCAAATTATATTTTACGCAGTTAGCTTCTAAATGGATTTTGCATGTCTTCTTTGCTTATTAATGTTATATGCAGAAACATTTACTTCCAATCATTTGCATATAAAAGATTGGAACTGCACCATAAAATGGCGCCTTGTCCTCACACTGGCATCTGATGTTGGTCGCGTCTTTAACATTTGTTAATTATGAAATATGTAGACTTGTATATTGAGCATCGTAAGATTCAACATGGCCAACTTTTTCCCAGATTTCTTTCCTTAAACATTGTCAACTCGAACATAAACAATGTCAAATTGAGAAATGTATCAGGCTGCATCTGTCCATTTCTCTGTTGGTTGTGGAGGATGCAGCAAAACTCATGCAAAAAAAAATCAATTTGGTACGAACAATAAAATGAGACGTTAATATGAAGTTGCAATTGGACAATCTGTCATGAAAACTGCATTATCTGTCTTTTTTAAACCAAATTTCTTAATCGGTAACATAAATAAGGAAAGTAATTGAATGATGCTGTTAAAGTTAATGGCATAGTTCCATTTAATGTACAGGAAGGCAAAGCCAGCATTAACATTTTACTTAATCACATATTGCTATCTATTTACATTTTTTTTTTTAAACTAACCTTAGAAAATCGAGCTCTTGTATGACTGCGGGATTTTATTTTGTGCGTTTGAGAAGAGTTGTCAGTGTGCGAAGTTTTAATATTCTGTGGATAATTGTTGGAAGTGTAGATTTATGGTACCGATCACACATGTAGATACAAGGACCTTGCACTGGAGGTCACATTGCTACAGATACACTCTAGGTACAATCCTACCTTCCCTGCAAATCTGTTCAAATAGATTTTAGCCAATTTTCACATTTAATAATTTTACATCCCTGTATAAATTATAAATTTCTCCCTGCATTCGACATGCCGCTATTCATTATTGTGTAATATATCCCTGAAGGTATCCCTGACATATATCAAAGTAAATCATTGTATTGAATAGTGGCATTGCATATTGATACTGGGAAACGATGCATCACATTGCCACCATTCAAATACCAGCTGCTATTTAGCTTTCATCCATTATAGTCCGCCTCTCGAAAAGATCAGGGAAATAAATTCGAAGTGAGTTTTAGTGTTTTTTACTGTAAAAGACCATGGGGTCATATAGTACAACAAACAAATAAATGTTAAATTTGTGCTGTTGAACGTTGGCAGTTTCTAAGGCTGCCGCGACTGTTTGTTATTGATGGGAACTCAGCAGTAGCTGTGGTGAGCCAAGCTGTGCTAAGATGTGGAAACACTCATTTCAAACCAAATAAAAATGCATTTTGTAAGTAGCTCATCATCAAAAAGATTGTTATAGATTCGGAGAAAGTATCTGTTATTGTCAATTAAAGATCATATATATGTGGCGTACATTTACATTTCTCTTTAGTTTGTCTTTCTGATTGCTTCTTGTAAGCATATTTTCCTTGTTGCTTCACTAAGACAGTGCCATATTGTCTTTTTCAAGTATTAAGTCTTTTAATGAATGATGGTGGAAGCATAGTAAATGCTCCTTTCAAGCCAAGACCATTAATCTCTGCCGTGTGACCTTACGGGATATATTATATAGAAAGGATGATATGGCGGTTAGTATTCCTTCAAAAACAAGAACAAAATGAAAGGCTCTTTTGTAAATATCAATAAAATATTCTTACGGCGAACTGACATTTAAAATCCCGGTACATTTAGTCTGCAGTGATGTGCATTTAGGTAACTGCTTCGACACAATGAGAAGTTGCAAAGCCCTTCACAAACACGTATGATTAAGACCAGATTTCAGTCTCACTGATCAAGTACTTGGGGGGGGTGGGGGTGGAGGTCGGGAAAATAAATTAAGATGGATTTTTGAAGGCAGGAGAGAGATGTAACAAAATAACTCACAAAGAGATGTTCACAATTGATGCTGTCCTTAATATGCTGGCTTGCAGAGAGCAGAACTAGATTCCTTACAGTAGTAATGTGAAGACATGGATCCCAATTTTAACTCGGGGAAAGATTAAATCGTAAGATGAATTGAAAACCCGCCCATTATGCCAGAAGTAAAACCAGAGTTATTTTAACTTCCAGATCTTATTGAAATCCACCTGAGACAGGGGTGGAGATTGTTGGCTGATACCAAACACTCATCGATAACCTCTCTGGGTGCCACCATTTGAAAAACTTTTGTTCAGGAACTGATGTTTAGTTTAGTTTAGAGATACAGCACGGAAACAGGCCCTTCAGCCCACCAAGTCCGCAGTGACCATCAGTCCCTGTTACACGAACACTACCCTGCACACACTGGGGACAAATTACCATTTTTGTACAAAGCCAATTAACCTACAAACCTGTACATTTTTGGAGTGCAGGAGGAAACCGGAGCATCCGGAGAAAACTCACGTGGCCACAGGGAGAATGTACAAACTATGTACACAGAGCACCCGTAGTCGAGCCCGGGTCTGTGGCGCTGTGAGGCAGCAACTCTACCACTGCGCCACCATGCCACATGGGAGAGAGCAAGTCGATGGCATGGATTTAGATTTAGATTTAGAGATACAGCACGGAAACAGGCCCTTCGGCCCACCGAGTCCGCGCCGCCCAGTGTTCCCCGCACATTAACACTATCCTACACACACTAGGGGCAATTTTTTTTTACATTTACCCAGTCAATTAACCTACATACCTGTACGTCTTTGGAGTGTGGGAGGAAACCGAAGTTCTCGGAGAAAACCCACGCAGGTCACGGGGAGAACGTACAAACTCCGTACTGACGGCGCCCGTAGTCAGGATCGAACCTGAGTCTCCGGCGCTGCATTCGCTGTAAGGCAGCAACTCTACCGCTGCACCACCGTGCTGTTTTGTCTTTCTGTTTTGTCCGCCTGGCTTAATAAAGAACCAAGGAAGAAGCAGAACAAATGGAGTACTGTCCATGTTTTGGGGGGTATCACCCTTGGAGGTAGACCAACAATTATTCTCTAAATATATTCTTGGGGTAATAGGTTTAAGTTTAGTTTATTGTCACGTGTACAGTGAGAAGCTTTTGTTATGTGCTAACCAGTCAGTGGAAAGATGACACATAATTACAATCAAGCCGGCCACCGTGTACAGATACATTATAAAGGGAGTAACACGAATAACGTTTACTGCCAGTAAAGTCCAATCAAAGATAGTCCAAGGGTCTCCATTAATAGAGATATGAGGAGAAATTGAGTAAGATTTGCTGACATTCATCATTATGACTTATTTCCATTCTTCTGATGGGACCCCAACCTTCCCCTTGGAAGAAACTAGAGTGCTGACACAAGGAACTGCAGATGCTGGTTTACAACAAAAAAAGACACAAAGTGGTGGAGTAACTCAGCAGTTCAAGGGGGTGGGGAACATTTCTGGAGAACTTGGAGAGGGGAGAACCACATTTTTTATTGTTACCCTGTGCTGTCTTCTGGACACTCCATCAATGTTTTGGAATTGTTCCCAATGTTACCTGAGGAAAGGTTAAATCACACGATGAATTGAAAACCCTGCCAAGTAAGAGGTAGAATCTGGGCCGTGTGATGTTTTTGGTCAGGAGCCCCCTTCAAACTGGAGAGCTGCCGTTGCAAGCAGTGTTTCACGTGAATCTGACGGGGGACATGCAGAGAGAGGTGAGAGATGATGCTGAAGGAATGAGCAGGGAAGAGTGGATGACACCGCTGGAGAGAAGAATAGCAATGCTTTACCAATAGATCTTCCCACCTTTCCTACCCTGACCTTCCCTTCCCATTCTCCCAACTTCATAGACTTGGTCTTTTTTGTCTCTTTGCATTATTATTGTTTGTTTTGGTGTGTGTGTGTATGTGTGTGTGTGTGTGTGTGTGTGTGTGTGTGTGTGTGTGTGTGTGTGTGTGTGTGTGTGTGTGTGTGTGTGTGTATATATATATACACACATTGAAGGCAGAGATAGATAAAATCTTGATTGGTACGGGTGTCAGGGGTTATGGGGAGAAGGCAAGAGAATGGGGTTGAGAGAAGGGTAGATCAGCCATAATTGAATGGTGGAGTAGACTCGATGGGCAGAATGGCCTAATTCTGTTCCTATTACTTATCAACTTCTCTGCTCACGTTAAACATTTCACATGGGGCTTGGTGACCTGACATTAACACGTGAAGTGAACCTCTGTGATTCTTCTTGTTTAGAGATAAGCGTGGAAACAGGCTCTTTGGCCCATTGAGCCCATGCTGACCAGCGTTCACCCATTTGCACTAGCCCAATGCTACCTGATTTTCTCATCCACTCCCTACACACTAGGGGGCAATTTACAGAAGCCAATTAACCTACACACCCGCACGTCTTTGGAATGTGGGAGGAAACCGGGGCACCCAGTGAAAACCCACGCAGGTCACAGGAAGAACGTGCAAACTCCACACAGACAGCACCCATAGTTAGGATCAAACTTGGCTGTAAGGCAGCAGCTCTACCACTGGTCAATAAAGGCAGGCTGAAACTCAAATGATGAGGTTTTAGTGACTTTCTGATAGACAAGAATATAAAAACAGATTTATATCAAACAGCCCAGTTCACGACTTATTCTGAATCTTAGTCACTTTGCATGACATTCTCCATATCCCTTGGGAACCCAAGTCTCTAAAAGTTAATTGATCTAAACTTTGATTAGGTATAGTAACCGAGCTTTCAGTCATTAATCCACATGACGATTTACAACTCCTCTTACTACAGAAACTCACCATCAGACTGTATCCTCAGACTGTGCTGGACAGTTCCTGTTCTTTCAATGGAACTTCAATGACACGGTGGCGCAGCGGTAGAGTTTCTGCCTTACAGCGCTTGCAGCGCCAGAGACCCGGGTCCAATCCTGACTGCGGGCGCCATCTGTACGGAGTTTGTACGTTCTCCCCGTGACCTGCGTGGGTTTTCTCCGAGAACTTCAGTTTCCTCCCACACTCCAAAGACGTACAGGTTTGTAGGTTAATGGGCTTGGTAAAAATGTAAATTGTCCCTAGTGTGTGTAGGGTAGTGTTAGTGGGCAAGGAACGCTTGTCGGTGCGGATTCGGTGGGCCAAAGGGCCTGTTTCCGGCCTGTATCTCTGAACTAAACTAAACTAAACTAAACTGTACCAGTTCAACACAGAACCTGGTTTATAGATGTGGAGTGAATGGTGGGCAAGGTTATGTTTCCTAAAGGACAGGAGAGGAAAAGCTTCCGCGACCATAAGACATTGGAGATAGACACAAAATGTAGGAGTAACTCAGCGGGTCAGGCAGCATCATGTATCATGTATCTGCGCACTGCGATTGTAATCATGTATAGTCTTTCTGCGGGCTGGTTAGCACGCAACGAAAGCTTTCCCCTGTATCTCAGCACACATGACAATAAACTAAACTGAACTGAACTGATCTGATCTCTGGACAGAAGGAATGGGTGACGTTTTGGATCGAGACCCTTCTTCAGACTGACCTGAATCGTCACCCATTCCTTTTTCTCCAGAGGTGCTGCCTGATCCACTGAGTTACTCCAGCATTTTGTATCTATCTTCGGTATAAAGCAGCATCCGCAGTGCATTCCTACACCATGAGACATTGGAGCAGGTGCTCTACTGCACTTCACACATGTGACAGTAAAAGCACCACTGGATTAGCTGGTGTGGCGGCCACTGTCCACAGCCGACACTGAGTGCCAGGGACTTGTCCAAGGTCTTGTGTTCCAGCCGACTCTCTCTAGGAGATGAACATCATCCATGTGTTGGAAGGAACTGCAGATGCTGGTTTAAACCGAAGATAGACACAAAATGCCGGAGTAACTCAGCGGGACGGGCAGCATCTCTGGAGAGAAGGAATGGGTGACGTTTCGGGTCAGGTCTGAAGAAGGGTCTCAACCCGAAAGGCCACCCATTCCTTCTATCCAGAGATGCTGCCTGTCCCGCTGAGTTACTCCAGCATTTAGTGAACATCATCCATGTTTGTCTAGGTGCTCCATGTATGGTGTTTAATGCATGTGTAAACAACCAGCTTCATGTATGATGTTTAATTCATGTGTAAACAACCAGCTTCATGTATGATGTTTAATACATGTGTAAACAACCAGCTTCATGTATGATGTTTTATGCATGTGTAAACAACCAATCACTGATGGAATTAGTTCATAAATTCATAGGTTCCAGGAGCAGAATGAGGCCATTCGGCCCGTCAAGTCCACACCGCCATTCAATCATGGCTGATCTATCTCTCCTTCCTACCCCTATTCTCCTGCCCTCTCCCCATAACCCCTGACACCCGTACCAATCAAGAATCAAGAATCAGTCGATCTCCCATTACGAATTACGTAACATCCGAGTTACAACTTCAGCATCCCAATTTAGATATTTTTTTATCTGAATCCAAACACTTGACTTTAATAAAAATCAGAAAATAATAATTTGCAGATGCTGGGTATCTGAAATGAAAACAGAACATGCTGGTAATACCTGACAGGCCAAGTGGGATCAGTGGAGACCCAATCAAAGCTAATGTTTCAGGCTCATGATCTTTCATCAGCTTTTTACTACATGTGCTCTGGGTGAAGGCTATTCTACACCGAGAGCTTTCAAACAACCCAATAAGCAAATTTTACTGCAATTATCAAAACATACTTGATATGAAATATTTCTAATTGATTACATATTTCTGCAACATTTGAACAAACTGGCTTAAAGCCGGGAGCACTTATTTTTAAATGCAGTTATCTTCAGAATGTATATCTTGCATTCACTCTTTATATTGCTAAATCGTTGTTAAAATATGGAAAATGTAAATCTGGGGTTTGGTGGGATTTTCCATTTTTAAGTTTATTTTATTTATTTTCATTCCTAATCGACAAATACTTCCAACTCATGTTTATTCATCCGATCTCACTCTTCCTGTTCAAAATCAATTTAGTTTAGAGATACAGCGTGGAAACAGGCCCTTCGGCCCATCGAGTCCGCGTCGACCAGCGTTCCCCGCACACAAACACTATCCTACACACACTAGGGACAATTTACATGTACACCAAGCCAATTAACCTACAGACCTGTACGTCTTTGGAGTGTGGGAGGAAACCAAAGATCCCGGAGAAAACCCACGCAGGTCACAGGGAGAACGTACAAACTCTGCACAGACAGCACCCGTAGTAGAGATCGAACTCGGGTCTCTGGCGCTGCAAGGCAGCCACAATACCACTACGCCAACGTGCCACCCATGTTTATCTTAATTATTTTCATTCCTAATCGACAAAAACTTACAACTCTTGCTTATTCATCTGATCTCACATTTCCAGTTCAAGATCAATTAAAGCAGCATTTCAGGAGACAGTGAGTATGTGAGTGGGAGCTGTAGATAACATGATCCAAGGTGGTTACAGACTTGTCAACTGCACAGACATCCCATTGACAGGAGAGTTCATTTATAAATCAGTCGAGATTCTTCACTTTTATTTAAATAATAATAGAGAAATCAAGCAAAACAATGCTGATGTGGAGCTGTTTGCTGAAGGAAGCGATACGCTCTTGGTATAAAATGAAACTCATTCTCTGTTGGTGGCGCACTGGTGCAGCGGGTAGAGCCGCTGCCTCACAGCGCCAGAGACCGGGTTCAATCCTGACCCCGAGTGCTGTCTGTGTGGAGTTTGCACGTCCTCCCTGTGACCACGTGGGTTTCCTCTCACATCCCAAGGCATGCGGGTTTGTAGGTTAATTGGCCTCTGTAAATTGTCCCTAGTGTGTAGGGGAATGGGCTAACATGGGAACTAGTGTGAATGTGTGATCGGTGGCCGGCATGGACTCAGTGGGCTGCCGGGCTGTTTTCAAACTCTGTATCTCCAAACTCTAATAACACTGATAAATAAGTGATTAAAATGTAAACAAATCACTTGCTGTGTTAATCTTGAATTACTAATAAAATAATCCACTGAGACCAATTGCACGTGAGGTTAATGTGATCTACATTTGCCAATGATTACTGTGTTTACTGCTGTCTCTATCCCTGCAGACTAAGCCCTAGCAATACCATTCATCTTGACAAAGTATTTTCTTAAGATGTGGCTTGACTCTACCTTCTCACTCAGTAAGTCTTCAGATGGTGTGTGTGGTTGACAGGCTGGCTAGGTAACCAGCTGTAACTCAGAATGCCAGACAAGATCCATCTGCAGACTTCGTCCCAAGCTGAAATCCCTCTTATTGCTTCAGTCAAGATTCAACTGCACCACTATACTTAGGTGGCGGCATGGTGGCACAGCGGTAGAGTTGCTGCCTCACAGCGCTAGAGACCCGGCTTCGATCCTGACCACGGGTGCTGCCTGTGCAGAGTTTGTACGTTCTCCCTGTGACTGCGTGGGTTTTCTCCAGGATAGAGTCATAAAGTGATACAGCGTGGAAACAGGCTCTTCGGCCCAACTTGCCCACACCGGCCAACATGTCCCTGCTGCACTGGTCCCACTGATCTCCGGTTTTCTCCCACACTCCAAAGACCTACAGGTTTGTAGGTTAATTAGCTTGGTGAAATTGTAAATTGTCCCTAGTGTGTGTAGGATGGTTTCAGTGTGCGGGGATCGCTGGTCAGCACCGACTCGATGGGCCGAAGGGCCTGTTTCCCCTCTGCATCTCTAAACTAAATTTTAAAGAAACAGGTTGCTTTCTGTCTTCTTTTAGATATGCTTCTTGCTGTCCAAAGTTTCACTTGATCCTATTATCTACATTCAACTTCCTCTCCTCTCAGTTCACACTAGTTCTACGTTATCCCACTTTTGCATCCACTCCCTAGTTTAGTTTTGCTATTGTCACGTGTACCGAGGTACAGTGAAAAGCTTTGTTTCAGAGAAAAGATTATACATGAATACAATCAGGCTGCCCACAGATTAAAGTTAAAGGGTACAATATTCAGTGGGCCTACACACCAGGGGCATTTTATAAAGGTCAATTAACCTACAAACCCGCACGTCTTTGGGATGTGGGAGGAAACCGGAGCACCCGGAGGAAAACCATACAGTCACGGGGAGAACGTGCAAACTCCACACAGACAGCACCCGAGGTCAGGATTGAACCCAGGTCCCTGGCGCTGTGAAGCAGTGGCTCTACCCGCTGTGCCACCGTACCACCACTCGGGAATGAATTTCATTTTATACCAAGAGCGTTTCACTTCCTTTCCCAAACAGCTCAACATCAGCATTGTTTTGCTTGATTTCTCTATTATTTAAATAAAAGTGAAGAATCTAGACTGATTCTGAATTCTAAAATGAAGTCTGCTGTCAATGGGATGTCAGTGAGGTTGACAAGTCTGTAACCACCTTGCAGATATATCTGTAGTACTTGTCGTGACATCGCATAGGTGGTATTTTGGGTGCTTCAAATATATCTGGACCATTAAAAAATATTCCAAATGGAAAAGGCACAAGGAACAGCAGATGCTGGTTTACAATTAAAAGACACAGAGTGCTGGAGTATCTCGGCAGGTCAGGCAGCATCTCTTCTCCACAGATGCTGCCTGACCCGCTGAGTTCCTCCAGCACTTTGTGCTATAACTGTAGCATCGTAGCTGGCTGATCACCAGTGAGGCCATAGCACCATGGGCAGCACAGTGGCGCAGCGGGTAGAGTTGCTGCCTCACAGCGCCGAAGACATGGGTTCAATCCTGACCTCGGGTGCTGTCTGTGTGAAGTTTGCACGTTCTGCGTGGGTGACTGCGTGGGTTTCCTCCGGGTGCTCCGGTTTCCTCCCGCATCCCAAAGACGTACGGGTTTGAAGGTTAATTGGCTTCCTTAAATTTCCCCTAGAGTGTAAGGAATGAATGAGAAAGTGGGATAACATGGAACTAGTGTATGAACGGGTGATCGATGGTCGGCATGGACCCGGTGGGCCGAAGGGCCTGTTTCCATGCTGCATGTTCAACAGTTCAACAGTTCAACAGAGCTTTATTTGTCATTCGGTACCAAGGTACCGAACGAAACTACATAGCAGTCACACACAAAAAAGAACACAAGACACATGACCCCAACACAAACGTCCATCACAGTGACTCCAAACACCCCCTCACTGTGATGGAGGCAACAAAACTTCCACTCTCTTCCCCACGCCCACGGACAGACAGCTCGTCCCCGACCGACCCGCACAGTCCCCGCAAGGGGATGGAAGTCCCCGCGGCCAAGTGGCACCGGGCGCTGAAACGTCTCGCGGCCGAGCCGGGCGATGGAAGGCCCCGCGACCGAGCCGTGCGCAGCTAAGTCCCGCGGCCGAGCCGCACCGGGCGATGTTAGGCCCCGCGGCCGAGCTGCACCGGGCGATGTTAGGCCCCGCGGCCGAGCCGCACCGGGCGATGTTAGGTCCCGCGGCCAAGCAGCACCGGGCGATGGAAGGCCCCGCGGCCAAGCCGCACCGGGCGATGTTAAGTCCAGCGGCCGAGCCACACCAGCGATGAAAAGTCCCGCGGCCGAACCGCGCCGGGCGATGTTAGGCCCCGCGGCCGAGCTGCACCGGGCGATGTTAGGCCCCACGGCCGAGCTGCACCGGGCGATGTTAGGCCTCGCGGCCAAGCCGCACCGGGCAATGGAAGGCCCCGCGGCCAAGCCGGGCCGGGCGATGTTAAGTCCAGCAGCCGAGCAGCACCGGGCGATGTTAAGACCAGCGGCCGCGCCGGGCGATGGAAGGCCCCGCAGCCGAGCCGCACCCCACGCCGTGAGGAAGAGACCTAAAAGAGAAAGGTTTCCCCCGTCCCCCCACCCACACCACCACCCCCCACACATACACAACCAAAAAAAAAAAAAAAACATCCCAACACCGACACACAACAAAAAAAAAAGGAAAAAAGACGAACAGACTGCTAGCGAGCCGTAGCCGTTAGGCGCCGCCACTTCCGCTTAATCGTTTAATCTCTAATCTCTAACCTCACTAGTATAATCACACGGCCTGCACTGGGTTAAATGAACAGGGGTTAATCACAACTGCAGACCCTATACACCACTTCCCAGTACTATTCCATGTTGCCCCACTGTAGTGCAGCAATTATTATTCGATTTGCAAATGAGTCAAGATTTACCTGGGGTTAATGTCTGAAGGAATCTTTTCCATCTCTGGTGCCATCTACGTCTTACCTTTATGGTTGTTTTACAGACCTATGGCTTGAGGTATATCATCAAAATTTCATTAACTCAAGAAGATAATTTTAAAAGATGTCATGTTTGCATGCCGTCTCTCATCAGCTACTTGCCTCAAACCAAACTGCTCATTATAGGCAGCGTACATCAAAGTAGCAGGATAAAACATGCAAACTTTAAAATCAAAATGCCCCTTTGTTGTGTTCTTTCGACTTACTTATACAATAATCTCAACGGTTTTATAAAATAAAGTTAATGAGATTTATACAACAACCTTACCTGATGTTAAATTGTTTTGATGAGCAAAGCAAATTGCTGCGGTTAACAAATTTGAGGCAGCCTGCTATATTGCTACAGGTTTGTATGCATGTGAATTAATCAAAGTGGAGGCGATGATGAACAGTTTCTGAAGAATACTGTCAAAGGTTAAGAGCTAGTTATTTTTAAGAATGACATGAATCTAGCAGGGACAGTGATTGTCTAGATGACCATTGTAATTACCAATTATTACTTGATGCAGAGAATATATTCATAGCATGCAGTCTTCTAAATAGAGGCAGGCATTAGCTCATTTATGTACTAATGCACATAATTTAGCTTATGAAAAGGGCAGAAATGGGAAATGAAAATGCTTAAAGATATAATAGATACTTTATAATATCATTTTGGAGAATATTGGATTTATGGAAAATGAATATTACTTTATACTCGGTTTTTTTAGAAGAAAGACCAAAAAAGTCTAATCTTGTACATCCTGCAGTGTAATCACATTGAAATATGACAGACCTGCAGAACTGGAGAACCATTGAGAAGGTGAATGCTTACATTTAAACAGGAGAATATTATTATACCGAATCATTGAATTTTAAACTATGACACAATAGAATTCCATATTTAATTTTCTAGTCGATTCTCTCGCCCATTTAAATTCCTGAGAGTGCTGGCAGGCTCTGTAAGCCCTTGTGTTCTCACTGTAGTCTGCAGTGTGGACTGTGTGATCACCAGTGAGCAAGGAACTTTAAAATTGTGCCATTCAGCGCAGTCCCATTTCAGATTCCAGCTAAAAATCTTAACTTGCGGACAAATAGTGAAATTGGAATTTCATCTCATAAAAAAGAAACAGAACCCAGCTTGGGCCTCTGTGAATTGCCCCCAGTGTGTAGGATGCGAAAGTGGGATAACATAGAACTAGTCAACGGCGGGGGGGGGGGGGGTCGATGGTCGGCATGGACTCAGTGGGCCGAAGGGCCTGTTTCCATGCTGTATCTTTAATCTCTAAACTCCCTAGTATTTCACACAGCCTTCATTGGGTTAAATGATCAGGGGTTAGGGGTGACATATGATGCGGTGTGAGGCATGATCAGGGGTTAATCATGACTCCAGATCCCCTTCACCACTTTGCTAAGTTCTCAGTTATCCTCTACACCACTTTGCTAAGTTCAATTATCAGCTGCATTGACCCTGGATTTCCAATGAAAACAGACAGTGTCATAGATCCGTAATCATACAGCGTGGTAACAGGCCCTTCGGCCCAACTCGCCCATGCCAACCATGATGCTCCTTCTACACTAGTCCCATTGAGAGGACATATTGAGAGGACATATTTTAAAGTATTTAAAATGAATTTGTGAGGATATGTTGGAAGTGATTTTGTAGGGAAAAAAATATTAAAGACAACATTGCCACTGATATTGTGGTGTGGCTTAAAGTGAGATCACGAGGCACAGATAGGCAGATTTTTTTTCCCCATGGTAAGGATGTCCAAAGCAAGATTGTATAGTTTTAGGGTGAGATGTAGGAACTTAAAGGATGCAGAGGAGTATGTTTTACTTTCACAGTGAGTAAAGGTGGTTGAGAATTTATTAAAGAGGGCGTGCAGCGGTAGAGTTGCTGCCTTACAGCGCCAGAGACCCGGGTTTGATCCTGACTACGGGTGCTGTCTGTACGCAGTTTGCACGTTCTCTCCGTGACCGTGTGCATTTCCTCTGGGTGCTCCAGTTTCCTCCCACATCCCAAAGACGTGCAGGTTTGTAGGTTAATTGATTTCGATAACATTGTAAATTGTCCCTTGTGTGTGTAGGATAATACTAGTGTAAGGGGTGATCGCTGATCGGCACAGATACTGTGGATTGAGGGGCCACTTCGATCTCTAAAGTCTAAAGAGTATTGATAGACAATAGGCAATAGACAATAGGTGCAGGAGTAGGCCATTCGGTCCTTCGAGCCAGCACCGCCATTCAATGTGATAATGGCTGATCATCCACAATCAGTACCCCGTTCCTGCCCTCTCCCCATACCCCCTGACTCCGCTATTACTAAGAGCTCTATCTAGCTCTCTCTTGAAAGCATCCAGAGAATTGGCCTCCACTGCCTTCTGAGGCAGAGAATTCCACAGATTTACAACTCTCTGAGTGAAAAAGTTTTTCCTCATCTCCGTTCTAAATGGCCTGCCCCATATCCTTGAACTGATGTCTAGAACGCGATGTTGCGGGAGGTGGTGGAATGAGTTGCCATCACTAAACAGACACGGTAAGAGAAACAGAATATGGAGGTCCTAGAAGGACAAAGTCCTAATGAGGCAAATGAGATGAATGTCGAGCGGCAAAAAGATTGGCAGAGATATTTCTGGCTGCAGGGCCTGTTTCTGTGCTGTGTGACTCCATGACTCAATGAAAGAACTCCCACATATAAAAGTTAGGGGAGCATTGATCTCAGCCTGAACAATATAAGAAAGTTACAATTAGCCTGGAGAGTATTAATTAACTAAAGACATGATCGTTTGCGTCAACAAAAATAAATTATTTGAATTAATGAATAAAATAGGTAATCTGGGAATATCCAAAAGAAACCAATAAAACAATTATGAAGATAATCATAGATATCAAATGAAAATTGGTAAAAGTAATTCGAAATAAAAATTGGATAAAATAATTGGATAAATTAATTGCGGGCTTAATGTTCACAAATAAAGGAATTATTTTAACACATTAATGGTGAGATGTGTGGGAAGAAGCTGTTCCTGAACATGGACGTTACAGTTTTCCGGCTCCTGTACCTTCTTCCCGATGGCAGGAGTGAAATGAGTATGTGGTGGTGGTGTGGGTCTCTGATGATGCTGGCTGCCTTTATTGAGGCAGCGACTCCGGTAAATCCCTTCGGTGGTGGGGCGATCAGAACCCGTGATGGACCGGGCAGTGTTCACAACATTTTGCAGTCTTTTTCGCTCCTGGGCATTCAAGTTGCCGAACCAGGCCGTGATGTAACCAGTCAATATGCTCTCTACTGTACACCTGTAGACGTTCAAAAGAATCCTCTCTGACATTCCGAATCTCCGTAATCTTCTCAGGAAGTAGAGGCGTTAATGTATTTTCTTTATAATTGCATCAGTGTGCTGGGTCCAGGAAAGATCTTCGGAAATATGCACGTCCAGGAATTTGACGTTTTTGACTCTCCACCATTAGACAATAGACAATAGGTGCAGGAGGAGGCCATTTGGCCCTTCGAGCCAGCACCGCCATTCAATGTGATCATGGCTGATCATTCTCAATCAGTACCCTGTTCCTGCCTTCTCCCCATACCCCCTGACTCCGTTATCCTTAAGAGCTCTATCTAAATGATCCATTGATATAAACAGGATTGTGGGTCCTCATCCTTCCTCTTCCAAAATCCACAATCAGTTCATTGGTTTCACTGATGTTGAGAGCCAGGTTGTTACGCTGGCACCATTTGGTCAATTGATCGATCTCACTTCGATGTGAGGGAGATGTGATTCTCCAGTGGCAGATGATTGGCTGGTTGGCCAGAAGCACTCTGTCTTCCACATTTCATGAACGTTACATTTGCCACTTTCCCACCCTCTGGAACCTCCCTGGAATCTTCATAAATAACAAGCAACACATCCTTCATCCCTGACCAGCCATTATCTTTAACATCGTATGATGCTGACCATCACATCTAGGGGACCATTTGTTTTTAGTTTTAGAGATACAGCGTGGAAACTGGCCCTTCAGCCCACCGAGTCCATGCCAACCAGTGATCACCCGTTCACACTAGTTCTATCCTACAAACTCCTGACAATTTACAGAAGCCAATTAATCTACAAGCATACATATATTTGGAGTGTGGGAGGAAACCGGAGCGCCCGGAGAAAATCCACGCAGTCACAGACAGAACGTGCAAACTCCGTACAGACACCACCCATAGTTGAGATTGAACTTGGGTCTCTGGCGCTGTAAGGCAGCAAGTCCACCGCTGCACCACTGTGCTGCCCTAAAGACTTATTGGCCTTTGAGATGGGATTGAGATGAGATGGCGATGGGGCCATTGGGGTTGAGAGGGGAAGATAGATCAGCCATAATTGAATGGAGGAGTAGACTTGATGGGCCAAATGGCCTAGTTCTGCTCCTACAACTTATGGACCAGCCCAATTGGTGCCCACAAGGCCATTCGAGTAAGCAAGGTGAGGCCACTGACTACTGCTGGTGAGAATAGAGTGGACTCATGCAAACATCCCTACTTCTGTTGGAAGCAATCGCCATATGTGGGCATTTCAGGCTCAAAGTCCTTTTGCAGTGCAATGTGTTTACACATTACATACAATAAATGGACGAAAAAAATCAAAAATGAAAGGTTATTAGTTAAATAATTAACTCCTCCAAACAACAATGCCCAAGAAACAAACTACATCAATTCAAATGAAGGAGATAACATTCTCCATTTTCCTGATAGAACATTTTCAACAGAATTAAAGTTTTGCACAATGCAAATCAATTTACAGAAAGTTACATTATTTAGACTCAAGAAGAATGTGTTTAGATAAGGTTAGTGTTAATGGCTCTTCTCTGGATAAACAAGGAACTGCAGATGCTGGTTTTCACAAAAAGACACAACGTGCTGGAGCAACTCAGCAAAAAAAGACACGTGCAAAAATGTAAATCTCTGGTAGGGATTTTAAATGGAAAGCAAAGCACAGCCACATATATTGGTCGGGTGATGTAACGATACGATACGATGGAACTTTATTGATCCCAGGAGGTAAATTGATCAGCCAACAGTCATAAACACACAAAACACATGAAACAACACAAAATACGTGAAACACTGATAGGCTGCCGAACATGAAGTTATCGGAGTGGACCGCGAGTGTAAACACTGGTGGGAGGTATATGGGAAAGCAACTTCTCCCCAGGTCACAGCGACCCACGCTGGCCTCAGTCTGTTTCCAAATGAAAATCTAAACAGAGCCTCGGAATCTCGTGTATTTCCTTGTGGTCTGTGTGCGGAACAGTCAGAGGAGCAGCCCAACAGCTGCTGAAGAGAGCTGCTTTCTCCAGCAGGGCTGGTGAATTCACACACTGTCCCTCAATCGCTGGTTGCTCACACAATCCGTCCACAATTGGTGGCTAAAGTTCAGCTGAATCCGGCTATTAGTTCACAGCTTTCTCCCCTCTACTCCATCAACGTTTTGTGTCACTTGTGATATCATGAGAGGTAGAGTCATAGAGGGGAGATACATTTCCTCCCGGTGGATGCAACAAGGACTACAAACCATCATGGCTGCCAGCAAAAGACTACAAAACCCATAGTCAGCAGGGCTGCCTGCCCTGCTGACACTGATTGCTGCTGACACTGATTGCTGCTGACACTGATTGTTGCCCAGCTGAACCAGATGAGCTGATTGCCTCAGTGAGAGAGCTAAAAGGGAAGGGAAGTAGTGTATTTAAAAAGAGGGACAACAACTGGAGCAGACAGGGGGAGAAGCAGTGTTTGAGTTATATTTTGTAAGAAGGCAGCAAGCTACAGTTTTGATTTAACTACCTATTTTGGTTTTGTGTACCTGTCTGCAAACAATTAAGTTTACCTGTTTTTGGAAAAGACTAAATATATGGAATTTAAGTTTGAAAACAAGAACTTTTCTGTCTTCATTTCCGGCACCCAAACCTCCCAACTTTCAAGAGAAAAGCTCCCGACCTCTCAAGACATCACACACTGTAACATGACATCCCAATCTTTGTATTCAGATCTGTAATCGAAGGCCAGCATGCCAAAAGCCTTCCATAGAAACATAGAAAATAGGTGCAGGAGGAGGCCATTCGGCCCTTCGAGCCAGCACCGCCATTCATTGTGACCATGGCTGATCGTCCCCAATCAATACCTCGTGCCTGCCTTCTCCCCATATCCCTTGATTCTACTAGCTCCGAGAGCTCTATCTAACACCCCACCACCGCACCACCCCACCACACCAGGGAACACTAAACAATGACTCATAGGTTTTGTAACAAAGTACTTAAGTACACGCTAAGATACAACACCCTTTGGCCGTTTCAAATTTCTGAGGTTGCCCTTCGGCATCAACTCCGCCAACAAAGTTTCCCAACGTACAATGGAACAGTTGTTTGCAGAGTACCCGTGCGCCATCATCGCATCGTTGATGATATTCTTGTCTACGGTCGCGACCTGGCTGAACACGACGCTAATCTGAAGAGAGTACTCGACCGCGCCATGGACATTAATCTCAAACTGAATCCACCAAAGTGCAGGTTTCGCGTTCCTGAGGTCACTTACGTCGGATATGTTTTCACCGGCAGCGGTCTCCGACCAGATCCACTGAAAACTGCAGCCATCAATGAACTGCCGGTTCCTACTGACGTTATGAGTTTACAACGATTCCTCGGCATGGTTAACTACCTGGGGAGGTTTATCCCCAACCTTAGAGAATTATCAGCCCCCCTGCGCGAACTGACGCACAAAGACCCGGCGTGGCCCTGATACCCGCAGCACCAAAGGGCCTTTGAGACCCTCAAGCTACACCTGGCTAGCGCACCAACACTTTCATATTTTGATCTGGAGCTACCGGTTACCATCACCTGCGATGCGTCCCAGTACGGGCTAGGCGCAGCGTGCCTGCAGACCACGACTGACGGCGGCTTCAAGCCCGTCTCGTATGCATCCCACTTCTGACACCATGTAACAAAGTACTTAAGTACATGCTAAGATACAACGCATCATTTTATTGAAGCACTTACAGCATAGGACCTGCAGTACATTACAGCTCCGAGCTGCTAATCTACTGCCTGACGTAGGCGAGTTCTTAATATTGAGGCACGGTGGCGCAGCGGTAGAGTTGCTGCCTTACAGCAAATGCAGCGCCGGATACTCAGGTTCGATCCTGACTATGGGCGCTGTCTGTATGGAGTTTGTACGTTCTCCCCGTGACCTGCGTGGGTTTTCTCCGAGATCTTCGGTTTCCTCCCACACTCCAAAGACGTACAGGTATGTAGGTTAATTGACTGGGTAAATGTAAAAATTGTCCCTAGTGTGTGTGTTGGCTAGTGCTAATGTACGGGGATCGCTGGACTCGGTGGGCCGAAGGGCCTGTTTCTGCGCTGTATATCTCAATCTAAAAATCTAAATTATAAAGCACGTACTAGGCGGGACTACTATTAACAAGCACTATGATTGGCTAGCATGCAATAGCCCATCTAAAGGTTTATTTTATTATTGTCACTTAAGTCATCAGAGTGGAATTAGGCCATTTGGCCCATCGAGCCTACTCCGCCATTCATTCAAGGCTGATCAATCTCACCCTCCCAACCCCATTCTCCTGCCTTCTCCCCATCTCAGCGAAAAGCTTTGCTTTGTATGCTATCCAATCAGACCAGATAATATTATGCATAAATGCGATCAGGTCACACTCAAGTACAATAGGTAGAGCAAAGGGCAAGATACAGAGGGCAGAATGTAGTTCTCAGCATTGTAGCGCATCAGTCCCACAGACAAAGTCCAATGTGCGCAATGGGGTAGAGGTGAATCGCACAGTACCCTAGCTTATGGAAGGAGCATTCAGAAGCCTGATAACAGAGGGGAAGAAGCTGTTTCTGAGTCTGGTGGTGCGCGCTTTCAAGCTTCTAAATCTTCTGGACGGGAACAGGGAGAAGGGGGAAGGAGAAGTTAAATAGAGCTCTAGATGATAACGGAACAAGGGGTATGGGGAGAAGGCAGGCAAGGGTTACTGATTGTGGATGATCAGCCATGATCGCAATGAATGGTGGTGCTGGCTCGAAGGGCCAAATGACCTCCTCCTGCACCTATTTTCTATGTTTCTCTGTTTTTATGAATGACTGGGGTGTGGGACAGATCTTTGGTTATGCTGAGGGAATCTTCACTACTTCCCTCTTTCCCACAGCACAGTGGCCAAAACACTGAAGTCAAGACTCCAAGCATGGCCTCACCAACATGACTACTGTGTTGGAGATTGTGACTGGAGCGGGCACATCTCCGATGTATCCTGGTACTTCAGCCGGACACCGGTGCCATGGAAGTCAAGTCAAGTCAAGTTTATTTGTCACATACACATACACGATGTGCGGTGAAATGAAAGTGGCAATGCCTGCGGATTGTGCACAAAAAAGAATTACAGTTACAGCATATAAATAAAGTTAATATGTTACTATAGTGTAGACAAAAATTTAGTCTCTGGAGTTATAAAAGTTGACAGTCCTGATGGCCTGTGGGAAGAAACTCCGTCCCATCCTCTCCGTTTTCACAGCGTGACAGCGGAGGCGTTTGCCTGATCGTAGCATCTGGAACAGTCCGTTACTGGGGTGGCAGGGAAAGAGGAGAAACAGTGACCGGGAACGAATGTGATATCCACAATGATATCAACAACTAATTTCACACAAGGTCACGTCCACAATCGAAGGGCGATCAATTTTTATATTTGTGTTGGAAACCGACTTCATTGTCAATTACCAGGTGGTTGGTAGAAGGGAACAAATGCAATTAGACAGCTTTACATCAGAAGAACAGATCAGTAGACATCAGTGACTGCTCTGCGATATCAGATCGGATGCAGAGGTTCCTTTTATTGCTCTCTAAGGTCACTCATTTAAACTCCTGCCCTCTGGACATGGGTTATCAGGCAACAGAGAAAACTATTTTTAAGCATGTTTCTACTTTTCAGGTAGTCAAATCAAGATTCTAGCCTGAGGGTGCAATAATACCAAATGATGCTAATTAGAAAGGGGATTTTATGATGTAGCGGTGGTTATAGATTGATATGTGTTGGGATTTGTGACCACAGGAGAAATGAATTCAAGCAAGAACCTCCAGCTATGTGATTGATGTCTGAAATGTTCCCTTCTTTAAAGGGAATAGCCAACTTTTCTTTCCAGCATTTTTCAATGCAAGACCACGACCATTTGCAGGGCAACCAAGATATATAATATTTATTCACAAAATGCTGGAGTAACTCAGCAGGTCAGGCAGCATCTCAGGAGAGAAGGAATGGGTGACGTTTCGAGTTACTCCAGCATTTTGTGAATAAATACCTGTGATTTGTACCAGCATCTGCAGTTATTTTCTTACAAGATATATAATATACTAACTTAAGGGCGCGGAATGATTTGCAACACAATGGAAACAAAATTTGAGAACGCACATCCAATAACACGACCAAAGTTAAAACTCGTAACTTAGAATTGTAGAGTTAAATGCCAACGTTTGCCCACCTTCGCTTGGTTTTGCTGCAAACTGCCTCTCCTCCCAGTTCCCACATACATCCAACTCTATCTCTTCTGCTTACATGGGTCTCTCTGGTTTTCGTCTCGTAAAGAGATACTTCCTGAGGGGGACAGATAGAGTGAACGCACAGAGTGCTTTACCCAGAGAAGGGCAATCAAGAAAGAACTAGAGGCCGTTAGCTTGTGAGAGGAGGAAGATTAAATAGGAACCCACCGACCCTGGATAATGGACTCTGCGCATTCATCCTTAATAATCCCCTCGTGATGTATCTGTTTATTGGATAGAAATCTAGATCTCCGTAGAGGCTGAGGAGTTAATGGTGGATGGATAACAGGAACCAAGGGTAGCTTTTTCACACAGAGGGTGGTGGGTGTATGGAACGAGCCGCCAGAGGAGGTGGTCGAGGCAGGTACTATAACAACGTTTAAAAGACACTTGGATAGGTACATGGATAGGGATATGGGCCAAACGCAGGAGGTGGGACCAGTGTAGACGGTCCATGTTGGTCAGAATGGATGGGTTTGGCCGAAGGGCCAGTATCATTAGATATGGTCAACACAGTCCATGTCACACACGTTGAGGAAGAAGCCCTTGGTGGTGTGAAAAATGTCATCCCCTTGATTCCCTTCTCAGATGACAATATCGTTTCAGTAGAGTTCCTGAGATGTGGAAGCACACGTGGAGATTCTGGTTACACCTGCCGTTCGTAAAAGGACAGAGGTGGCACAGTGACGCTGTGGTGGAGTTGCTGCCTCACGGCACCAGAGACCCGGGTTCGATCCTGACTACGGGCGCTGTCTGTACTGAGTTTGTACGGTCTCCCCGTGACTGCGTGGGTTTTCTCCAGATGTGGGTTTCCTCCCACACTCCAGGAACGTGCAGGTTTGTAGGTTAATTGGCTTCTGTAAATTGCACATTGTCCCCGAGTGTGTGGGATAGTGTTAGTGTACGAGGTGATCGCTGGTCAACACGGACTCGGTGGGCCTGGTGGGCCTTTTGTTCTCCAAAACTAAATCTGTAAGGACCACATATCATGGCAGTCGTCTGCCATCCTTCCAGCACTTTGTGGATGATAATTGCAGCAATAACAAGGGGCACACAGATTTTGGAAAACCAAGTTTGTAATGAACAGGTACAGCAACGGAAAGCCTTTCCTCTGACTGCCAAAACAACTTTTATACCCATGCAATTTGGAAAAAGATTGTATGAAAGGAGGAAACATGACTACCCATTAATACAATGTGGTTACGTCCTAACCTTAATCCTAACGCACTGTATAAATCTTCTACAGTTTCAATGATGGTTTGAGACTGGTGAAAAGGACAGGAACATACATTCACACTGGCAATCATGTACTTAAAACATGAACGGGAAAATAAACTAAAGACTTAAGGAAATAAAAAAGATCGACAAATCTGATGTACTTAGAGGATTTAATAGGACACATTTCAATTTGATTCCTGGTAAAATATTCCTAATGAGATGTGAACGATAAGATAAAAACAACACTTCAATAGCTGCACAATAATCAGAAAGGCAAGCACTTAAAAACGTCACTGTCTTATTATTTTCACTCTGTTGACAAATTTATGTGCTTTCGTATTTTTTACATTTGAGAATAACACCAAATCCCTAATGGACTCTCCTTTCCATCGGAAGGCAAGATATAGTTATTAATTTAAAAATTAGACTACATTTAAAAATAAAATTCCCCACTGTGAGATGCCAAATTATTTTAAAAGAGGTTACAGTATTAAATCTGGGGATATTGGAGAGGTTTTAAAAACAAATCTGTAGTGCAAGTCTTATTTTCCTGGTGGGGGCTCAGGACCTTCATCGGCCTGCTCGGCTCGGCCCTGGGACTTTCCATCGCCCAGTGGGGGCTTCAAGAGTTGGGAGCCTCGATCACCTCGTGGCACCACGGGAGAAGAATGAGGAGGAGATAAGACTTTTCTTTGCCTTCCATCACAGTGAGGGTGTGCCTGGAGCAATCACTGTGATGGCTGTTTGTGTTAAAAATTGTAATTGTGTGTCTTGTGTTCTTTATTGTCTACTGCCGGACCCTGACGTGAGAGGACGCTGGCGCTATTTGTTCGCCGCTTCTCCGTCAGGTCAGTTCGTTTGTTTGTTTTTATGTCTTGACTGTTTTTGTAAAGCATCTTTGAGCATCTGGAAAAGCGCTATAAAAAATAAATGTTTATTATTATTATTCTTATTATTCTTATTATTATTATTATTATTATATAAAATACAAAACTGCACAAAGACCTACAGCAGTATGTTTCTACACAGAAGAAGGGTCCCGACCAGAAACATCACCTGTCGGTATCCTCCAGAGATAGGCACAAAATGCTGGAGTAACTCAGCGGGACAGGCAGCATCTCTGGAGAGAAGGGATGGTGAAGATTCGGGTCGAGACCCTCCTTCAGACTGAGAGTCAGGGGAGAAGGAGTCTAGAGATATGGAAGGGTAAGGTGCTGCCTGACCTATTGAGTTACTCCAGCACTTTGCGGCTATTTTTTTGTACACCAGCATTCAAAGTTCCTCGTGTCTAGTTTTCCATTCTTTGGTTCGTTACCAAAGTTGTGTTTGCAAAAATAAGACTTCCGTAAATGATAAACCGTGGACAGGATTTTTTAATATTTGGATTGCCAGGTAATTAATGGTTCTTGATGTATTTTGCAAAGATGAATATCCTCTAAAAAGAGGGAGTCAAGCAGATTTTGTTGTGGGAAGGAACTGCAAATGCTGGATTAAACCGAAGATAGACACAAAACAGGCAGCATCTCTGGAGAGAAGGAATGTGTGATGTTTTGGGACGAGACCCTTCTTCTGTGTGGAAATATATTGTTGTTGGTCTTTGTACAGTTTGGGATTTTATATAATAAGACTTTTGAAGATGGGTCTCGATCCCAAACCGTCACCCATTCCTTCTCTCCAGAGATGCTGCCTGTATCGCTGAGTTACTCCTGCATTTTGTGTCTATCTTAGATTTTTTGTTGTTGTCTGTATTTAACCAGAAGGTAACATTTCGCCTGCTAACTTGCATTATGATGGGGAAGATAAGAACGGAATCCTATTTTTATTAATAATTCCTTAATGCTGTGGAGTTTTGAATTTATCAGGCATGTAACCACAACAGACTAATGCAGAGAATAATTACTGCTAACAGATTTTATTGGATTTTTATAGGAAAAAAATTCACCCAGCTTGTTTTCAATTTTTGTTTTCATCGTTTGCGAATAACCGCCATTTTCTACTAGAAAATATAATGACCCGTTTTAGTTTTGACACACATTTTATATGTGTGCAAAAATATGTGTGACTCGTTTTACACAAAGAAGCACATTTTAATTCTGCTGAAGAAATGCATTTTGTATTCTTTCATTCAAAATGTCATTCTATTCTGCATTCCGTCCACACATAATTCATTTTCCAATGGAAATATTTATTTTGTAAATCAAATATGTACTATGCACAGAATGCAAAGCACAACCTGCATTATGTTAATGAAATGGGAAGAGATATGAAATGCATATTTCATGGACAAAACAAAAACCTTAGCACACATGCTTTCCTTGATAGCATCTTTAAACAAAATCTCATTTGGTGGGTTACATATTGCAGAGGCAAGCAGTACCTCATTAAAATAGTTTCTTTTAAGATTGCTGCATAGTATATGGAGGCCTGTAAATAACCATTGAGGTGTAGGAACAGTAATGAAATACTGTATTATCTGCAGCATGGCACCTATGTCAGCACAAATTAGTAGTATTTGGTTATTGGAAAAGTGAATACAAAAATAGGCAAAAGATTCTCAATGATAATTTTACAGACAAGGAAGGCAGCTGACTAAGGCAAAGATGATATGCATAACACTTATAGCCAGGAAATTGTGCTGACCTTACAAAGACTCTGCTTTTATATTATATCTCCGTTACATTTAATGAATAATATATTCCACAGGTGTTGTTTACCTGATCACTGTGCTAATGAAACTGTGTGTGTGTGTGTGTGTGTGTGTGTGTGTGTGTGTGTGTGTGTGTGTGTGTGTGTGTGTGTGTGTGTGTGTGTGTGTGTGTGTGTGTGTGTGTGTGTGTGTGTGTGTGTGTGTGTGTGTGTGTGTGCGTGTGGCCGTGTGTGTGTGTGTGTGGGTATGAGTGTGTGTGGGCGTATGTGTGTGTTTGTGGGTGGGTGTCTTTTACTCTGCTGACCAACAAACAAGGGCAGCACACAGCTCTGTCGGACCTGACCTCTGTGTGTGTGTGTGTGTGTGTGTGTGCGCGCGTGTGCACGTGTGTGTGCACATGTGTGTGTGTGTGCGTGCACGTGTATGCGCACGTGTGTGTGTGTGCACGTGTGCGAGTGCATGTGTGCATGTGCATGTCCGCATGTGTGTGTGCGCATGCGCACGAGTGTGTGTGTGCGTGTGCGTGTGTGTGTTTGCGTGCACGTGTGTGTGTCTGCTCGTGTGCGAGTGCATGTGTATACACCTGCATGTGTGTGTGCGCATGTGCGTGTGTGTGTGCATGTGCGTGCGCATGTGCAGAGACCACTGCCTTTCAATAGACAATAGACAATAGACAATAGGTGCAGGAGTAGGCCATTCGGCCCTTCGAGCCAGCACCGCCATTCAATGTGATCATGGCTGATCATTCTCAATCAGTACCCCATTCCTGCTTTCTCCCCATACCCCCTGACTCCGCTATCCTTAAGAGCTCTATCTATCTCTCTCTTGAATGTATTCAGAGAATTGGCCTCCACTGCCCTCTGAGGCAGAGAATTCCACAGATTCACAACTCTCTGACTAAAAAAGTTTTTCCTCATCTCTGTTCTAAATGGCCTACCCCTTATTCTTAAACTGTGGCCCCTGGTTCTGGACTCAATCGACCACCATTGATAATTGAGCAGCTTCACTTGTGGCATTCATTCCCATCATAAACTCCCCGTGAATCAGGAACCAACCAAAATAGTGTCGGCAAAACGTTACTGTACCCACAGGTGACCTAAGGCAATGGCTTTTCACTTCAAGTTAATTTAGTCTACGATTTTTACATTTACTATTAAGCTATAAGCTGTATAAAAGGCTTCTTCAGAGTCCATCATTTGATGTAATAAAACTCAGGTGAACATTGATTGATCAGGAAGGCCGGCTCCATCCTGGGGGTGGAGTTGGATTCATGGGAGGTGGTATTGGAGGGGAAGATGCTCCTCAAACTGCGGAGCATCCTGGACAATACAGCTCACCCCCTCCATGACACACTGGTCAACCTTCAGGAGCACCTTCAGCAACAGACTGGTCCCACCAAGATGCAGCACAGAACGCCACAGGAGATCCTTCTTCCCTGTGGCTATCAAACTGTACAACTCCTCCCCCTTCTGTCGTGGGGTAGACTGACTCCCCTCCCCCCCACCTCCAAATTTTTGCAACTCCCCAATCCCCAATCCTTTCCTTTCGTCACTTTAATTTCATGTTTCATGTATTTTGTGTTTTTATGACTGTCGGCAGATCAATTTCCCTCCTGGGATAAATAGAGTTCTATCGTGTGGTACTCTGCAAATGTTTTCAATGAATGATACTTTACTGTCAGCTGTACCTAGGTAGAGTGAAATGCTATGTTTTGCGAACAACCTAGTTGGCGCCGACAATGTTTACAGAGGATACAATATATGGTTAAAGACCATGATTATGATTAGATATATGATTTTATTAAAGATACAACATATGAAAAAGGGAAGTGCAGGTGAGTTTGCTGCCTCCAGCGGCTGAGCATGTGCAGGAGGGAGCGAGAGATCAGAGCTGCAGGTCCATGGGCCATCTGACACCTGGAGCCGTGTGCTTCATGCTGGTGAGGTTTGCCCATTCTCCAGTGACGACAGAACAGGCAGCCTCTGTGCCAAGTTGCAGAGGAATCTGTGGAACCCATTGCCACAGAAGGCTGTGGAGACCAAGTCAATGGATATAAGAAAATAACTGCAGATGCTGGTACAAATCGATTTATTCACAAAATGCTGGAGTAACTCAGCAGGTCGGGCAGCATCTCGGGAGAGAAGGAATGGGTGACGTTTCGGGTCGAGACCCTTCTTCAGACTGAAGAAGGGTCTCGACCTCGAAACGTCACCCATTCCTTCTCTCCCGAGATGCTGCCCGACCTGCTGAGTTACTCCAGCATTTTGTGAATAAATCAAGTCAATGCGTATTCTTTAAGGCAGAGATAGATAGATTCTTGATTAGTACCGTCCTCAGGGGTTATGGGGAGAAGGCTGGAGAATGGGGTTAGGAGGGAGAGATAGATCAGCCATGATTGATCACAAGTGATAGGAGTAGAATTAGACCATTTGGCCCGTCAAGTCTTCTCCACCATTCAGTCATGGTGATAGGAGTAGACTTGATGTATGGAATGGCCTAATTCTGCTCCTATCACTTATGAGGTGAAGACAGGTGGCTCTTCCTCGTCTAAATGAGAGCTTTTTTGAAAAGAGTTGTAAGTGATGATCCTTGAGCTATCTCTCTGTGCCTTGGCTTTTTTTTTTACAGTTCTGTCCGAATTGTGTAGGTTTGGGTTTAGATCTAGGTTTATTACCATCACGTGTACCAAAGTACAGTGAAAAATCTTATTATGCTTGCTCTCCAATTAAATCAGGAAAACACTATATACAAAAACAATCAAGTCAAACTCAAATAAAGCAGGCAGGGCAACACCATAGCACAACAGTATAATAGCTGTCTTATAGCGCCAGAGACCCAGGTTACGATCTCACTTACCATCTTCAATTCTGGCCACAGGTGCTGTCTGTACGGAGTTTGTACGTTCTCCCATGACTGCATGGTAGCGCAGCGGTAGAGTTGCTGCTTTACAGCGAATGCAACGCCGGAGACTCAGGTTCGATCCTGACTACGGGTGCTGCACTGTAAGGAGTTTGTACGTTCTCCCCGTGACCTGCGTGGGTTTTCTCCGATCTTCGGTTTCCTCCCACACTCCAAAGACGTACAGGTATGTAGGTTAATTGGCTGGGTAAATGTAAAAATTGTCCCTAGTGGGTGTAGGATAGTGTTAATGTGCGGGGATCGCTGGGCGGCACGGACTTGGTGGGCCGAAAAGGCCTGTTTCCGACTGTATATATATGATATGATATGATATGATATGATATGACTGCGTGGGTTTTATCAAGGTGCACTGGTTTCCTCCCACATTTCAAAGACGTGGGTTTGTAGGTTAATTGGCTTCAGTAAATTGTCCCCTAGTGCGTAGGATAGAACTAGTGTACGGGTGATCGCTGGTCGGCACGGAATCGGTGGGCCGAAGGGCCCATTTCCACGCTGTATCTCTAAACTAAAAGAGGAGAAAGGGGTAATTTGCAGGAGAATAATAAATGTAATTTCCTCCGAGCACCACCAAAGTTTTGCGTTCCAAATTGTTCTGTGAAACCTATCTCTGTGTTCCTCCTTTATTAAGATTATTAAGGAGTTGGACACGTTAGAGGCAGGAAACACGTTCCCAATGTTGGGGGAGTCCAGAACAAGGGGCCACAGTTTAACAATAAGGGGTAGGCCATTTAGAACTGAGATGAGGAAAAACTTTTTCAGTCAGAGAGTTGTGAATCTGTGGAATTCTCTGCCTCAGAAGGCAGTGGAGGCCAATTCTCTGAATGCATTCAAGAGAGAGCTGGGTAGAGCTCTTAAGGATAGCAGAGTCAGGGGGTATGGGGAGAAGGCAGGAACGGGGTACTGATTGAGAATGATCAGCCATGATCACATTGAATGGCGGTGCTGGCTCGAAGGGCCGAATGGCCTCCTCCTGCACCTATTGTCTATTGTCTATTGTCCGCATGGCACGTGTTATGGAATGAAATGAATTTTTTACCCAAGGATCATAAACAATATGCACACAGTTAACTGTGCCAACTATTTAGGAAGAGAGAATACAATGCACTTCCATGAGTTATTGCCTGCTATCCCCCTCTGACAGAAACAATATTTGCAGATACAAGAGGAATACAGCAACGCTGATGTTGAGGCTGAGATTATCTGGGACATTTATAGAGTATAAACAAATAGGAGGCTTGTAATATTGGCTGAACTATGAGCGATCCATATTTATTGTACCAAAATACATACAAAACCTCTGAATAATTCACAGGTGCTGTGAAAATTGTTAAGGTCTCTCGAAGGTTTTCCACGCCTGGAGTCGTTCCTTATCCATTTTCACACATTTGTCATCAAATTATTTTTTTCATTTGATAATGTTCAAAATGATTCCATATTTTAAGTAAATGGCATCAGTGGAAATTACTACATTTACGAATCTGTTAACATTCTGCCGAGGCAATATGTAACACCTACTCATTTGAGCAGATGTTTATACGAAAATAACGGAGCAAGTCAATTCCACATTGAAAGAGATTGATTTGTTTGTTGGAAGACAATAAGCTGACAAACAAAATAGCATTTATTTAACTTATTAAAAAGTGTGTTTTTTTTTTTTTAAAAGACACAAAGTGCTGGAGTAACTCAATGGGTCAGGCAGCATCTGTGGAGAACATGGATAGGTGACGTTTCACAGAGTGCTGGAGTAACTCAGCGGGTCAGTCAGCATCTCTGGAGAACATGGATAGGTGACGTTTCAGGTCGGGACCGTTCTTCACACTGTCTTTTTTAAATGTGCTTTTGTACATTTACATTGATACTGGAAATAAATGTATCAAACACGATTTATTCTAAGTAAGCACATTCTTCCCAAAATTGGCTTCTACTCATGTATTTATTCATCTTATGTAATGTCCTTCCTCAATGTAATCTGAAACCAGCCCAGTGGGTGCATTTTGCTTTATGCCCATATAGAATATAATTTAGGATGGAATTGCAGATGGTGGTTTAAACCAAAGATAAACACAAAATGCTGCAGAAGGGTCTCAATCCGAAACGTCACCCATTCCTTCTCTCCAGAGATGCTGCCTGTCCCGCTGAGTTACTCCAGCATTTTGTGTCTATCTTTAGAATATAGCTTATTTACAGATACAGCATGAAAACAGGGCCTTCAGCCCATCGAGTCCATGCCGACATCAATCATCAGATTTTGCTTGGGGAGCTTACAACCCAGCAATAAGAACACTTCCTCTCTTTTTAAGTAACTTCATCTTACACTTCCCTCTCCTCCCCTCCCCTCCCCTCCCCTCCCCTCCCCTCCCCTCCCCTCCCCTCCCCTCCCCTCCCCGCCCCCTCCATCCTTGCCCCCTTCCTCTACCCTAGTTGTTTTACCAGTGCCACATTTCTCCACCTTGTTTGGCCTGAGATCACACCTTCCCCAGCCAACAATGGACCATAGACATGGACATAGAAAATAGGTGCAGGAGTAGGCCATTCGGCCCTTCAAGCCAGCACCGTCATTCAATATGATCATGGCTGATCATCCAGAATCAGTGCCCTGCTCCGGCTTTTACACCATATCCCTTGATTCCTTTAGCCCCAAGAGCTAAATCTAACTCTCTCTCTTGAAAGGTCATTTGTGGCTGGCCCTGATCTTTTCTAGCCTCCAGTTCTTAACCCACCTCCACCACCCCCACCCCCTCCACCCCCACCCCCAACCACCCCACCACCCCTACTTTCAGTCTGAAGAACAGTTCCGATCCGAAACGTCACCTATTAATTTTACTCCCAGGATGCTCTGACCCGCTCTGACCCGCTGAGTTACTCCAGCAACTTTGTGTCTACTCATTCACACCAGTTCTATGTGATCATACTTTGACGCACTGTCCACACAGTGTGCTCCTGGTTTTTCTACTGGTGGTCAGAAGGTTGCAGGTTCCACCATTGGAGAGGAAAGGCCTTGCATCTCGTCAGGGAAACATTAAACAGTGTATTGTGTTTGTCAGTGCAACACATCGGACAGGAGTCACTAGGCTTTTATTCCACTACACAATCTCCACATCGACATCACTGTCTTTATCTCTCTTTTCTTGATTAGTGCAGGTGTCAGACATTATGGGGCAAAGGCAGGAGAATGGGGTTAGGAGGGAGAGATAGATCAGCTATGATTGAATGGTGGAGTAGACTTGATGGGCCGAATGGCCTAATTCTACTCCAATCACTTATGATCTTATGACCTCCCTCTCCCCTGACTCGCAGTCTGAAGAAGGGTCTCGAGCCAACAAGTCACCCATTCCTTCTCTCCGGAGATGATGCCTGTCCCGCCGAGTTACTCCAGCTTTTTGTGTCTATTTTCGGTTTAAACCAGCATCTGCAGTTCCTTCCTATGCAATCTCCACATCCCATAAAACCCACCTGCTTCCATTTCGGTTCTTTCAATATCTTTCAAAAAACTTTTTTTTGCAAACTTGGACATTTTGGAGTGCTTAAATGAACAAAAAAGTAGTAAATGCAACCTATTCCAGTCCTACCACTGACATCCGGTGGCCATGTCTGGTAAAGCAAGAGTCATCAGTGTTGGTGATATTTTGAAGGTGTGTATGGTGGTAAGGAATGTTAATGAGGCTTCTGTTTGTCAACCTTACCACAAGAATACTCCCTGCTGGGAAAAATAAATCACTGCTCATGTTTCTATATCAGATCGCCACTTCATCTTTGGCCTGGGATAATTGTAAAGTAATTTGATAACCCGAGATCCAATGGATTAGTTTAGTTTAGTGTATTGTCACGTGCACCAAGGTTCAGTGAAAAGCTTTTGTTGCGTGCTAACCAGTCAGCGGAAAGACAATACATGATTACAATCGAGCCATCCACAGTGTACAGATACAGGATACAGGGAATAACATGAAGAACGTTTAGTGCAAGATAAAGCCAGTAAAGTCTGATCAAAGAAAGACACAAAAAGCTGGAGTAACTCAGTCTGAAGAAGGGTCAGGACCCGAAGCATCACCCATTCCTTCTCTCCAGAGATGCTGCCTGACCTGCTGAGTTACTCCAGCTTTTTCTGCCTATCTTCAGTTTGAACCAGCATCTGCAGTTCCTTCTTACACAAAGTCTGATCAAAGATAGTCTGAAGGTCTCCAATGATGTAGATGGTAGTTCAGCACTGCTCTCTGGTTGTGGTAGGACGGTTCAGTTGCCTGATAACAACTGGGAAGAAACTATCCCTGAATCTGGAGGTGTGCGTTTTCACACTTCTGTACCTTTTGCCCGATGGGAGAGGGGAGGAGAGGGAGTGGCCAGGGTGAGACTGGTCCATGGTTATGTTGCTGGCCTTGCCGAGACAGCGTGAGGTGTAGATGGAGTCAATGGAAGGGAGGTTGGTTTGGGTGAATTAATTAATCGCCGATGATTAATTTTATTTGACTGGATTCCCACTAATGTTGGAGACCCTGCATTTCTTCAGGCATCTCAGTGCACCAATGACTGGCGTCAGACTTCGATCATAGTGTGAGGCTTCATGTGTCACACAAACGGCAAGCGATTTATTGGATTTAGTGGACGATCGAGTGGAAAAAAAAACCTTTTATATTCTGGTTACTTAAGTAAAGTATGTGCCCTAGGAGTGGAGTCCTTGACTGAAGAACCAACAGGATTACAGTTAATGAAACCATCATTGCAAAAAAGGTTCAAGTTTATTTGTTCCATAGTTTGCCAAAATCAAATGTACTGAATGGAATTTCACACCTCCATCTATATACTAAAACTCTCGTTTGTTTGTTTGTTTGTTTCTGAACTACAGCCAAATGGTGCACGATAGCGCGCCAATTTTAGGCCCACCTTACTCACTGGCATCCCTTTGGGCTAATGGAAGAAGTTTCATTGAAATCGGTGTTATATTTTTTAAGTTATTCACATTTTAAAGTTTAAACCTATCTCCTAGGGAGGGAGGGGGGAGGGAGGGAGGGAGGGAGGTGGAGGGAGGGGGGCGGAGGGAGGGGGATGAGGGAGGAATAAGGGGGGTTGAGGGGGATGGAGTGGGGGGAAGGGAAAGGGGGGCAGGGGAAGGGGAAGGGGAATGGGGGGTGTATGGGGAGGGGAGGGGGAGGGGAGGAGGAGGGGGGTGGAGGGGGAGGGGAGGGGGGAGAGGAGAGGGGAGAGGGGAGAGGGGAGAGGGGAGAAGGGAGGTGCTGCACCAATGCAGGAGAGGTTTGGGCCCAACGGATCCACTTGGTCTCGTGTCCTTTAGAAATACCTGACCTGCTGAGTTACTCCAGCACTTCGTGTTGTACTCAACACAAGTAGGTCACCTAGAAAATAGAACAGTCCAACTGCCTTTCAGCCACAATGTCTGTGCCGAACATGGTGGTAAGTTAAACCAATGTCCTCTGCCTGGATGTGATTGATATCCCTCCATATATAAAAGCCTCTTAAACGCCACTATCGTAGCTGCCTCCACCACCACCCTTAGCAACGTGTTCCAGGCACCAGCCACCCTCCGTGTAAACAACTTGCGCACATCTCCTTTAAACTTTGCCCCTCTCACCTTAAAATCTCTGCCCTCCAGTATGTGACATTCTCACCCTGGGAAATACGTTCACAGGTTCATACGTAATGGCAGCTGAATGAGGCCATTCGGCCCACCGTCTGCTCCGACATTCAATCATAGCTGATCTATCTCTCCCTCCTAACCCCATTCTCCTGCCTTCTCCCCATAACCCCTGACACCCGTACTAGTCAAGAATCTATCTGTCTCTGCCTTAAAAATATCCATTGACGGCCTCCACAGCCGTCTGCGGCAAAGAATTCCACAGATTCACCGCCCTCTGACTAAAGAAATCCCTCCTCATTTCCTTCCTGAAGGAACGTCCTTTTAGTCAAGAGTCAAAGGGTCAAGTGTGTTTCATTGTCGTGTGTCCCAGATAGAACAATGACATTCTAACTTGCAGCAGCACAACAGAATATGTAAACATCGTACACTGTACACAATATAATAAACGGGAGAAAAAAGTTCAGTGTGTGTGTATATATATATATATATATATATATAAATAGTCTGAAGAAGGCAAGAAGACATGAAAGCAAAACCTAAAGTAACAAGGCAGAGAGGGGAGACAATCCCTCCCAATCATTCTTTCTCTGTCCTGCTGAGTTACTCCAGCATTTTGTGTCCATCTGCAACTTAAACCAGCATCTGTTCTTCCCTATATATATATATCTGTTCTTCCCTATATATATAGTTCAGTCTGAAGAAGGGTCTAGACCTGAAACGTCACCCATTCCCTCTCTCCTAGATGCTGCCTGACCTGCTGAGTTACTCCAGCATTTTGTGACCCATATATATGTATATATATATATATACACACACACATAAATAATAAACACATTAAGTGCAATAATAGTCTATTCTGAGGCGGTGCCCTCTGGTTCTAGATTCTCCCACTAGTGGAAACATCCTGATTGTCTCCACTCTCTGCCATGTTACTTCAGCTCTTGCTTTCATGTCTCCTTGCCAACAATTTAGAATGAATTCCATGGAGGGTGTTATACAGCCTCCCACCAGGATCCAAGCACGTTTAATTAAAGGTGACACATGTGATTAGCATCACATAACTGCTGAATATTTTCCTCAAATCCATGCAAAAATAAACATTTGGACTTTGACTTTCAGCTTACACATTCTCTATCAAGGTGCAGTGGATGTACAGAAAAGTAGAATCAGATTGGTGAGAGAGTTGAGGTGTCCACTGGGAACTCAATACACAGTCATCCTTTCCCAATACACCCAGGTCAGTGGGCATGCAAAATTCATGCTTCCCACATTATTATATCAGTGTCCAGCGCCTTAATATGCAACCACAGGGTCCAATTTCACAACTCACTTAGTTTAGTTTCGAGATACAGTGCAGAAACAGGCCCTTTGTCCCACCGAGTCCGCGCTGGCCATCGATCACCCCGTACACTGCACTACTCTATGCCCTAGCGAGAAATTACAATCTTTAACCGAAGCCAATTAACCTACAAACCTGCACGTCTTTGGAGTGTGGGAGGAAACCGGAGCACCCGGAGAAAACCCACGCGGTCACAGGGAGAACGTACAAACTCTGTACAGAAAGCACCCGTAGTCAGGATCAAACCCAGGTCTCTGACGATGTAAGCGCTGCAAGGCAGCGACTCTACCGCTGCCCCACCGTGCCACTTACACAAGAGCGAGGTGTTGTATTTTGACAGTAAACCAAGGCTGACCTCACACAGGCAGTGGTAGGGCCCTTGGGGATGTTGTAGAACCTAGGAGTGCAGGAGTATAGTTCCCCAAAACTGGCAACACTGATAGATAGAGGGATGAGGGCAGCATTTGACACACTTGACCTCATAAGGTGATAAAGAATAGTAGAATTAGGCCATTCAGCCCATCGTCTACTCCACCATTCAATCATGGCTGATCTATCTCTCCTTCCTAACCCCATTCTCCTGCCTTCTCCCCATGACCTGTGACACCCGTATTAATCAAGAATCTATCTATCTCTGCCTTAATATATCCACTGACTTGGCCTCCACAGCCTTCTGTGGCAAAGAATTCCACAGATTCACCACATTCTGACCAAAGAAATTTCTCCTCATCTCCTTCCTAAAAGAATGTCCTTTAATTCTGATTCATTGGTCAGAGCAATGAGTACAGGAGTTGGGATGTCACATTACAGCTGTACAAGTCGTTGGTGAGACCACACTTGGAGTGTTGTGTGCAGTTCTGGTTATCCATTTACAGGAAGGATGTCGTTCAGCTAGACAAAGGACAGAGCGCTGGTTTACCGAAAAAGGACACAAAGTGCTGGGGTAACTCAGCGGATCAGGCAGCATCTCAGGAGTTCAGAGTTTACAGCGCGGAAACAGGCCCTTCGGCCCACCGAGTCCGCACCGACCAGCGATCCCCGCACACTTACACACACGAGGGACAATTTAAAATTATACCAAGCCAATTAGCCGAGAAACCTGTACGCCTTTGGAGTGTGGGAGGAAACTGGAGATCCTGGAGAAAACCCACGCGGTCACGAGGAGAACGTACAAACTCTGTATAGACAGCACCCGTGGTCAGGATTGAACCCGGGTCTCTGGTGCTGTAAGGCAGCAACTCTACCGCTGCGCCACCGTGCTGCTCACAAGGACACGGACAGGTAGCATTTTTCTGTCGAGAACCTTTGACCCAAAATATCACCTGTCCATTACCTCCAGAGATGCTGCCTGACCCATTGAGTTACCCCAGCAGAGTGACGTAGCGGTAGAGTTGCTGCCTCACAGCGCCAGAGACCAGGGTTCCATCCTGACTACATGTGCAGTCTGTACGGAGTTTGTACGTTCTCCCCATGACCGCATAGGCATTCTCCGGGTGCTTCGGTTTCCTCCCACACTCCAAAGACGTGCAGGTTTGTAGGTTAATTGGCTTGGTATAAATGTAAATTATCCCTAGTATGTGTAGGATAGAACTAGTGTACGGGGATCGCTGGTCAGGGTGGACTCGGTGGGCCGAAGGGCCTGTTTCCACGCTGTCTCACTAAATTAACCAAACACATTTTGTTTTACTCAAAGTTCCAGCTTCTGCAGGTCCTTGCATCTGCAGTCGATGAGAAGATAGGGGAGAAAGGCATTTACTGTAACATAGAAAATAGGTGCAGGAGTAGGCCATTCGGCCCTTCGAGCCTGCACCGCCATTCAATATGATCATGGCTGATCATCCAAAATCAGTACCCCGTTCCTGCTTTCTTCCCATATCCCTTGATTCTGTTAGCCCTAAGAGCTAAATCTAACTCTTTCTTGATAACATCCAGTGAATTGGCCTCCACTGCCTTCTGTGGCAGAGAATTCCTCCATTTCACAACTCTCTGGGAGAAAAAGTTTTTCCTCAACTCAGTCCTAAATGGCCTACCCCTTATTCTTAAACTGGGACTCCTGGTTCTGGACTCCCCCAACATTGGGAACATTTTTCTTGCATCTACCCTGTCCAATCCCTTAAGAATTTTGTATGTTTCTATAACAAGACGAGACGGATTATAGACAATAGACAATAGGTGCAGGAGGAGGCCATTCGGCCCTTCGAGCCAGCACCGCCATTCAATGTGATCATGGCTGATCATTCTCAATCAGTACCCCGTTCCTGCCTTCTCCCCATACCCCCTGACTCCGTTATCCTTAAGAGCTCTATCCAGCTCTCTCTTGAATGCATTCAGAGAATTGGCCTCCACTGCCTTCTGAGGCAGAGAATTCCACAGATTCACAACTCTCTGACTGAAAAAGTTTTTCCTCATCTCAGTTCTAAATGGCCTACCCCTTATTCTTAAATTGGGACCCCTGGTTCTGGACTCCCCCAACATTGGGAACATTTTTCCTGCATCTACCCTGTCCAATCCCTTAAGAATTTTGTATGTTTCTATTACAAGACGAGACGGATTACACATGGTGGTTCCGATTTCCAGATACAGCTTGATCGTCACAAATGCTACATACATTATAAAACATGGCCTATTATAACTGTGAGGAAATTCATTCTGTCGTGTGCAATTGGGAGCCAACGAAAGATGTAAAATACTTGTTTGAATGAAATCAAAGCCAGTCAAAGAAAAAAAAGTCTAACACAGGGAGATATTAAAAATACATTAAAATTAGGAATTATCTTTTTGAAATTGTAATGTAAAAAAATAGACTCAAGCCCCATATTAAACTTAGTCACCGAGATGATAGAGCCGCAGTATAATAGCACTATTGTGTTCTCTGATAGGTTGAGATAGGCTATGCATAACTAACCCATCGCTCTGTATTTCAGTCTTTCCTTTCACTTCATACCTTTGATATTTTAAGTAGTTTTCTCCACTCTGCAGAAGTGAATGTGGTTTCAAGCTTTTTCAAAAGTTCGAGGTCCTCCGAGAAACGGCAGTCAAAAGAGTTTTCGAAAACTCTTCACTTGGGAAAATAAAATACGGGAAAAATATATACATACCTTCTAAAGGGTGCACATCTCTCTTTAGTTTGGCCGAGCAAAGCCTCCACATTCCCACCCCCGGCACTTATCACTGGTGTTGTTCTTTCACATTATTTATTTGGCAACATTTATCTGAAGAAAGAACAACATGCTGGTGATAAAATGAAATACAGTGAAGTTTCAGAAACATAAGCCCCTTGCTATTCTTTTTTAAATCGTATTTCTAGGTTTGTAATTTTAGACAATAGACAATAGACAATAGACAATAGGTGCAGGAGTAGGCCATTTAGCCTTTCAAGCCAGCACCGCCATTCAATGTGATCATGGCTGATCATTCTCAATCAGTACCCCGTTCCTGCCTTCTCCCCATACCCTCTGACTCCGCTATCCTTAAGAGCTCTATCTAGCTCTCTCTTGAATGCATTCAGAGAATTGCCCTCCACTGCCTTCTGAGGCAGAGAATTCCACAGATTCACAACTCTCTGACTGAAAAAGTTTTTCCTCATCTCCGTTCTAAATGGCCTACCCCTTATTCTTAAACTGAGGCCCCTGGTTCTGGACTCCCCCAACATTGGGAACATGTTTCCTGCCTCTAACGTGTCCAACCGCTTAATAATCTTATACGTTTCGATAAGATCCCCTCTCATCCTTCTAAATTCCAGTGTATACAAGCCTAGTCGCTCCAGTCTTTCAACATATGACAGTCCCGCCATTCCGGGAATTAACCGAGTAAACCTATGCTGCACGCCCTCAATAGCAAGAATATCCTTACTCAAATTTGGAGACCAAACCTGCACACAGTACTCCAGGTGCGGTCTCACTAGGGCCCTGTACAACTGCAGAAGGACCTCTTTGCTCCTATACTCAACGCCTCTTGTTATGAAGGCCAACATTCCATTGGCTTTCTTCACTGCCTGCTGTACCTGCATGCTCCTTTTCAGTGACTGATGCACAAGGACACACAGATCTCGTTGTACGTCCCCTTTTCCTAACTCGATACCATTCAGATAATACTCTGCCTTCCTATTCTTACCACCAAAGTGGATAACCTCACACTTATCCACATTAAACTGCATCTGCCATGCATCCGCCCACTCACAAACCTGTCCAAGTCACCCTGCAACCTCATAACATCTTCCTCACAGATCACACTACCACCCAGCTTTGTATCATCTGCAAATTTGCTAATGGTATTTTTAATCCCTTCATTCAAGTCATCAATGTATATCATTGAAGCTTTGAAGCATATTGAATAATTGAAGCTTATAATCATATTTCAGGGGCTCCTGATACGGTATCAAAGGAAGAAACGGCTGATGGACCTTAAATTCAATCAAGTAACCACGTCATTTGTTACCAGCCTCATTTACCAATTAGAAAGTTAATTATTTTCATAGAACATCGAACTAGGGTAGAACATAATACAGTGTAAAACAATGTTTGTGCTGAACATGAGAGAGTTAGATTTAGCTCTTTAGGTTAACGGAATCAAGAGATATGGGGAGAAAGCAGGAACGGGGAACTGATTCTGGATGATCAGCCATGATCATATTGAATGGCGGTGCTGGCTCGAAGGGCCGAATAGCCTACTCCTGCACCTATTTTCTATGTTTCTAAGATGCCAAATTAAACCAATCTCTGTCTGCACATGATCCATATTCCTCCATTCACAGCATATTCACGTGCCTACCTAAAAGCAGCTTAAACATCACTATCATATCTACCTCCACCCCTGGCAACGCATTCCAGGCACCCACCGCCCTCTGTTTAAAAATAACTTGCCCTCTCATCTCCATTAAACTTTGTCCCTCTCACCTTATACCCTCTGTTCCATGGAATTACTAGCCAGGGAAAAAGGTTCTGACTGTCTACCCTATCTAAACCTCTCATCATTTTATAAACTTTCCAGTTTCCCCTCAATCTCTGACGCTCCAGAGAAAACAATCCATATCCCTGTAGCTAGTACACCTCTAAATCCAAGCTGCATCCTGGTAAACATCTGCTGCACCCTCTCCAAAGCCTCCACAACCCTCCCCTCATCTGAAGCGATTTTATTTTACATTGGCAAAACTTCAATTGTGAAACATATGTTGGTGTAGATAGCTTTTGTGTTTATGGATGATGTGTGAATGGATATTTTTAATGGATTAATTTAATTAAAAATGAGAATATTTAAAGACAAATGTAAAAAGGCAAAGAATGACTTTGAATGTCACTAGATATAATGCAGTTTTAATTTTGTTATTTTTAGCTTCTTGTTTCAATATCGTAGATTTATTTGCTGATGTCTGGCTGACGAATCTTTCTCAATGCATCAAAGACAACAGAAGCAGCTGAGAGTAATTTTAAATTTCCCATTTATGCAATCATACTCACTTTTACAATGTAAATTTGGGTTAACAATCTCGACCAAAATATTTAATAAATGCAATACATTAACACTATTTCATGTATTTGCAGTATATTTAAAATTACCATTATAAAAGATTAAAATGAAACTAGACATAACATCCTGCCATTAAAAGCAATGAAGTGTGAATATTGCAAATTTATGTGTGTGCTAATGAAAAGCCAGGTTACCAATTGTCAAAATAATTTTGTAATGATCTGCTTTTCATGCGCTATTTTTGTTTGGAGATTGTGTTTATGTTGGGAAGGCATACCATGCTGGAAATGGGCTATATCCCGTTGTCATCCATTACTTTCACCATCAAACACAAGCCATTAGGAACCATCCACAAATTAAAAGGTCTCTCCACTCTATCTCACCACCAAAGAGAGAACTAGTTTCCCCACAGTGAAGAAGATATTCACATTTCCGACAGGGCATAGAAAACAGAACATTAAAATCACCCTCATTTTAATTCCCATTTAAATTAATTGGAAGGTTTTCATTTTATATCTAAAAATCGACTTCAGAGTTTTTGGCTTCCTTGCGCTCCACAGAATGATAAAAGTACCAAGGGCAGCACGGTGGCACAGCGGTCGAGTTGCTGCCTCACAGCGCCAGAGACCCGGGTTCCATCCTGGCTACCGGTGCTGTCTGTCCGGAGTTTGTACGTTCTCCTTTGAGACCTGCGTGGGTTTTCTCCTGGTGCTCCAGTTTCCTCCCACACTCCAAAGATGTGCAGGTTTGTAGGGGTTGATTAGCATTAGGTCCAAACCTCAAAAGGTGGCAAAAATTAAGAAAATGAATTCATTAAAATCTGATGATCTGCAAGCTTTCATGACACTAGAAAAAATATTTCCATAGTGTTGTAAAGATTGTACATTTCCCCTAGTGTGTGTAGCATCATGTTAGAGTACAGGGATCGCTGGTCAGCACAGACTTGGTGGGCTGAAGGGCCTGTCTCTGCGCTGTATCTCTAAATTAAACTACCACTCTAAGTCTCAATAAAGCACAAATATTTTGTTTCTCATTTATCACATTACCCGTTTGTAAAACCAGCCTGGCTGGGATATTGAGAACCAGGCATAATGTGACATTAGGTTCAAACCCCAAGAGGTAGCTAATTAAGAAAATTAATTCATTAAAATCTGATCATTTGCAAACTTTCATGACACTTGAAAAAATATTTCCATATTGTTTACAAAAACATAATGGGTCTCTACTGTTCTTCAGTGACATGATATTACACATTGTCTGGCAAAAATGTTGATAACTAATAGTTCAGGTTTACTTCCAAAGAAGGGTTTCGACCTGAACCTTCACCCAATCCTTCTATCCAGAGATGCTGCCCGTCCCGCTGAGTTACTCCAGCATTTTTGTGTCTATCTTTGGTGAAAACCAGCATCTGCAGTTCCTTCCTACACAGTTTAGGTTTATTATTGTCACGTGTACCACAATCCAATGAAAAGTTTATTTGTGCATATGATCAAACAGATCACAGAATTCTATACATAAATACAATCAAGCCAAACTCAAGTACAGTAGGTAGAGCAAAGGGGAAGATACAGAGTGCAGGATATAGTTCTCAGCATTGTAACGCATCAGCTCCAGAGACAAAGTCCAATGTCCGCAATGGGGTAGAGGCGAATCGAACAGCACCCTAGCTTATGGAAGGAGCGTGCAGAATCCTGATAACAGAGGGGAAGAAGCTGTTCCCGAGTCTGATGGTGCGCGCTTTCAAGCTTCTGTACCTTCCGCCGGACGGGAGCGGGGAGAAGTGGGAATAACCGCGGTGGGACAAGTCTTGGGTTGACAAAGGAATAACTATATTGAGGCTATTTATCGAGAATATCTATAAAAAAGCGTGACTGTTGTGTGGGAGGAAGCCGGTGCACCAGGAGAAAGCCCTTGCAGGTCACGGGGGAAGAACGTACAAACTCCGCACCTGTGGTCAGGATCGAACCAGGGTCTCAGGCGCTGTGAGGCAGCAACTCTACCGCTGTGCCACCGTGATGATCAAGATTAGCACAACAAATAATTTTCATTCCTTTAAACATTCTCATTACTTTTGTAGAATAACAACTATTTCTAAAATAAACTGATTTCGATTTGAGACTCAGTGAGACGGATTAAGGAGCATGTTTTAAGGTTGATACAAGGTGCACAGGTCCGTGCAGTCTGCCACCCAGTGGACATACGGGGGGTTGCGGCAGACTGGAGTCTGGATGCCGGATCAATCTCAGCAAGTACCAAGTTCAACCCCTTCCAGAGTAGATTGCACCATGGCGGCACGGTGGCGCAGCGGTAAAGTTGCTGCCTCACAGCGCCAGAGACCCGGGTTCAATCATGACTACGGGTGCTGTCTGTACGGAGTTTGTACGTTCTCCCCGTGACCTGCATGGGTTTTCTCCGGGTGCTCCGGTTTCCTCCCACACTCCAAAGTAGGTTAATTGGCTTCAGTAAAAAAAATGTAAGTTGTCCCTAGTGTGTGTAGGATGCTGTTAGTGTGCAGGGATCGCTGGTCGGCATGGACTCGGTGGGCCAAAGGGTAGTTTGTATCTCTAAATCAAACTACCACTCTAAATCTCAATAAAGCGAAAATGTTTTGTTTCTCATTCATCACATTAGTTATTTTTAAAACCAGTCTGGATAGTGTTAATGTGCGGGGATCGCTGGTCGGCGCGGACTCGGTGGGCCGAAGGGCCTGTTTCAGCTCTGTATCTCTAAACTAAGCAATACAATTCACTTGTAGCTGCAATCTTCTCATTCATGAAATTGGTCCAGCCACTACTATGCACAGTCCAAGCGCAGGCACCAGGCATGTTTGCGACGTTGTACACACCTAACAATGTCATTATTCATACATCACCACCTTCTCCACACACACACAGGTCTCTCTGACACAGCCGTGAACTGAAAAATGGGAAACTCACAACAGAACAGTGAACAGAGAGCAGTACTGCACAGGAACAGGCCTTGCAGTCCAAAGTTCCTCCTTTTCCTTCTCTCCAGAGATGCTGCCTGTCCCGCTGAGGTACTCCAGCATTTTGTGTCTACCTTCAGTCCAAAGGCAGACACAAACTGCTGGAGTAACTCAACGGGTCAGACAGCATCTCTGAGGAGAAGGAATGGGTGATGCTTCTTGCCGAGACCCTTCTTCAGACGGGGAAAGGGGAATGAGAGATATAGGCAGCAATGTAGAGAGAAAGATGTAGAACAATTGAATGAAAGATGTTGAATGAATTAAAAAGTGACGTGTGCGGCCCACAATGTCTGTGCCGAACATGATGCCAGGTTAATCTAATCTCCTCTGCCTGCACGTGATTCATCTACCTCCATTCCCTGCATAGCCACGTGCCTATCTATAAGCTTCATAAATGCCACGTTCTTATCTGCCTCCACACCACCCCCGGCAGCAAGTTCCCAACACCTACTACACCTGGTGCAAAAGATTATGCTCCACACACCTATTTTAAACTCTGCCCCTCTCATCTAAACGCTTTGCCCCCTAGGCTTTGCCATTTCCACTCTGGCGGCAACATTCTGACTGTGCCACTCCGAATGTCATCTATTTCTATTATGTCTCCCTCAGCCTCTGACGAAGTGTGAATATTGCAGATTTACGTGTGTGCTAATGAAATGCCAGGTTTACCAATTGTCAAAATAATTTTGTAATGATCTGCCTTTCATGTGCTATTTTTGTTTGGAGATTGTGTTTATGTTGGGAAGGCATGTCAAGTAGTCATCCATTACTTTCACCATCAAACACAAGCCATTGGGAACCATCCACAAATTAAAAGGTCTCTCCACTCTACCTCACCACCAAAGAGAGAGCTAGTTTCCCTCCAGTGAAGAAGATATTCACATTTCTGACAGGGCATAGAAAACAGAACATTAAAACCACCCTCATTTTCATTCCCATTTAAATTAATTGGAAGGTTTTCATTTTATAATCGCTCCAGAGAAAACCATCTAAGTTTGGCGGACCTATACTTTTTATGGGCAGCACAGCAGTACAGTCACTGCCTCACAGCGCCAGAGACTCGGGTTCCATCTTGACCACGGGTGCGTGTCTGTACAGAGTTTGTACGTTCTCCCTGTGACCGCGTGGGCTTTCTCCGGTTTCTCCGGTTTCCTCCCACACTCCAAAGTGGGATTTGAAAACTTAGTGAATCAGATGTGGTTTGTAGTGTCATAAATGTATCGTTGAGGGGTTGGACACGTTAGAGGCATCAAACATGTTCCCAATGTTGGGGGAGTCCAGAACCAGGGGCCACAGTTTAAGAATAAGGGGTAGGCCATTTAGAATGGAGATGAGGAAAAACTTTTGCAGTCAGAGAGTTGTAAATCTGTGGAATTCACTGCCTCGGAAGGCAGTGGAGGCCAAGTCTCTGAATGCATTCAAGAAAGAGCTAGATAGAGCTCTTAACGATAGCGGAGTCAGGGGGTATGGGGAGAAGGCAGGAACGGAGTACTGATTGAGAATGATCAGCCATGATCACATTGAATGGTGGTGCTGGCTCAAAGGGCCGAATGGCCTACTCCTGCATCTATTGTCTATTGTCTATTGCCCACTAGGGCATGTTTAATTGTCTGCAACTAATTTGGAATTACTTCAGTGTGTTTTTTTAAAAAAAACAGCATCTTGGTACCATCCATAATTAGCCTGCGCAGTTAAATAAAATTGTTTATCTTTAAATTGGCCCTGGTGAGAATGGGTCCATCTTAAAGGGTCAATCATTATTCTGCTTAATGGTCTTGAACTCATGTGGTTACTGACTTCATAAAACATTAAAGCAAAATCAAGTGTGCAGATTCCAGCAATAATTTAGACCATTGACTGTAACGCAGCCTCTTGCAAGATGGTTCAATTTTATTGTTGATTTTCAAAAATCTCTAGAACATTTGTGTGCAATTCTTCAGACCTGAACTGGGTCAAGGCGACTTATAACGCTTTGCAAACACAGAATTAAAAATTAGGAAATTGAGTAGATAATGAACAAGCAAAACCATGGCTGCTCGTGTTTGAACTCACTGCATTCAGCTGATCATCAGAAGGCCTTCAGTCATGCTGTTGACTCCATTTCAACCTCCATCAATAATGTGAAAATATTGCCAAAAAGCTTATTCTTTGACTTTTTGGTTCAAATTGAAGGTGTGAAGTAAGAACATTGATTGGTGGTGTCAATAGAGCAGTGCTGAACTACTATCTACCTCATTGGTGACCCTCAGACTATCTTTGATCGAACTTTACTGGCTTGACCTAGCACCAAATGTTATTCCCTTATCATGTATTTATATACTGCAAGGGCCTCGATTGTAATCATGTGTTGTATTTACGCTGACTGGTTAGTACGCAACAAAAACTTTTCACTGTACCTCGGTACTAAACTGAACTGAGATATGCATTTAGTTTATATATCAATCTGATCCATTTCCAGAATCTCACTTGAAAGGGTGCAGAGAAGATTTACAAGGATGTTGCCAGGACCTGAGGGCCTGAGCTGTAGGGAGAGGTTGGGCAGACTAGGACTGTATTCCTTGGAGTGCAGGAGGCCGAGGGGTGATCTTATAGTGGCGTTTAGGATCATGCGGGGAATAGATAGTGTAGATGCAAAGAGTCTTTACCCAGAGTAGGGGAATCAAGAACCAGAGGACATAAGTTTAAGGTGAGAGGGGAAATATGTAATAGGAACCCGAGAGGCAACTTTTTCCACACAGAGGATGGTGGGTATATGGAATGAGCTACCAGAGGAGATATTGTAATTGTGGCAGGTACAATAACAACACTGCATCATCTACGGTGATGCAATGGTAGAGTTGCTACCTTACAGTGCTTGCAGCGCCAGAGACCCGAGTTCGATCCCGACCACGGGTGCTGTCTGCATGGAGTTTGTACATTTTCCCCGTGACCGCGTGGGTTTTCTCCGAGATCTTCGGTTTCCTCCTGCACTCCAAACACGTACAGGTTTGCAAGTAAATTGGCTTGGTGTTTGTGTAAATTGTCCCTTGTGTGTGTAGGATAGTGTTAGTGTGCGGGGATCGCTGGTCGGAGCGGACTCGGTGGGCTGAAGGGCCTGTTTCCTCGCTGTACCTCTAAAACTAAAAACTAAAACTGAACATTTAAAAAGACACTTGGACAGGTACATGGCAACGAAAGGTTTGGAGGGATATGGACCAAATGTGGGCAGGTGGGACTAGTGTAGATTGGGCACCTTGGTCAGCATGGGAAAGTGGGCCGAAGGGCCTGTTTCCGTGCTGTACAACTCTATCTTATGATGCTGTCACTAACCTCAGTCCCATGACAGCAAACCTTAAAGTGCAATTAAGGTCATAAGTGATCGGAGCAGAATTAGGGCATTAGGCTCATCACATCTACTCCGCCATTCAATCTATCTCTCCTTCCTAACCTTAATTTTCTGCCTTCTCCCCATAACCCCTGACACTAATTGCCACAATCTGTAGGAAGAAAGTCAGGAAGGAAATTAATGAAGGTGCAAAAAAGGTTGGTGAGAAAACAAGTTCGATCAGAGTACATTAAGGCACTCGAGTCACACCTCAAGCCTGGACTGGAGATTGACAAGGATGTGTCACTGACTGGTGCCCACCCATTAGCACTTACTCACTGCTGCTACCTGGTGGCAAAAGGGATCCCCCGCAGCAGTTAATTTTAATAGAGGTTTCAGTTTCAGTTATTTTTTAATTTTTAGAGATGCAGCACGGAAACAGGCCCTTCGGCCCATCGGATCCGCGCCGATCAGCGATCCCCGCACATTAACACTATCCTACTCACACCAGGGACAATTTTTTCATTTACCTAGCCAATTTTACCAACATACCTGTACGTCTTTGGAGTGTGGGAGGAAACCGAAGATCTCAGAGAAAACCCACGCAGACAACATACAGACAGCACCCATAGTCGGGATCGAACCCAGGTCTCCGGCACTGCAAGCGCTGTAAGCGGGTCAACTCTGCCGCTGTGCCACCGTGCCGCCCAGTTTATTATGTGAACCAATTTAGTTTATTATGACCTAGGTAGGGTGAAAAGCTTTTGTTGCATGCTAACTAGTCAACGGAAAGACAATGCATGATTGCAAACAAGCCATTCACAGTGTACAGATACATGATAAAAGGAATAGTGAATAACATTTAGCGCAAGATAAAGCCAGTAAATTCTGATCAAAGATAATCCGAGGGTCACCAATGAGGTTGTTCAGGACCAATCTCTAGTTGCAGTGAAGTGTTCCCTATCAGTATGAGAAATAAATGACAAAATTCCACCTTATGGTGCTAATTTAAAGAATGCTATTGATTAAATATTCCTTTCATGCAAAATATTTAATCAATGATCAAGCTTGTTTCTTCCCAAATATATATTTATGGTTTTTTAACTGTGGGATCCAATACTGTTGTATAATATTATTCACAAAATGCTGGAGTAACTCAGCCTTGAAGGGTCTCGACCCGAAACGTCACCCATTCCTTCTCTCCCGAGATGCTGCCTGACCTGCTGAGTTACTCCAGCATTTTGTGAATAAATCGATTTGTACCAGCATCTGCAGTTATTTTCTTATACTGTTGTATAATACATGCATCGTCAAGTAAACTGAGCTGCTGAAATTAAACGTCTTGTTAAAAAATAGCTGGGATTTTATTTATTCATGTTCAGGATGAATGGAATGAGCTGCCAGAGGAAGCTATAGAAGGGGATGCAATTACGATTTTTAAAAGACATTTGAGCAAATATGTGGATTGGAAATGTTTAGAGGCCAAGGAAGGGTTTAGTAGAACCAATGTATATGGGTAGTTGATGGCCGGCGTGGGCATGATAAGCCTGTTTCCATGCTGCGCCTTTCAATCAAACACAAAGACTTCTAATTCTCTCTCCCCCCCTCTTTTTTTTGTTTTAATCCAGTTTAGTTTATTGTCACGTGTACCGAGGTACAGTGAAAAGCTTTTGTTGCGTGTTATCCAGTCAGCGGAAAGACAATACATGATCACAATCGAGCTTATCCACAGTGTAGAGATACATGATAAGGGGAAAACCTTTTAGTGCAAGGTAAAGCCGGCAAAGTCTGATCAAGTATAGTCCGAGGGTCACCGATGAGTTAGATAGTAGTTCAGCACTGCTCTCTCGTTGTGGTAGGATGTTTCAGTTGCTTGATAACAACTGGGAAGAAACTGTCCCTGAATCTGGAGGAACTCTTCCTTCTGCTCCGTGTGCCACTCTGAGGCAGTGTTGAGGATGATGTCGACTGCTGAGAGACCCGTTACCATCACAGGCAGCAGCAATGAAGCGGCACCTGTGATCTCTGTAGTCCACAACCATCAATACCTACACAGCTCCCAGTTCAAAGCAGCAATCAGCACAAAGACCTCAAAGAGCTCTTAAGGATAGCGGAGTCAGGGGGTATGGGGAGAAGGCAGGAACGGGGTACTGATTGAGAATGATCAGTCATGAACACATTGAATGGCGGTGCTGGCTCGAAGGGCCGAATGGCCTCCTCCTGCACCTATTGTCTATTGTCTATTGTCTCACTAACAATATTTAAAAAAGGCAAGTTCTCCCAAATCTGAAATTAGTGGAGAATGCCCCCCATTAGTTTTGAGTGCCAAGTGCAACACTTGTTTTAACATAGAACAGTACAGGAGCAGGCCCTTCAGCCCGCAATGTCCGTGCCAAACATGAGGCCAAGATAAACTAATCTCCTCTGCCTGTACATGATCCATATCCCTCCGTTCCCTACAGATCATGCCTATTTAAAAGCCTCTTAACTGCCCCAAATTGGAGCATTTTCTTCACCAAATATCAATACATTCCAACTTGCCAAACTTTTGAAAATGAACCAATAACTGATTTTGTCTGTTGTTGTACTTGGACTATAAAACAAACTCCAATCATCATCTCCCAACCATAAGAGTACAATACAGCTCTTTCCTACCTTCTCCATGAAGAGACCTTCACAATTAAATGATCAGGACTGCATTTCAATCCATGGTTTAGTATTCCTGCTGTCAACTGCCTGCAAATGCCTATCGGCTCATATTTGTTTCTGATAATTTAATATCGTTAAAATTCCCCAACCAAACACACCACTCAAATCCACAACTGCGAGATTAAGAAACTCAGAACGGGCTAAAGTGCCAGGACTCTGTGGTCCAATTACTCTCCTACAAATGATAACAGGCTATTATGAGTCAAGGAGCCCACCAGATCAGGACTTTTTAATTTTTCAAATTGCATGATTCTCTTTCGATCAGTGTGTAATTGGTGAGAGAAATGGCAAATTAAATTTAACATTGAGGTATGTTTGCCTAAGTAAAATACACCGCGCTTCAAAAGTAATTAGTGTGTGGAAAGTAATTATTTTTGTGTAAAATACCTTGAGATATTTAATTGAAAAGGTAAAGAGTGTATGAACATAAGAGGAAGGAGCAGGATTAAGCAAGATGTTCATTGGAGCCTCCTCAGCTGTACAATAGTATCATGACTGACTTTCCTTCTCTGCCAGAGATGCTGCCTGACCCGCTGAGTTTACTTTACCTTAGTTTAAAGTTGCAGCATTGAAACAGGCCCTTCGGCCCAACGAGTCCTTGCCGACCATCAATCACCCGTGCACACAGGTTCCATGTTATCCCACTTTCTCATCCACTCCCTACACAATAGGAGCAATCTTTGGGAGGAAACCGGAGCGCCTGGAGGAAACCTATACGGTCAGGTGCAAACTCCAAAAAGACAGCACCCCGAGGTCAGGATCAAACCCAGACTGGAGAACGCTGAAGAAGGGTTCCGACCCGAAAAGTTACCTAATCTTTTTCTCCAGAGAATGCTGCTGAGTTACTCCAGCATCTTTGTGTCGATCTTTGGTATAAACCAGCATCTGCAGTTCATTGCTTCCACAAAGTAAAGAATGTACATGAAAGACCATCAAGCCATGCACAATGCAGACAAAGGATACAACATTTACTGCCGATATAACATTGCGACTAGATAGAATTCACAGCAAAGAAACATATTCTTCAGCCCAGCCAACGCATGTGTTAATGATCCATTTAATCTCCCTCTAAATATAATTCAATCAGCATAACTTTCAATAAACCTTGTTAAACACACCACTATTTGCCACAACTGCACTCTGTGAAGCATTTTTTGCATTCTCACGAAACCTGGGTGAATAATTTTCCTCGGAATTCCCTACTTCATTTCTTGCCAATTATCTTAAATCAGTGGCCTCTAGTTTTAATACCCCCCTCAACTAGAAACCCATTCTCTGTTGTCTAAAGTTACGAACGGTTTTGATTTACAAAGACCTCTTTTAGTCTTTTCTTCATGAGGCTGTATAAAGCAGTTTGATCTTTTACCATCTTTTTGTCTTCCGTCTTAATGTTATGTTGTGGCCTAAAATGCACATTCCTGAAATTCTTGTGTATTACTTTCCCAAGCAAAGTATCGTTCAAGTACAGGTTTTGATCACGATGATAATTTATTCTATAGTTACCCCCATGGTAAATCCAACATCCTTATATCAACAAACCAACTCAAAAAAGTTTTTCTTCAAGAATAATCCTTCATCCTTCTTCAACACTGCTTCATGAGGTAATCTTGCCAGTGAATTTTTATTTTACACTGTTTTAAGTTCATCTTTCCTTATAAAAAAAAACTACACTAAATGTGCTCGTTTAAGTACAGGTTTAAGTACAAGTATAGGCTGTGGAATTCTCAGCCACAGAAGTCAGTGGAGGCCAATTCACTGGATGTTTTCAAGAGAGAGTTAGATTTAGTTCTTTGGGCTAAAGGTATTAAGGGAAATGGGGAAAAAGCAGGAACGGGGTACTGATTTTAGATGATCAACCATGATCATATCGAATGGCGGTGCTGGCTCGAAGGGCTGAATGGCCAACTCCTGGACCTATTTTCTATGTTTAAGCTTCACAGAATTCCAGCAAAATCTCCTTGTATTTGTACCCAACCCTTTCAATAAGGATTAAAGTACCATGTACCTTTTTAATAGTCTGCTGTACCGACATGTTGAGTGAATCATCTACAAGTGATGAGACACTTTCGTCTAATTATTCTGCTACAATTGATACGCCCAAATCTCTTTTGCATAGTTGTTCAGTTTATTGTCACTTGTGAATAGTGAAAGGCTTCAGTTGCATGCTATCCAGCCAGCAGAAAAACAATACATGATTGCAACCGAGCCATTTACAGTGTACAGATACATAATAAGGGAATAACGTTTAGTGCAAGGTAAAGCCAGCAAAGTCCAATCAAGGATAGTCCGAAGGTTACCAATGAGGTAGATGGTAGTTCAGCACTGCTCTCTGGCTGTGGTAGGATGATTCAGTTGCCTGATAACAGCTGGGAAAAAACTGTCCCTGAATTTGGAGGTGTGCGTTTTTACACCTATACCTTTTGCCTGATGGGAGAGGGGTAGAGGGTGGTGGGTGTATGGAACGAGCTGCCAGAGGAGGTAGTCAAGACAGAAACTATAACAACATTTAGAACACATTTGGACAGGTACATGGATGGGAAAGGTTTAGAGGGATATGGGGCAAAGGCAGGCAGGTGGAACTAGTGTAGATGGGGCATCTTGGCATGGGCAAGCTGGGCATGTATCCATGCTGTACCACTCTGACTCGATCAGCATTTTCTAGTCTCTTGCATTAATCACAATTTAAAAATTTAAAGAACATTGTTTTCCCATTCGTTCAACAAAAGTGAATAATTTCCCTTTTCCTGGCATTAAATTCTATTTACTGCCTTCTTTTCCAATCATTAACCGACAGATAAAAAATCCAAAGATAGACACAAAAAGCTGGTGTAACTCAGCCAGTTAGCCAGCATCGCTGGAGAAAAGGAATAGGTGACGTTTCGGGTCGAGACCCTTCAAGGATCTCGACCCGAAACGTCACCTATGCCTTCTCTCCAGAGATGCTGCCTGTCCCTCTGAGTTACTCCAGCTTTTTGTGTCTATCTTCGGTTTAAACCAGCATCTGCAGTTCCTTCCGACATAGAAAAACCAACTACCTTCTCAGAAAGGAGGGCGGATATACTGTAGAAAAACAAGGAATGGTTGACTATTTGGCCTGATATCAAGAGCAGGAAAATTGCTAGAATTCCTTTAGGAACTTGATAAGGGGGCCCAAGTTAGAAACATTAGGTCTGAATCTGCCTGTACAATTCCTTCATAGTTTTTTAAATGTTTGCAATAATAATACTCTTCCCCAAGTTTACAAAGATGTTGCAAGGTCTCGTGGTCCTAAGCGAAGGAGGGGGGAAAGGTTAGATGATTAGAGATGTATTCCTTGGAGCACAGGAGGCTATGGGGTGATCTTATAGTGTATAAAATCATGAGGGGGATAGGGTGAACTTTTTATCCAGAGTAGGGGAAACAGAAAACGGAGGATGGTGAGAGGGGCAAGGTTTAATAGGATTCTGATTGGCAACTTTATCACTCGAGTGGTGGGTATATGGAACGAGCTGCCAGAGGAGGTAGTTGAGGCAGGTACTATAACATTGAAGACACTTGGACAGGAAAGATTTAGAGGGACTGTGGGTCAAATGCTGCCAATTGAGACTAGCATTGATGGGGCATTTAGGTCAGCATGGACCAGTTGAGCCATTAGGCCATGCTGCACATCCAACTATTTTGAGAGGCTTTTACCATCTTCACAATTAAGACAAAATTCTAGCAGACTACGCAACAAATGATTCCGAAAATTGTAATAATTCTCATTCTACCGTAGAAACAGCATGTAATGGACAATGTTGAGGGATCAAAGTTCTGCAGTCATTAGGCCGTAGAGCACAGACAGAGGTCCTACCCTGATGTTTCCATGTGTGGTGGTGGACTATTGAACAATGGACAGAATCTCCGACTCTCTGATGTCCATGAATTCTCAAGGTATGTCTACTTTGAAGAAGTTCTCCTCTCTTCGACGAGAGTTTAGCAAAATTCTCTCACTGCGCCCCCTGTGCCGATTACATTCTATCTTTATACCGCCCCCTCCCCTGACATCAGTCTGAAGAAGGGTCTCGACCCAAAACATCACCCATTCCTTCTCTCCAGAGAGGCTGCCTGACCCGCTGAATTACTCCAGCATTTTGTGTCTACCTTCCATGGAAAGAGAGATTATTTCAAAAGAAGATGCCATCTATCAAACATATTAGAAACATATAAGATTATTAAGGGGTTGGACACGTTAGAGGCAGCAAACATGTTCCCAATGTTGGGGGAGTCCACAACCAGGGGCCACAGTTTAAGAATAAGGGGTAGGGCATTTAGAACGGAGATGAGGAAAAACTTTTTCAGTTGTAAATCTGTGAAATTCACTGCCTCAGAAGGCAGTGGAGGCCAAGTCTCTGAATGCATTCAAGAGAGAACTAGATAGAGCTCTTAAGGATAGCGGAGTCAGGGGGTATGGGGAGAAGGCAGGAACAGGGTACTGATTGAGAATGATCAGCCATGATCACATTGAATGGTGGTGCTGGCTCGAAGGGCCGAATGGCCTACTCCTGTACCTATTGTCTGTTATAGCACTTTAAAATAATATTTCTGTTGATCGTAATTTCAAAACAAGTTAAACACTTCTGATTGCACCATTACAGGGAGGATGCAGAGGCTTTGAAAAGGATGAAGAGGTTTACCACAATGGTGCATGTACTGAGGGGGGTTACCTTCAGGGAGAGGTTGGATAGACTTGCATTGTTTTCTCGGGAACGTCAGATGTTGAGGGGAGACCTGACAGAAGTATATACAACTGCGAGAGGCGTAGATATGGTAGACCGTCAGGATCTTTTTAAACACAAGACAGAAATGTTAGAGTAGTCGATGTAGCTTTAAAGTGAAAGTGGCAAGGTTTAAAGTGTGGGCAACTTTCTTTTTTGAAAACACAGGATGGTGAGTGGCTGCAACACTGTGCTGGGGAGGAGCCAGATACGACAGTGGCATTTAAGAGACATGGATAGGCACATGGATATGCATGGAGTGGAGGGATAGGGGGCAGTGCAGGCAGATGAAATCAGGCATCATGTTTGGCACAGACAATGTGGGCTGAAGGACCTGTCCTGTGCTGGACTGTTCTATGTTCTAACACTAAATAAATACAGCAGGCATTATGTACAACTGATACAACTTATCTTTGGGATTACTGTAAATTTATCAAGAATGATCCGTTGTCAATGACGTCACAATCATTTGGTGCTGCGATATTCACTGATATTCCAAGGAAGCCACAATGGAATATTTGGTGGAATTTATCAATTCAATGCACCATAGTAAAATCAAAGATACCCGCATTTGCCCTTAATACGAGATCATGGTTTAAAACTTGACGTTGCACAAACCACAGAATGGAAGAAACTTTATAAAATACATGAGGGATGTGAATGGTTTGATTGTAATTATGTATCTTTTCGCTGATTAAATGGCACACAAGCTGTTCGCTGTACCTCAGTACACGTGACAATAATAAACTAACCCAAACGGAAAAAAACAATAATGTGCAATGGTAGGCAGCTGTGAATGAGCTGATCGAGAAGCAGCAGTTTTTGTGGAGGCCAAGCCATAAGGGATAGCAGACTTAGACCATTAGGCACATCAAGACTACTCTGCCATTCAATCATGGCTGATCTATCTCTCCCTCCTAACCCCATTCTCCTGCCTTCGCCCCATAACCTCTGACACCTGTACTAATCAGTTCAGTTTGAAGAAGGGTCTCGACCTGAAACTTCACCCATTCATTCTCTCCAGAGATGCTGAGTTACTCCAGCATTTTGTGTCTACCTTCAATTTAAACCAGCATCTGCAGTTCTTTCCTACACAAGAATCTATGTATCTCTGCCTTAAAAATATCCACTTACTGGCCTCCACCGCCTTCTGCGGCAAAGAATTCCACAGATTTATCACCCTCTAACTAAAGAAATTTCTCATCTCCTTCCTAAAAGAACGTCCTTTAATTCTGAGACTGTGACCTCCAGCCATAGACTCTCCCACTGGTGGAAACATCAATGGATATTTTTAAGGCAGAGTAGATTCTTGACCCATGTCAGGGGTTATGGGGAGAAGGCAGGAGAATGGGGTTGAGAGGGAAAGATAGATCAGCCATTTTTGAATGGCAGAGTAGACTTGATGTGCCGAATGGCCTAATTTTGCTCCTATCACGTATGAGCACAGAATTTGGTCTGGAAAAGTGGCCATCAATTGCCAATGTCAAAGCACAGCGCGCTGGAGGAACTCAGCAGGCCAGGAAGCATCTGTGGAGGGAACAGACAGACGACGCTTCGTGTTGGGACTCTTCTTCCGGCACTTTGTGTGTTTTCATCACAATTCCAGCATCTGCAGCTTCTTGTGCCACCATGAATTGCCTATATCTGCACCCAAAAGATGACCGCTGTAAATGTGAAGCACTCCATGTCCAATTAGTTCAACATGTTAGTTTTAAAAACGAAACCACAACCTACAAAGGGGAAAGAGGTGGACATGTATTCTAAATAGTAACATCTCTTCAATATCTTTTATAATTTCAACGTTTCTTATCAAAATAACGCAGTTGAAAGAGAATGTACAAAGGTCTATCATGTCGTGCAAGGTTTATTAAATTGAGACTAATGCACAACACACATTTACAGATGAAAGCTTGTAAATTTTCAATGAACACATTTACAAAGGTCATTTAAGAATTCTACACAAAATAGGATCTTTACAGCTTGAAAAAAGACAGTTGCAGTACTTTTTAATCTATTCCAATATGCTAAAATAAACAGTTAAGTGTAGCAGGTTAAATATATGAAGAAACCTGACCAACTTGTTTTACTGCCCAACAACTGAACAACTGAATGTTCGGAAAATGTGGCATCGTGGAAATTTTATAAAATCAGCTTCACATTCAAATTTATTTCTTAGAAACAAACATTCAAAGTATTAAAGTACTGAAATCACAGTTTGAAAAGATTTTTTTTGTTAAACAAGCAAACAAGACTCTGTGCAAACGTAGACAGTGCAAGGATCCTGTTTATCAACGTTTTAATTCAGCCACAAAATATAAAACAGATGGTACTGAAGGAAGTTCATTTCTTCTGCTGCATTCGAGCTGCTTTAAACTTTGACACCCTCCTCTGAGGCTCCTGCGAAGTTTGGAGAAAAGTTTCTTCCTCAGACACTTTCTTCTCAGGAATTGTTGGTAGGATGGGATGAGCAATAGTCAGATGTGGAATTAACGTGGGTGAGATAAGTTCTTTTTCCACTACCATGCCAGAAAATGCCTAACAAAAATAAAATTGATTGGCCCATCATCAATTTGGAAAACAGTTTTAATCAAATTTAATAGGAATCATAAAAAGTTAAACTGGTATTTATGTTCTGAAATATACATTTAGGTTTATTATTGTCACGTGTACCGAGGTAGTGAAAAGCTTTGTTTTGTATGCTATCTAATCAAATCAGATAATACTCTACATAAACACAATCATGTCAAATTCAAGTACAATAAGTAGAGCAAAGGGGAAGGTAGAGTGCAGAATATAGTTCTCAGCATTGTAGCGCATCAGTTCCAGAGACAACTAATTTCTGCAATAGGGTCGAGGTGAATGAGGCAGTATCTTAGCGTATGGAAGGACCGTTTAGAAGCCTGATAACAGAGGGGAAGAAGCTCTTCCTGAATTTAGTGGTGTGCATTTTAAAACCTCTGTACCTTTTGCCCAACAGGAGCAGGGGGAAGGAATGACCGGGGTGGGACAAGTCTTTGATTATGATGGATGTTTTCCCGAGGCAGCGTGAAGGGTAGACAGAGTCAATGATGGAGAGTCTATTTTGTGTGATGGATTGCGCTACATCTACAACTCTCTGCTGTTTCATGTGATCTTAGGCAGAGGTGTTCCCAAACGAGGGTGTGGGTGTGGTGTATATTGGTGTGTGTGTGTGTGGGTGTGGAGTGTATATGGGTGTGTGTGTGTGTGTGTGCGCACGCGTGCGTGCGTTTGCACAGGGGCATGCTTGCGGGGCCGTGTATGGGCATGTGTGTGTGTGTGTATATGGGTGTGTGTGTGTGTGTGTGTGTGTGTGTGCGCGTGCGTGCGTGTGTTGCAAATGATCACTCCTGCACACATGCCTTATACAACCGACCAAGCAGAATGAAAAGTAAGCGCTCCTCTCTCTTACCTCAAATGCACTTGGCCAAGGCAGAGGTTTGCTAGAACTGATTTCATCCTCTTCCAAAATGCTGCATTCACTGGCATCACTGTGTATTGCTTCTTCAAAGCTTAGAGAGCGCAGGGTACACCGTCGGTCTTCAAACTCTGCCGTGCTGCTCTCACTAGTGTCACTACATATACTGTTCTCCCGACTCCGCGACTTCAGAATGGATTTACGTGGCATATATTCTCCATTTACAACATCAACAAATAGTCTGCAAGGAACGTCGCAAATAAACTTGTAATACCACCGCCCAACAGGTTAGGTTGGGGGGGGGGGGGGGGGGGGAAGGGGGGAGGGAGGGAAGGGACCAAAATGGAAAACTACCGGTGGTATGGGAAACTAGTGCGGCACGGTGGAGCAGCGGTAGAGTTGCTGCCTTATAGCGCTTGCAGCACCAGAGACCTGTGTTCGATCCCAACTACAGCCGTTTGTCTGTACGGAGTTTGTACATTCTCCCCGTGACCTGCGTGGGTTTTCTCCAAGACCTTCGGTTTCCTCCCACACACCAAAGACGTACAGGTTTGTAGGTTAATTGGCTTGGGTTTGTATACTTGGTATAAGTGTGAATTGTCCCTGGTGTACGTAGGCTTGGGTTAATGTGCGGAGATCGCTGGTCGGTGCGGTCGGTGGGCCGAAGAGCCTGTTTCCGTGCTGCGTCTAAACTAAACTACCATTTTAAAATTCAGCAAATTTAAAATACCTGTAAATATCTGAAGGAGTTTTGATATTTGGCAGCTCATTAGCAGAGTTTCCATTGCCAGTACTATTTTTCCTTTTCCTCTTGGCCTCTTCCTTCTTCTCACTGAATTTTAAGGTTGTGTTTTTTCCAGTGTTTATTCTTACCTAGAAATGTACAATTTCAAGAGCAAAAGGCTGAGTAAGAATTCATGACATAACAGAATATTTCTATTTAATTTCCTTAACAGTAAATCTGTAAATTGCATTAAACTGTGTTAAACATTTGAGAAGAGTGATAAGAATCCTCAAGGTATGACTACACCTGAAACTTGCTTCCTGAGGAATAGTGTCACAAAAGCAACTAATTTCATGATGAAAGAGTTAAACACAAAGAAAAACACTGAGAATCCATGAGAATTCCACACAGACAGCACCCGAGGTCAGGATTGAACCCGGGTCTCTGACGCTGTGAGTGGCATATTCTACCAGCTGTGCCACCGTGCCGCCCTGTTAGGTCTCAGCTGCCTTGCCTCAGTGGAAGAGTCAGTGGCACAAATAGGGAACGTGTCGAGGGAGCAACCTGGGGGAAACAGTGGCTGGGATAGACTGCCTGCAGGGGTCTGGCAGTCCGCCCACTCTGCTGGCGGGAAGTCTGATGGGACCTGCTCCTGGTGTGAGACTGGGTCAACTATATATAAGACCTGCTCCTGGTATGAGACTGGGTCAACCTGATCCTGGTGTGAGTCTGGATCAACCTGCTCCTGGCGTTAGACTAAGTCAACTAGAGGACCTGCTCTTGGTGTTAGACTGGGTCAACTATAGGACTTGCACCAGATTGGGATAGTATGGGACCTGCTCCAGGTGTTAAGTCTGGGTCAACCTGCTCCAGGTGTTAGACTGGGTGAACTTATCCTGGTGGTAGACTAGGTCAACGATAGGACCTGCTCCAGAGTGGATCATTATGGGACTATTCCTGGTGTTAGACTGGGTCAATATTTTTTCCTCCCCTAATCTTGGTGTGAAGAAAGCAAAGACCGCAAGAAAATGCAGAGAATTGTGGACATAGCCCAGACCATCACACAAACAAACCACCCTTCATTCCACTGATTCCATCTGCGCTTCACGCTGCCTCGGCAAGTCCGCCAGCATAATCAAGGACCAGTCTCATCTCGGTCACTCCCTCTTCTCCCCTCTCCCATCAGGCAAGTTTGAAAATAAATATCTCCAGATTCATGGACAGTTTCTTCCCAGCTGCTATCAGGCAATTGAACAATCCTCTCATCAGCCGAGTGCAGTCCTTTGAACTATCTTTAATTGGACTTTATCAGGCTTCAATGTTATATCTTGCACTAAATGTTGTACCCTTTATCTGTGCACTGTGGAAGACTTGATTGTATTCATAAAGTCTTTTCTTTGACTGGCTAGCATATAAACAAGTATTTCACTGTATGTCAGTGCACGTGACAATAATAAACCAAGCTGACAGGAGTCTCAAATCAAGTGTTATTAGCAGTAATAAAATGCTTTATAAGGGTACAAAAGTACTTTGCAGTTTCAGCACTTTTCTCCCCCAAGAAAATGCAAACAAGACTATAAGTGAAGATTAAAATCTATATCCCACAATTTTATTCCGACTGTTCATAATTGAAGCACAATTTAAGTTTGTGCCTTATGACTGCAGGTGTGGAACTGATTAATATTCAAGAGAGTAAATGTTTGTAGATACCCTTTTTGGTTCCACGGTGTGGATGAAGTGTATAGTGGGGACACTGTCATCGTCCCCAGTCACCTCCTCCTCCTCATACTCCGCTTTGAGACTCCGGCCGTATTCCACGTTGTTGGCGTGGGGGGCATCCACGAGCAGCTCCACACCGTCCTCATCAGCGCCTCCCTCACGTACCGCTGGCAGGCGCATCCAGTCCGGCCTCTCGGCCGAATTAGCCTTGACGCTTCTGTCCTTCTCTTCTTCAGAGGAGCTGCTCTCTTCACTATTTCCATTCAACACGTCCGACAACCTGAATTAAAAATCATGGATTACTCCAACAGCGGCGACCGATTTGTTCTGCGGTCACGGAGGCACCAGGGACCGAAGACGCTGGTTTACAAAATAAAAGACACAATGTGCTGGAGTAACTCAGTGGGTCAAGCAGCATCTCAGGAGAATACATTTCAAGTCGGGACCCTTCTTTAAACTGATTGGAGTGTGTTGGGGGGGGGGGGGGGGGGGTTGAAGCTAGAAGAGAGGTGGAGGTGGGACAAAGTCTAGAGAGTGTTAGGTGGATACAGGTGAGGGGGGGTTGATTGGCAGATGGTTGCACAGATGCCAGAGATGAATCTTACATTTTTTTGTCTTTTCATCTCTAGCCTTTGTCCATCCATCTGCCAATCAAAACTCCCCTCCCTGTTCCCACCTATCACTTGACCCATGTCTGAAGGGTCCCGACCTAAAACCCTATTTATCCATGCTTTCCAGGGATGCTGAGCTATTGCAGCATTTCATGTCTAATTCTCACTCCATTCCTCACATTCTTAAAAGATCTCCATAGTCTACTTAAGGTAGCAAGCTCAAGGGGCTCACCAATCACTCAATAATATATGGAATCATATTTTGACCATGGTCTATGAAATTTACTCTTAACAATTACACACCTTTTACAAGACGGACTTTGCTTTAATAAAAACAATATGTAAAAAGGACATTAATGGCGGATGAAAGGATTAAAAGTATCATTAGCAAATTTGCAGATGATACAAAGTTGGGTGGTAGTGTGAACTGTGAGGAAGATGCTATGAGATTGCAGGGTGACTTGGACAGGTTGTGTGAGTGGGCGGATGCATGGCAGGTGCAGTTTAATGTGGATAAGTGTGAGGTTATCCACTTTGGTGCTAAGAATAGGAAGGCAGAGTATTATCTGAATGGTGTCAAGTTAGGAAAAGGGGACGTACAACGAGATCTGGGTGTCCTTGTCCATCAGTCACTGAAAGGAAGCATACAGGTACAGCAGACAGTGAAGAAAGCCAATGGAATGTTGGCCTTCATAACAAGAGGAGTTGAGTATAGGAGCAAAGAGGTCCTTCTGCAGTTGTACAGGGCCCTAGTGAGACCGCACCTGGAGTACTGTGTGCAGTTTTGGTCTCCAAATTTGAGGAAGGATATTCTTGCTATTGAGGGCCTGCAGCGTAGGTTTACCAGGTTAATTCCCAGAATGGCGGGACTGTCGTATGTTGAAAGACTGGATCGACTGGGCTTGTATACACTGGAATTTAGAAGGATGAGAGGAGATCTTATCGAAACATATAAGAATATTAAGGGGTTGGACACGTTAGAGGCAGGAAACATTTTCCCAATGTTGGGGGAGTCCAGAACAAGGGGCCACAGTTTAAGAATAAGGGGTAGGCCATTTAGAACTGAGATGAGGAAAAACTTTTTCAGTCAGAGTTGTAAATCTGTGGAATTCTCTGCCTCAGAAGGCAGTGGAGGCCAATTCTCCGAATGCATTTAAGAGAGAGCTAGATCGAGCTCTTAAGGATAGCGGAGTCAGGGGGGTTTGGGGAGAAGGCAGGAACGGGGTACTGATTGAGAATGATCAGCCATGATCACATTGAATGGCGGTGCTGGCTCGAAGGGCCGAATGGCCTCCTCCTGCACCTATTGTCTTTGACAAAAAAATCAATGACTGGTCCCATAACATGGTGAAATTTTGTCTAATTCTTGAAAGGAACTAGAAAACTTAGTTGAATGGTTAGGCACCGGGCAACTGAGTGAAACAGAAACTTGATGAAAGATACATTACATTAAAATAGACCACAAATAGCAAACAATGCAAACAGATCATCTGTGCAATTTGAATGCCAATATTTCACGTTAAATATCTTCAATAGCTCTGACATTCTGATGATAAAGTAAGAGTCCATGAAATGCCTGTTATTTTGATCATCAATCATATATCATATTAAGATTAAAGCGTATATGGGCAAATGATTCGGTCAATATCCCTCTAAACCGTTCCTATCCGTGTGCCTGTCCAAATGCCTTTTAAATGTTATAGTACCTGCCTTCTGGCAGCTCCTTCCATATACCCACCACACTCTGAGTGAACAAGTTGCCCCTCAGATTCTTATTCAATCTTGCCCATCTCATGTTGAACTTATGTCCTCTGGTTCTTGATTCCCCTACCCTGGGTATAAGAGTGTGTATTCACCCTATCTATTCCCCTCATGATTTTACTGAAGTACATAATGATACGAGTTGAGTTTGAAAATAAAAAACTCAAAATACTGTATAATGAAACATCATTGCTACTTCATAGAGAACCTTTTGCAGGCTGCATAATATAAAAATCCTTACATCAACAGCAAATCACTATTCCGATGAACATTACGAGAAGATAAGCAAGACTGAAATTAAATTTTTGTTTCAGTATTTTCTCCCCCATTATCGCCAGGTATTCTTTGATAATGAACGCAAGCATACAAATGTGTAAAACACAAAGTGCTGGAGGAACACAGCGGGTCAGGCAGCACTGTGCCTCTTGGCAATCAAGCAGATCAAATAGTTGTGCTGAAAGAATAGGAAATGTTTAATAACACAAATATTAATTGTAATAATAAAGACCGTACCTCACTTGGTTAACAAATGAAATGGATTAAAATGCTTAAATATATTTTATGATTCAATAACAATGTCGTTTCAGTCACCGCTATTTAAGCTATGAACAGGTTACCTATCAATTTCATCCTGCATCTCTTCCTGTTTCTCCAGCTCTTCCAGCCTGTCCCACAATTCCTTCTCGGATAACAGTTCTGACTTGCAGTCCCCGCCACCATCGCCAACCTCCAAATCAGCCACAAAAATCTCTTTGGGCTTGCAGTTTTCCTTCGCCATGTGTGCTCTCCTGTATTTCCCTGCAACACCAGCACGTTTTAAGCAACCTGATCAAAATTAGAATTTTCAAATGTCAGGCATCTACTTTAAAATAATGTAACTGCACCATTACGCGTAAGAGACTAATTAGGTGCCATAAGTGCTGCAATGATTTAAGGTTTTGACATTTTTAAGCTATCATTGTCCAAGGTCAACACTAACACACAAGTAAAGAAAGTGGTCAATTTCACATTTCTAAGTTTAAAGGTTTTAGGTAAATTGACAATAATTAATTTATGAGTAAGGTAAATATATTGCCAAGCAGTTAAAAGTATTTCAGAAATTATTCAAAACCATTAAAAAATATATCTATATACTAAAACTCTCGTTTGTTACCTTGTTTGTGACTGAACTTCAGCCAAAATGGTACATGATAGTGCAACAATTTTAGGCCCACCGTACTCACCTTTGTCACTTTAGTGATAATGCAAGTAGTTTTATTGAAATCGGTGCTATATTACATTTTTAAGTTTAAAAGGAGGGGAGGGGGAGGGAGGAGTGGGGGAGAAGGGAGGTTGATGAGAGAGGGGAGGGGGGGAGGACAGGGTGCTGCACCAATGCAGGAGAGGTTTGGGCCCAACGGGTCCACTTGGTCTAGTATATTATAAATATGTTCTACATCCTAATGTGCAAAAACTTTTGTCATTTAAAAATCTAACTTTTAATCAGGTACTAGACTGAGGTGGACCCGTTGGGTCCAAATCTCTCCTGAGGCCCTCTCCTGGGGCAACCCTTCCCCAACTGACGATCCTGCAGGCCTGACAACCCTCTCCAAATGACGAAGCCCGTTGCCGGGCGGGGAGTGTCCCCCGGGGCCGTTAGCGGGCGAGGAGGGACAGGGAAGGGGACAGGGTGCCACTTACCTCAGCACCGTGCCGCCAGCGTTGCAGCCAGAGCGAGCCATGGATCCAAAGCCTCTCCTGCATTGGAATAGCACCCTTCTCTCCCCCTCTACCCCCCCTACTCACTCACTCAATACCCCCTTCATCCACCCCCACTCTCAACCCCCCAAAACATCTCCTGCATTGGTCTAGCACCCTCCTCTCCCCCACTCCTCCTCCCCTCGAGGCATGTGAGTGAGGTAAAAAAAATGGAAAAGAGCCGAGCACTTGCAGCGGGAGTCAAAAAATTGGATTAAAAAAAAAAAAATCACACAAAATTACCAGCTTCAAGCTTCTTTTAGCGCATTTCAAAGTAAAAAACAGGCATTACAAAATAATGTGAATGTCACTATACTAATAACATTTTGAAGTTCGCACATTAATTGATAATCAGCCCAAAAAGGTGGTTATTGGCTTTTCTGCTGTGCTTTATATTTTAACCCCGTCTTAATTAATTTAGTTATATAATCTTGCAATTAAATTTAATATTTACTCATTACAGTTCCACCACTGATTTTCTGGCACTCTTGGTTCCAGAGCTTTGCTGGTTTATCCAGCCGGCCAAGGAAGTCGGCTATGGGCATAGATGTGCTGGCTCCAGCTGGGCTGGAGTTCCAGAGCCCTGGCCGCAGGTTGCAAATTCAACCCACTGATCGGCCGTGGAAATCCCGATGAGGTCGAGATTGGCTGCTTTGCCCAGCCAAGGTGCCACATTTTCGGGGAGACTTCCATTATGTGGGGATTTCTCGCGGAACCTCTAGCGACATCTAGCGGAACCCTAGTGTTCATTGCAAGTCTTTACACCGTTTCTTTTCTTTGATCCGATTTCTCCGTTGGTAAATGCAATGTTGGCAAAATGAAAAACGTGGAAATCATGTAAAAAGTGCGGGAAATGGAATTTAAAAACGCGGAAATCTGCGGAAAATTCACATGCCTGCCCCTTCCCCCCTCCCTCCCCCCCCCCACCCCACTCACCCTCCCCCCCCCCACCCCACTCAACCCCCCCCCTACCCCACTCACCCTCCCCTCCCCCCCCCCCCACCCCACTCACCCTCCCCTCCCCTCTCAACATCAACGGGCCCCAACTGCAGAGGCACGGACCCATTGGGTTCTGCGCACGCACGGATCCGGCGGCCATCTTACGTAATTATTAGATCTACGGGCTCCAACTGCACAGGCGCGGACCCATGCGCCCCCCCCTCATTGGCCGTCACTCGGGCGGGTTCTATTGTGACCTCCCACGCTGAACATGGCAAGCAATCGGTTTAATAAGGTAATTTTTAAACTTCAAAATATAATACCAATTTGAATGAAACTTGGATGAAAGGGTCCCCGGGACAAAGGTGGTCCTATAATTGAGTGCATTTCTTCTCATTTTGCAGCGATACTACAGCGGTTAACCTTTTTGTTGAGTCGGGTGGAGCAAAGTACAGAAGAGGAAACAACATTTAGACGTAACATTACTGGTTCAGCCTTTGCACATGGGGCTATGATTGCTTTCAACGTGTGCAAGTTAATTTGGTTGAAAAATAATCACAAGATCCTTATCCCTCCCCACAAGAATATTTTATAGTCCCGAGTCCCAGTTATAAACTTCAAATTACAATTCTTACAGGAAATAAACAGTAGAAACAAAATGTTAAATACCTTCAGAATTTAAATCTTTAATTTCTAGATCTTCATTCTGAATTTCTTCATGTATTTCTATGATATCTTCCTTTTCCTAATAAAAGATTATACAATAAAAGTTCAGTTGTATAAAATGAGGGGACTCGTTTTATCTGCAAATATTTGAAATATTTATTTATACATAATATACATATGGATAAGTTGTTTCAATACTGCAGCTTACAAAAGAGTTGTGAATCATTCAAAATTTCCATTACAATGCTGATAAACTACAAATTATGTATTGTATTACAAAAACACAGACAGCATTACGGAACCAGCAACAACATATGAAAATTAGTAAATTATGGGAGCTTCCATTCAGTTTCCATACAAGATTTGCAAAAGCAGAAATAAATATGTTTTTCTCCTGTCTCCAACCATGGTTGCTAATCACATTCATGTTTCAATAGACAATAGGTGCAGGAATAGGCCATTCAGCCCTTTGAGCCAGCACTGCCATTCAGTGTGATCATGGCTGATCATCCACAATCAGTACCCCGTTCCTGCATTCTCCCCATATCCCTATCTTTAAGAGCTCTATCTAACTCTCTCTTGAAAGCATCCAGAGAATTAGCCTCCACTGCCTTCTGAGGCAGTGAATTCCAGATTCACAACTCTCTGGGTGAAAAAGTTTTTCCTCATCTCCGTTCTAAATGGCCCCTTGTTCTGGACTCCCCCAACATCGGGAACATGTTTCCTGCCTCTAACGTGTCCAATCCCTTAATAATCTTACATGTTTCAATAAGATCCCCTCTCATCCTTCTAAATTCCAGTGTATACAAGCCCAGTTGCTCCATTCTTTCAACATATGACAGACCGCCATCCCGGGAATTAACCTCGTGAACCTACGCTGCACTCCGTCAATAGCAAGAATGTCCTTCCTCAAATTTGGAGACCAAAACTGCGCACAATACTCCAGATGTGGTCTCACCAGGGCCCTGTACAACTGCAGAAGGATCTCTTTGCTCCAACACTCAACTCCTCGTTCTGAAGGCCAACATTGCATTAGCTTTCTTCACCGCCTGCTGTACCTGCATGCTTACTTTCAGTGACTGATGTACGAGGGCACCCAGATCTCATTGTACTTTCCCTTTTCGTAACTTGACACCATTCAGATAATAATCTGCCTTCCTGTTCTTGCCACCAAAGTGGATAACCTCACATTTATCCACATTAAACTGCATCTGCCATGTACCTCAAGTCACCCTGCATCCTCATAGCATCCTCCTCAGTTTACACTGCCACCCAGCTTTGTGTCATCTGCAAATTTACTAATGTTACTTTTAATCCTTTCATCTAAATCATTAATGTATATTGTAAATAGCTGCGGTCCCAGCACCGAGCCTTGCGGTACCCCACTAGTCACTGACTGCCATTCTGAAAGGGACCCGTTAATCCCATCTCTTTTTTTCCTGTCTGCCAACCAATTTTCTATCCATGTCAGTACCCTACCCCCAAATAGCATGTCCTCTAATTTTGCCCACTAATCTCCTATGTGGGACCTTATCAAAGGCTTTCTGATAGTCCAGGTACACTATATCCACTGGCTCTCCCTTGCCATTTTCCTAGTTACATCTCAAAAAATTCCAGAAGATTAGTCAAGCATGATTTCCCCTTCGTAAACCATGCTGACTCGGAGTGGTCATGTCACTGATATCCAAATGTGATGCTATTTCGTCTTTTATAATTGACTCCAGCATCTTCCGCACCACTGATGTCAGGCTAACTGGTGAATGGTGGTGCTGGCTCGAAGGGCCGAATGGCCTACTCCTGTGCCTATTGTCTATTGTCAGAGATTGAGCACTGAACTAAAGCCAAAAACAACATGAGATAACAAAATGAAAGCTTGTGAAAACCCCAGAACATGAACGCTCCAGGTATAATTTCTATAATTTGTCCCATTATCTTCAAAGGAGATAAATAATGCCATCTTAACTGTTCTACAGCTTGTAAAATATTCACGTTTCTTCAGGTTTATTTTTCACATTTCAGGTTTATTTTTCGACACCAAGAATTGTATTTTATTAATTACAATTTCTCTCATTAGTTGGAGAATAGGATAAAACTAAGAATCTGGAGCTGTACACCATTTAATTTCACTTTTAGTTCTAGCCAGCTCAGGCCTTGTGTTCAGATCTGTAGATTAATTCTTAAATTTTTTAATTACCTACAAATATTGCTATATATTATCCAGACAATACTAGTATTCCATAAACTGATAGCTTCAGGACATAACAATGATTAGGAGTTGAGAACTCCTCAACATAACCTACACAGTGCATGGCAGTGATGCAATGAACAGCAGATGCTGGAATCTGGCACAAAACACAACAAACATTACTTTAGACTTTAGAGATACTACAGGAATACAGAGCTTTATTTGTCATTCGGTACCGAGGTACCGAACGAAATTACATTGCAGTCACACACAAAAACAAAAAAAAGAACACAAGACACATGACCCCAACACAAACATCCATCACAGTGGCTCCAAACACCCCCTCACTGTGATGGAGGCAACAAAACTTCCACTCTCTTCCCCACGCACAGACAGCTCGTCCCCGACCGACCCGCACAGTCCCCGCAAGAGGATGGAAGTCCCCGCGGCCGAGCCGCACCGGGTGCTGAAACGTCCCGCGGCCGAGCCGGGCGATTGAAGGCCCCGCGGCCGAGCCGTATCGGGTGGTGAAACGTCCCGTGACCGAGACGTGTGGAAACAGGCCATTCAGCCCACCGAGTCCGTTCTGGCCAGTGATCACCCTTTACACTAGCACTATCCTACACATTCGGGACAATTTACAATAGCCAATTACCTACAAATCGGCAAGTCTTTGGAATGTGGGAGGAAACCAGACCACCCGGAGAAAACCCATGCGGTCACAGGGAGAACGCACAAACTCCATACAGACGGCACCCGTGGTCAGGATCGAACCTGGGTCTCTGGCGCTGTGAGGCACAACTATAAACACCAACTAAACTAAGAACTACGAACTGTTGTTTGCACTGGGGAACTTTGAGCTTTTTATGCACTAATATTAGGTTTCCTTTTTAACTTATTGAACACAAACTACTTCTATGTTCATCAAGCCTCATCATTCAGCCTGGTCACGTCTAACCATGCTGCTTCACCTTCGCTACACTATTAGAAGTCATTTACTTCCACGTTTTAGAGCCGGCCATTGAACACCATGTTTACATACAACAGAAGCATGTTGTGCTCCCCTAAAGTGAAAGAAATATTCATGTGAATAAGTGTAACAACATTTATCGTTAAATGAGCCAAACAAAAAACACAGAAATATCACCTACATTAATCAGTTTCTCCAAATCAGTGAACCGAATTCTAGATTCAAAGTTGTTCATAACTTTGTGAAGATCGTCCAGTGCTTCTTGGACATCTGAAAAAGCAGATAACTAAACTGTAAACAATATATTCTTGAAGAAAAACAGCAATTTATTTAAACTAAAAAACCACACAAAGTTGATGAAGTAGCTCAACGGGTTAGGCAGCATCTCTGGAGAACAAGCGTGTAGGAAGGAACTGCAGGTGCTGGTTTAAACTGGAGATAGATACAAAAAGCTGGAGGAACTCAGCGGGGTCAGGCAGCATCTCTTTAGAGAAGGAATGGGTCTGAAGAAGGATCTTGACCCGAAACGTCACCCATTCCTTCTCTCCAGAGATGCTGCCTGTCCCAAGGGGTTACTCCAGCTTTTTGTGTCTATTTCCAGAGAACAAGGATAGGTGATGTTTCAGGTCAGGACCCTTCTCCAGTTCTTTGTGTCGCTGATCCATAGACCACATAGATCTATAAGCAACAAAACCTCATCCCCAATAATCATCGACACGGGTGCCCCACTAGGGTGCTTCCTCAGCCCCCTACTACACTCCCTATACACTCACAACTGTGCAGCTAAATTCTGCTCTAACTGCATTAGCAAGTTGCAGATGCCACCACCAGCCAGAGTGGGCCAGATCACAAACAATGTCATCAAAATAGTAACTACTTAAAGCACTATAGCTCAAAATGGCATTTCTTTTTAATTTAATATATTAATAAAGTAATATGAAAGCCCCATACGGTGTTTTTGTTTGGGGAATTTTCTCTTTATATTTTGTGACTGATTTCTTTAAAAAACAAATATGCATCCACTGAAAAGAGCTCCTCAAAATCACATACAAAGCCTGTCTCTTTTGGCACTGATCACGAGTAAGTCATAGGATATTCTAATTTATAATGTCAAGGCGAGTTACACAAAGCACATATTTAACTTCCATAGCCTTCCATAGATCCCATCAGATCAAAGAGATTCTAATCACAGTTGAGAAATCTGCTTGTTATCTTTTTCTTCACACTCTCCTATCTATCCTATACTATTTTTAAAGCATTGATACTGTGGCGCAGGGGTCGAGCTGCTGCCTCACAGCACCAGAGATCCAGGTTCGATCCTGACCTCGGATGCTGTCTGGGTGGTGTTTGCTTGTTCTCCCTGTGACCGCGTGGGTTTCCTCCGGGTGCTCCAGTTTCCTCCCACATCCCAAAGACGTGTGGGTTTGTGGGTTAATTGGTCCCAAATGTGTAGGGAGTAGATGGGTAGAACAAGTGTGAATGGGTAATCAAAAGTCAACATGGACTCAGTGGGCCGAAGGGCCCGTTTCCATTATCTCTAAATTAAACCAAGCTAAGTGCGTGGTAGCTAATGCTTAACAGGTTCTAGTAGTAGGCTAGAATTATAGAATGGGAGGACTCGGGAGGTTTGACATTTAGGAGTACTAAATGAACCTAGAAGCAATGCACAAAACAGCACAGATCCATGTTTAGGAATGCCTGTGCGGGAACTATGCAGACTGACCATTGAACAGTTTTTGAGCTGGATTGCAGCAGAGCTGGCATCAGTACCAGGAAGAAGCAACAACCAGTGAAAGACTGAATCAACAGAAATTACAAAACTAAATAATTAACAAAGGTGCATTCAAAGACAACTGGTGTATGAATTTCATTGTTCCATCTGGGACATATGACAATGTTTGAATAATTCAGCACCAATCACAAATTGGTGTTTTACTACAACTATGCTCGAGTCAGATTTGAAAATAAAGAATTATGTGAGTTTTTGTGGCCTGCATACTTCTGAACTAAAGAGCATTGATAACCTAGGTAGGGCAACAGTAGATTAGCTGCCTTACAGCTCCAGAGATCCGGGTTCGATCCTGACTGCGGGTGCTGTCTGTACATAGTTTGTACGTTCTCCCCGTAACCTGCGTGGGTTTTCCCCGGGAGCTCCAGTTTCCTCCCACACTCCAAAGACCTGCAGGTTTGTAGGTTAATTGGCTTTGTTAAAAATTGTAACTTGTCCCGAGTAGATGAGTGCAAGTGTACGGGGATTGCTGGTCGGTGTGGACGAAGGGCCGGTTTCCGTGCTATATCCCTAAACTAAACTATCTTGCTCTCAAGGAGCTGATTGTTGACTTCATAAAGGAAAAGCCAAGAGTCCATAAACCTGTCTTCGTCAATGGGACAGCAGTGGAGAGCGTCCAGCTTTAAGTTCCTGGACGTCACATCTCTGATGATCTGCCCTGGGCTCAGCACATCGACACAATCTCAAAGAAAGCTCAATCTCGCTACTTTCTCAGAAGTTTGATGAGGTTTTTCATGTTGCTGAATACTCTGTAGAACTTGCACGGGTGTACAGTTGAGAGCAAACTGACTGGTTGCATCGCTTAGTTTTAGAGATACAGCGTGGAAACAGGCCCTTCGGCCCACCGAGTCCACACCGACCAGTGATCCCCACTGTGGAGTCATTTGAATGCTCAAGAATGAAAGAGGCTACAGAAAGTTGTAGACATTATAATCCTTTAAGTGATTAATTAACTCTGAGATGGCCAACTCCTCCCCGTGAGGCTGAACCTGGTTCTAAATTCCCCAGGATCTTGTTTCAAGCACCACAACAATGTTCTTCATCAAGGAGATCATCTCAGGCTTTTCTGAATTCTATGGAATATAGGGCTAGTCCATTCAACCTGTCAGAGGATCATCCCCTTATCCCTGGCATCAGTTTATAAATCTCCCAGACATTCCACCGACTGCACAGAGGATTCTAGGTTTGGTCTCAGCATGGTCTGATAAAATCCAAATATAAATGCCTTTATTTTGAAACTCCAGGCAAAATAATATTCTAAATAAGTATTAGACAATAGACAATAGGTGCAGGAGTAGGCCATTCAGCCCTTCGAGCCAGCACCGCCATTCAATGCGATCATGGCTGATCACTCTCAATCAGTACCCCGTTCCTGCCTTCTCCCCATACCCCCTCACTCCGCTATCCTTAAGAGCTCTATCCAGCTCTCTCTTGAAAGCATCCAACGAACTGGCCTCCACTGCCTTCTGAGGCAGAGAATTCCACACCTTCACCACTCTCTGACTGAAAAAGTTCTTCCTCATCTCCGTTCTAAATGGCCTACCCCTTATTCTTAAACTGTGGCCCCTTGTTCTGGACTCCCCCAACATTGGGAACATGTTTCCTGCCTCTAATGTGTCCAATCCCCTAATTATCTTATATGTTTCAATAAGATCCCCCCTCATCCTTCTAAATTCCAGTGTATACAAGCCCAATCGCTCCAGCCTTTCAACATACGACAGTCCCGCCATTCCGGGAATTAACCTAGTGAACCTACGCTGCACGCCCTCCATAGCAAGAATATCCTTCCTCAAATTTGGAGACCAAAACTGCACACAGTACTCCAGGTGCGGTCTCACCAGGGCCCGGTACAACTGTAGAAGGACCTCTTTGCTCCTATACTCAACTCCTCTTGTTATGAAGGCCAACATTCCATTGGCTTTCTTCACTGCCTGCTGTACCTGCATGCTTCCTTTCATTGACTGATGCACTAGGACACCCAGATCTCGTTGAAATCCCCCTCCTCCTAACTTGACACCATTCAGATAATAATCTGCCTTTCTATTCTTACTTCCAAAGTGAATAACCTCACACTTATCTACATTAAACTGCATCTGCCATGTATCCGCCCACTCACACAACCTGTCCAAGTCACCCTGCAGCCTTATTGCATCTTCCTCACAATTCACACTACCCCCCAGCTTAGTATCATCTGCAAATTTGCTAATGGTACTTTTAATCCCTTCGTCTAAGTCATTAATGTATATCGTAAATAGCTGGGGTCCCAGCACCGAACCTTGCGGTACCCCACTGGTCACTGCCTCCCATTCCGAAAGGGACCCATTTATCCCCACTCTTTGCTTTCTGTCTGTCAACCAATTTTCTATCCATGTCAGTACCCTACCCCCAATACCATGTGCCCTAATTTTGCCCACTAATCTCCTATGTGGGACCTTGTCGAAGGCTTTCTGAAAGTCGAGGTACACCACATCCACTGACTCTCCCCTGTCAATTTTCCTAGTTACATCCTCAAAAAATTCCAGTAGATTTGTCAAGCATGATTTCCCCTTCGTAAATCCATGCTGACTCGGAATGATCCTGTTACTGCTATCCAAATGCTCAGCAATTTCGTCTTTTATAATTGACTCCAGCATCTTCCCCACCACTGATGTCAGACTAACACAGCATTTCATACTTCCTTTTTCTAGCTTTTATTTCTAATCTAATGGGGGGGGGGGAATTCAAGTTTGCAACAAACATCAATTGTCCCAATCATGTCTAGGTCAGAAACTATTTCCTGCTTCTTCCAACACTGTATCCTTAGCTGCCAAACTAAAAGGATTGATTTGTTGATCAATTCTACTCTGATTAGCGCTATTTTATTGCTAGATATTTGATCTATAATGTAAGAGGCAAGAACAATTGTTAGCCAATGATTCAATTATATCACGGGTGTAATAGGCAAACACGACATATAATACATACATATTAAGCACAAAAGTACCTTGCTGCCTGCCTGACCTGCTGAGTTACTCTAGATAGACACAAAAAGCTGGATTAACTCAGCGGGACAGGCAGCATCTCTGGAGAGAAGGAATGGGTGACGTTTCGGGTCAAGTCCCTTCTTCAGACTAGTCAGGGGAAAGGGAAATGAGAGATAAAGAACTGTGTTATGCTCAAGATTCTGGAATCTGTAGTTCCTTGTGTTACTGCTAAATAACTCTGGTTGCAGTGAGTAGAACTGCGGTCTCACAGCTCCAGAGACCCGGATTCAATCCTGATCTCGGGTGCTCCTCTATGGAGTTTGCACTCTCTCCTTCTGACCATGTGTTTCTCCTCCGGGTGCTTTGGTTTCCTCTCACATCTCAAAGAAATTAGGCCGATAGGTTAACTGACCACCGTAAATTACCTTTAGTAGGTAGATCGGTGGTAGAATCCAGGGATTGATAGAAATGTGGGGGAGAATTAAAACAATGGATAAACGTAGGATTAGTGTAAATGGGTGCTTGCTTGATGGTCAGAAAGGTCTATTTCCATGCTGTATATCTCTAGCACTATTTGTTTACAGTGTAACAGATATAATAAAGGCATGGTTGAAAAAGGATTTCATAAATCTATATCTAATGCTTTGTAAAGGAACACCCATCTTTAATCTGGAAGTCAACGTGTAACACTTGTGGGACTGCACTGCTGAAGATTTTGCTACGGCAAATATTCATAAAGCCTTGAAGTTTGCTTGAAGTCATTAAAGTTTGGCAACAATTAGGGCTTTATACGCTGCTGCTGATTAGTGTTGTTGCCAGATCAACTCAACCTTGAAGTCATTTAATCTTAGCATCTGCAAAGGTCAAACTTAGACTATGACAGGTTTCAACCAAGCATTGCCAAAAATCAATACTATAAAACCATGCCCGCGATTGTTAAACCCTGGAGGTCAGAGAAAAGGTTGCGGGTCTGGAATATACTGTTTAATTGCAAAAGTAGTATAACTATACAGGGATCTAAAAACAGCTTTAGGTGGGAAGCTAAAATTATCCATGTCTTGCAAGTGTTAGAATGACAGACAAATCACTGAAAAACAAGTAAGATCTTGCTGGGGAAGCCAGCAGTTCACGGTGAACATGCAGCATTAGCTCACATAGATGTCAAGAAGTTTAGGACAACTGTACTAGCATACCTGAAGATGGAAGTGTAACACACAAGAGTCCAGCAGCATTTACTGAGAGTCACTAGGACATTTACTGAGAAATCTGCTGAAGTATCCTGCACCTGGTTCAGGATCTGCAAGCCCATTTGAATGAATTTTATGTGGTTGAGTAAGAAGAGCAACCTATTTGCATTTGTTTGTTTCAGGATTTTAATAACTCTTGCATTTTTAATGAATTCTGATACTTCCCAGTCCAAACCACAAATGCCATTCTTTCTAACATTCCTCTCTCATTTCCAACACTGAAGGTTTGCATCCTATTGGCCTGAACTTCTCAGACAGGACTGATGCAAGAAAAATAATTATGGGGCTCATCTTGTGGCTCAGCTTTACAGCGATTCTGAACAGAATCCAAGATTAAGGCAACCGTCTTTAATAAAAATACACAAAGTCGATTCTTTGCTTTTTTGTATAAATCTATCAGCCATTTATACAAGTAATAATAATCTTATTTTTCACTCTGGGATTGCCAATATCAGAGACATTGAATGGTGTAAGATGGACAAGTTACCCACAGAGCTTCAGCCCATGGGCTTCAACTAGAGTGGAATAAAACCTGTTCATTCTGGGGCTAGGAGGTGTAACTAAGATCCCTCCCACTGGGTTTAAAACTAACATATCACCAACCTATCAAGTGAATAAATTCCATTCAAAGACTGCCACGTAATGTGTGAAGGTACAGGTTCACTCCATAACAAAGCTCTTTGATAAAGAAGCTCGAGATATGGCATGAAACATACCAAACATACAAAACGCCCACCGAGTCAACGTTGACCATTGATTACCCGTTCACACTAGATCTACGCTATCCCAAGATCTCATCCACTATCTGCACACCAGGAACAATTTAAAGGCGCTAATTAACCTACAAACCCTCACGTCTTTGGGATGTGAGGGGAAACAAGAGCACCCGGAGGAAACCCACATGGTCACGGGTGTAAACTCCATACAGACAGCAAAGCACGCAAGGTCAGGATCGAACCGGAGTCTCTGGTGCTGTGAAGCTCTCCTCTACCAGTAACGCCATTGTGTCACTCCGGATATATTAAAATAATAGTCTGACATGGATAGAAAATTGGTTGACAGACAGAAAGCAAAGAGTGGGGATAAATGGGTCCCTTTCGGAATGGCAGGCAGTGACCAGTGGGGTACCGCAAGGTTCGGTGCTGGGACCCCAGCTATTTACGATATACATTAATGACTTAGACGAAGGGATTAAAAGTACCATTAGCAAATTTGCAGATGATACTAAGTTGGGGGGTAGTGTGAATTGTGAGGAAGATGCAATAAGGCTGCAGGGTGACTTGGACAGGTTGTGTGAGTGGGCGGATACATGGCAGATGCAGTTTAATGTAGATAAGTGTGAGGTTATTCACTTTGGAAGTAAGAATAGAAAGGCAGATTATTATCTGAATGGTGTCAAGTTAGGAGGAGGGGGAGTTCAACGAGATCTGGGTGTCCTAGTGCATCAGTCAATGAAAGGAAGCATGCAGGTACAGCAGGCAGTGAAGAAAGCCAATGGAATGTTGGCCTTCGTAACAAGAGGAGTTGAGTATAGGAGCAAAGAGGTCCTTCTACAGTTGTACCGGGCCCTGGTGAGACCGCACCTGGAGTACTGTGTGCAGTTTTGGTCTCCAAATTTGAGGAAGGATATTCTTGCTATGGAGGGCGTGCAGCGTAGGTTCACTAGGTTAATTCCCGGAATGGCGGGACTGTCGTATGTTGAAAGACTGGAGCGATTGGGCTTGTATACACTGGAATTTAGAAGGATGAGGGGGGATCTTATTGAAGCATATAAGATAATTAGGGGATTGGACACATTAGAGGCAGATAACATGTTCCCAATGTTAGGAGAGTCCAGAACAAGGGGCCACAGTTTGAGAATAAGGGGTAGGCCATTTAGAACGGAGATGAGGAAGAACTTTTTCAGTCAGAGGGTGGTGAAGGTGTGGAATTCTCTGCCTCAGAAGGCAGTGGAGGCCAGTTCGTTGGATGCTTTCAAGAGAGAGCTGGATAGAGCTCTTGAGGATAGCGGAGTGAGGGGGTATGGGGAGAAGGCAGGAACGGGGTACTGATTGAGTGATCAGCCATGATCGCATTGAATGGCGGTGCTGGCTCGAAGGGCTGAATGGCCTACTCCTGCACCTATTGTCTATTGTCTATTGTCTATTGACTGAGCAACAGTGCACACTAAGCAGTTAGTTCTGCTCAACAGAAGCACAAGCAGCTGATCATAATCACAGTTGCATACAAAGGATAAGAAGAACCCCAGCTAGCCTGTGCTTTAATGTAGAGAATATTGTATTCTGGGCCTATTCGCAGAAGCAGTGGATTACCCATCTTGAATCAGGTATTATATTACAGGAATGAAAGATAGAATTCAAGTACATTAATTCCACCTTTTTTTCGGCTTCCCCGTGTTATTTATACTCTTTAAATCACATTCCTATACACGTTAAATTTTCCAGTGCAAAATGCTATTTTGAATCAATCACCTTATAGGCTCAATAAGGACATTCATTTTGCCATATAGAAACATAGAAAAATAGGTGCAAGAGTAGCCATTTGGCCCTTCGAGCCAGCACCGCCATTCAATATGATCATGGCTGATCATCTAAAATCAGTACTCTGTTCCTGCTTTTTCTCCATATCCCTTGATTCCATTATCCCTAAGTGCTAAATCTAACTCTCTCTTAAAAACATCCAGTGAATTGGCCTCCACTGCCTTCTGTGGCAGAGAATTCCACAGATTCATAACTCTCTGGGTGAAACAGATTCACAACTCTCTGGGTGAAAAAGTTTTTCGTCATCTAAGTCTTAAATGGCCTACCCTTTATTCATAAACTGTGACCCCTGGTTCTGGACTCCCCCAACACCGGGAACATTTTTCCTGCATCTAGCCTTTCCAATCCTTTAAGAATTTTACATGTTTCTATAAGATCCCGTCTCATCCTTCTAAATTCCAGTGAATCCAAGCCCAGTCGACCCATTCTTTCATCATATGTCAGTCCCGCAGTCAATAGACAATAGGTGCAGGAGTAGGCCATTCAGCCCTTCGAGCCAGCACCGCCATTCAATGCGATCATGGCTGATCACTCAGTCCCTGGAATTAACCTGGTGAACACCTACGCTGCACTTCCTCAAAAGCAATAATGTCCTTCCACAAATTAGGAGACCAAAATTGCGCACAATACTCCAGGAGCGGTTTATTCAGTCATTAAAGGACAAAGTGCTGGAGTAACTCAGCACGTTAAGCAGCATCTCTGGAGAACATTTAGAGTCGGAACACTTCTTGAAGAAGGGTCTGGAGCCGAGCATCACCGCTCCATGTTCTCCAGACATGCTGCCTGACCTGCTGAGTTTCACCAGCATCTTGCATTTTCCTTAAGATTTGGCCTCCACAGCCTTCCGTGGCAATGAATTCCACAGATTCACCACCCTCTGACGAGAGAGATTTTTGCTAATCTCCTTCCTAAAAGAAAGTCATTTAATTCTGAGGCTATGCCCTCTAGTCCTAGACTCTCCCACTAGTGGAAACATCTTCTCCACATCCATGTTCGTACAAAGCAACAAAAATTGCAACATTCAAGGTTTATAACCGAGGGTGACTCACGTTTTTTCCTGTGGTCCACCAAGCGAGCAGCTTCCTTTGCAGAGCACTTTGCAAACCAATTGTCACCTAGTAAAACAGTGACTTCATTTGTGTGGATTAACTGTCCAGGCATCAATGCAAGTGGGCCAAATGGTACCTGACCGAAAAACAATTAGTAAATAGAACGGTTTATGCCAGTAAGTATATCTTGTCATGGGCCAAACGTTTAGTTTAAAGATACAGCATGGAAATAAGCCCTTCGGCCCACCGAGTTCACGCTGACCATCAATCATCCATTCATGCTAGTTCTATGCTATCCAATTTTACAGAAACCAATTAACCTGTAAATCAGCACATCTTTGGGATGTGGGACAAAAGCGGAGCACCCGAAGGAAGCCCACGTCGACACACGGCGAACGTGTAAACAAAAAATATTTTTAAAATAAAAATCGACTAAAATTCTATAAGGTGTCTGCTATAAAAATAATAATTTTGAATAATTTCACTGTACCCAATGAAAGCCAACATAACAGACAGAAAAAAGCATGGTCGTTTTACGAGCTGAAAATTTAAAACATCCAATTTCCCAAAAATGTTCTCATCCCTGTCAAATTTAAGTTGCTGCAAACCATGTAAAATATCAAATATGATTCCTAGGCAGCAAGTTCAATGTCAGTCAACCAGCTTAATAATTTTAATTCCTTTCAATCCTGGTTGGTGGCAAGTTAATTGCCAATATTAATCACTACTTTGCAGCCTTCTCTGGATCTCAGATAAACAAGTTGAACTGCTATCTCTCAGCGTCAGAGAACCAGGTTCTATCCTGATCTCAGATGATGTCTATGTGGAGTTTGCACATTATCTCCGCACTATTATTGTGTTTTTTGTGTGCACGTATGTGTGCGCGTGTATGTATGTGTGTGTGTGTGTATGTGTGTGCGTGTGTGTGTGTATTTGTGAGTATGTGTATATATACACACACACTGAACTTTTTTTCTCTCTCGTTTATTATATTGTTTTTACAGTGTACCATGTTTACATATTCTGTTATGCTGCTGCAAGTAAGAATGTCATTGTTTGATCTGGGACATATGACAATAAAACACTCTCAACTTTCTATCTTGACCACGTGGGTTTCCTCCAAGTGCGCCGGTTTCCTCCCATATCCCAAAGATGTGCAGGTTTGTAGGTTAATTGGCCTCTAAATTGTCCCTGATGTGTAGGGAGTGGAATGCAACATGGGATAACATAGAACTAGCGTAAATGGGTGATCAATGGTCAGTGTGGACTTGGTGGTCTAAAAGGCCTGTTTCCATGCTGTATCTCTAAACTAAACTAAAATTTCAATTCCTTTTAATCTCCCAAAAAACACAAAGTGTTGGAGTAACTCAGCAGGTCACGCATCTCCTCTGAAGAACATGGAACGGTGATGTTTCTTCAGACTGATTGTGGTGGGGTAGAGAAGAAACCAATCCTAGTTGGTAGCAAACTAATTGTCGATATTAATTACGATTGAGCAGCCCTGTCTGAGCCTCAGTTAAACAAGATTATGCACAACTGCAACACTTACTGCATACGAGTAGACTGAAGTAGCTCATAATCTGCACTCATGCATGAAAACTCGCCGGGTGGCCACTGTAAAACTAACTCAGAGAGTCAGCTTCTTATGAAACACAGAAAATTTACCAAACAAAGAGCGGTAATTGCCCATTTGTTGTGCGTCTCATAATACCATAAATGATGCTAATATTAAATTATGGCTAAAAACAATTCCAAAAAGAAAAAATAATAATGGGTAGATATTCTAGTGGATTGTGCAAACAGCTATTTTGTATTTTAGAAGAACCAATCAAATTGTTATCTTAGGGTGGAAATCTCAAAGCAAATTGTTTTCTTCCTCCGAGACCTGGATCTTTATTCGCCTCCACAGCGCTCATATTTCTTTGTCTCCTCCCTCCCCCACTAACAATAGTATAACTTGGCATATGACAAACAGTCTCGACAGGGAAGCCTGTAGTAGATTGGTACCCCTCCAAATGTAAAGATCCTAAAGTCAATAGCAGCTTTTATTGGGAGATAGGCTGATAATTCCGTCATGAGGAAGTAACAGAACACAGCTACACAATTTCCCTCGGGAGGAAAGCCTTTCAGGATTTCATACTCACCATTACATCATAACACAGCTTATCAGGTAGAGTCTTAAGCCTTTCTTGAAGTGCTTCATAGTCACTTTGTACTTTAACCCTAAATATTAAAATATTCACATTATTTTTTTTTTAATTGCACTCAGAATCTGAATAATACAAGTACAATGTAAATTATAAATCCATGTGACTTGACTTGCTTTTATGACAGAAATTATACATTCGTGATCACACCAATTAGAAATTGATTGAAGCTTGATTGGCAACAGATCCTCATGGAATTTGCATAAAGACATGAATTTTGTTCAAATATAAGAACATTGTGAAAAATGTTCTTAAAATTTAATATGCTGATAAACAAAATAATTCATCAGCAGCCATTCAAATTATGTTGTTGAAGTTTAAGGATTGGCCAGGACATTGCACAATAACTGAGCTCTCTAAACATGACAAAGATGAATATATCAAATTCTATCAATGCAAAATGGGTCAATGGTAAATTGAAACCGTGTTGGGATACTGATACTCCATCAGGTGGTTTTACAATACCAGTCTGATCAAAAGTTTAGAGCTTATGCAGGGAACAACACCTCTGTTTAACGGCTCAGTGGAAAATGGGACTTTATCGCTAATCCCACTGAAATGTTAGCCTTAATCATCTTTAGAAACTTAATAGTGCTTGAAAATAAAAAGTTGGTAATTTAAGAGCTGAGACTTCTGCTACCAAGCTTCTAAGCAGGAAAAGAAGATTTCTCCAATAACTAAATATTTTTCTTAAATCTTCTTGCAACAAAAGAATTAAACAAATAGTAATGATTGGCAACAATATAAGGAGACACTGTCCATGGCAAATGGGACCATGAATCCCAAATGCCTTCTTGGCTATCCTGTGCTTGCATTAAAGATATCAAGAGTCAATAGTGATTATTTGTCATATGCACAGGATATGAACTGGAACTATAAAATCCTTACTTACTTCAGCTTTACAGGCACATTAAACACAATAGCAAAAATAAATTATGAAACACCAGTTATTCTAAGTAAACCAAACCAAGATAGTGCAAAAATAAAAGTGCATCGAGCAACTCTAGCAGTGTTTCATGATTGTTATAGAACGAGTATAAAATGGAAGATAGACACAAAAACTGGAGTAACTCAGCAGGACAGGCAGCATCTCTGGAGAGAAGGAATAGGTGACAATTCAGGTCGAGACCCTTCTTCAGACAAAATGGAAATTGCACTAACATGGGAATGAACAACGATGATTAAACTGGAAATGAACATCTGAAGTTCAAGGTACACTGTGAGAATATCAATGGTTAACTTTATCTCCAATAATACCAGAAATATCCACATAACTACCTGAGCCACGTGCATTTTGTGAGTTGAAGAGTTTTGTGAGAGACAAAGGTTCTGGTTCATGAATTACAGTCATTAATACTTTGGAAAATAATTGATTGATGGTTACTTAAAGATGCAAGGATAGTACAATGTTAGAAGTCTTGTAATGTTGCCAGAATGAAGATTGGAAACTTTAGATAACACAAAGAACGACCAAAAAAATTGATGAAGAGAGAAAATAGAATGAAAAGAAACTGGCAGGAAATAAAAACACAAGTAGGAACTTCTTCAAATATTTAAAAAGCAGCAAGTGTGATCATGTGACCCTAAGAAGCAGGGAAAATACATTATGATGGGAAGAAAGGGGAGTACTGACAAATATTTTATCTATTTGCAATAAAAGATACTAGTTATAGCAGAAGTTGTGAGGAACTAAGGAGCTAATAAGAGAGAAAATTAAATAATTAATATAAGTTTGGGAAAAAACAATGAGACTAAACTCTATCAGATCTCTCGGATGTGTTCTGAAACGGGCAGTTGCACTGAGAATGGAAGCATTTATTGCATTCATTCAAAATTCCCTAGGTTCTGGAACAGCCCCAATGGTTTGGAAGGTACCACTGCTCAAACAGGAGGGTGCCGAAAAATGGAGGGAGCAAAGGAGATTAGTTAATCTTGGCATCATGTTCGACACAGACATTGTAAGCAAAAAGGCCTGTTCCTGTGCTGTACTTTTCTATGTTCTATGACATCCTGATATCAGTTCACACGGAAATGCTAGAATCTGTTGTAAAATGATTATTAAAAAGCCATCTAAAAGACCATTATTAAGCAGCGAAAAGGTGATTTCATAAAATGTGAATGTTTTTGACAACAAAAATTGAGAATAATGGCAGCTGTGGGATTAAAAAAAAATCAAAAGATATTTGATAAAATCTCACATCAAAGATTGTTAACACAAAATAGGGGTCCATGGTTTTGAGGTAATATATCAACATGCTTAGAGGAATGATCACAGAAAAAGGAAAATGTAAATGAGCATTTTTGCAGGATATCAGTAGAATCAGGACAGGGTACTCAGCTATATGAAATGACATTGATGATAGGAAAGGACCATGAGTAATGTTTCCAGGTTTGGATTATCCACAGCTCCTCAGCTGCAATATTGTTCAATAAAGACATTTTGACAACCTCACAGGTGCTGGCACAGTAACGTTAAGTAGGGCTGTATCTTTCAGAGAATCCAATTGTTTAAGGAAGTGAGTGTCATTAGGATAAAGTTGTGTCAAAAGGTCAGTATAAAAAGTAATTGTAAATGGAGCTCGCCAGGCAAATGAGACCAGTTAGTTTTGCAATTATCAGTCAGGTAGGTCACTACTGCAATGTAAAATCACATAGAATAGCTTGCACCATGCAGGATTAATACTAGATCTGAGAAGCTCCTGCAGAAAACCACACACCTCTGCTTTCTATTATTAAGATCAATTGCTTGGGTTTGCAATTACTTTTATTTGAATTGTGTGTGCTTATTTCTAGTATTCAAACCAGTCATTTTGTTTAACTGCTTTGGAATTTATACGTAATTTGCATCAAACACAACATTTATTATCTATTCGACAAGAAATACTGAGCCAAGTTACTCTTTCTTAAATGCTGACTTATTTGATCTTCTGCAATAATATCTGGTGTACTGTAAAGCACAGGCGAGATGCTGCCTGTCCCGCTGAGTTACTCCAGCATTTTGTGTCTACCTAGAGGAAGGATATTATTGCCTTTATAATATATACAATACTCAATCTATATGAAACGCACAATAGTTTTACTTTTACTCAAAAACAATGCATTTATTGACAGGATTTATACCTGACAAGCAAAATCAATTAATATATTAAGAAATGTTGGGCTTACCAGTGTTGGATTTTTTCTTTGCAGCTTGAGACCACCTGTTATTGAAATAAACAACTGCTCATGAAAAGCAATATTAAAAATTTGGAAACTGTCCATACTATAACCACAAAAAGGTGCAACTTAACTTAATCCAAAATCATATTAATCTTCAAGATGATCTTAATTAAATAATCCAAGTGATTCTACGCTAATCCTCATTAATTGAATAATTTAACAGGCCTCAGCAAAACTAGCACAGAAATGTAGGCCTATCAATTTTACTGAGGCCTTGAAATGTTGTTTTGAAGAGACATCTTTTCCCCACTTCCCCTTCATTTGGCAATGGGTTCATCGTTAGAATACTGTACAGCCGTTGACACCACTTCACTCAAGTGAGATTTTAGGCAAAGCAGTTCGGTCGCTGTTGATTGGAGCAATACGCTCAACCTGTAGGTACAGACATGCCATATAAAAACACATACAGTGTGTCAATTGATTTAGCACTTCTGACAATTAAAATTCTACAGCATTTTTGTTGTTTGTATAGTTTATAGAAAACACAGACACAGGAAATTACTGAATAGGTCTCAACTAAGCATGGAGATATAATCAGAGACAAAGATTACATTAACAACATATTTTGGCATAAGCTAAAAAAAGGTTCCAAAGTGTATTAGAACATAAATTCTCTATAGATCATAGCAGTTTGGCACGTGCCTATTAGAACAATTTATATTCATTATATATTCTGTACAGAAAGGAATCAGAGAATGAATATGAAACGGCTGAGGACAAAACTAACCAAATAGGCTGTGCATGCCTCAAGGGGGGTTCAGAATCTGAAATTAATGTCACAGAAGAGAGAAACAAGTCCTCCAACAAAACCAAACAACCTGAATATGCTCTAAATTATTTCATGACCATCACCTCCATAAAATCCTTCAGCCACGATTTGAGTGCAGTCAAAAGCGTTTCTGCGTGAATAATGTACACAGCATATCATGTTATAATATAAACCATATTCTATCCTTTCTAAAATGCTGAGTTAAATAACATCTTGATCAATTTCCGAGTTGTTCTGACATTATTGAACTAGCAGCAGGAAATAACTATAACTAGCCTCAACCTTTGGTAAATGAGAGAAAAATTAACTCCAGTGTGAATCAACATCCAACAAATCTTACTGCAGATGTAGACATCATGTTATGACAGGATTGGTTCAGCTGCAATGCCTTCTGTGATTAAATAGCCTACATCACTGTCTGGACTTGTGTGAAGATTTGTCACTTGAATATGGCACCAAACTTTGCGCTGCAGAGAGCAGTATCTGTGGTACCACGAGAAAACACACAGGAGGAATAAAAATGATGGATGACGCAAACATATATTGGTGTATTCATCTTATCCAGAGCTTCCCAGAAAGGAAGACAACAATTAACTTCCAAATATGTAGCTGGGTTTAACCGAATTGTGTACTTCCACCAAACAGCCCCGAGCCCGCCATCCCATTTTGCTAGTTTTTTTCCTCTCATCTGTCAAAAGAGTGAACTCTCTACTGGCCACCAATCTAATTAGTGCAGTCCTTCTCAGGATTCCTATGTGGGAGCACAATAGTTGTCCTTGATAACTCCGCTAATCTGAAAAACACTCCTGAGATGCATTCAATTGTAGAAACACAATAGTTACTACAATGTTCCAGAGAACCCCTCTCTGATTCAGCCGTGCTCCATTTCCCATCTTTAGTCCAAAATACCACCACATAAGCAGTAGTCCCGCAAAGTATTCAAAAGCTAAGCACACACTCAATCCTTGTAACCCATGGATTTGTTATCCATAGATCCACATACTTAAGCAATCAACCCCCAGTCCCATTTCAAATATTTTCCAGGGGCATTATAGTCAATATAGGAACCAACCATCGATCCACTTACAATGAATGCATTGTGGCTTAAGGTACCTGGCACCAGAGTTAATAGAAAGATGTTACATCTGAGGCTCGACTTCAAACAACTCCAAATAAAAGAGCATTTGAACGGTTTAACATTTTAATGATAAATGTTAATCTTTTTAAAACATTATGGGGCGTTTTTACCTTTATTTGGGGATTTATCAGAACATAGAAGGGGGCCTTACTGTCACCTGCATTTTCTTTTATCCAGGGGTAAGTATGTGCCTTTATCCTACACTGCTAACAGGGGCTGGATGAATACTTCAAAAACTTAATGCCTGTGAAAGAGTTTGGGGGATAATCATGAGGGTGTGAAAAACAGGACATCTTGGCTGTGGAATTTCAATTACTGTGGAATCTGAGGTAAAGCAATGCTATCTATTATAAGCATGAAGTGGGGTGAAGAACAAAATGTATCAGTATTTCTAATGTACTACACAAGTTAACTAAAACTATTCTCTCATTCACATTCTACTTAGCTTCAATATAGTATCTATTTATAGCATTGTATTAATGGTATAAATTTGAATTTTCTTTCCATTTCTGATTATTAAACATTCTATCTTCCACCTTTAAGCACCAAAGAAAAATATTTGAAATATATTTACCAATACATTTTCTTGGTGCTGGAATCTTCCTTAGTGGAAGAAATTTAAATGCAGGCAAGAAGATTGAGATGGACGAGATAGTGACATGATTGTTTGGATTCAGATCTGGCTTAACTGTAGAACTATAGAAGACAGGAGATAGATTGGAAGGCTGTTAATCTGGATGGAGATCAGTGACCAGTACTCTTCCACAGGGATCTGTGCCACGTCCACTGTTATTTGAAATACATCTATAAACAACTAGGATGCAAGTTTTCACACAACACAAAAAGTGAATTTGTGGACGACGAGGAAGGCTGTCAAAGGATAGAGCGGGATTTAGATGAAATGCAGATGGCACATGGGAATTAATCTGGGCAGGTTTGAGGTGTGGCACTTTGTGAGGTCAAATGTAAGGAGAAAGTATACAGTTAATGTCAAGACCCTTAACAGCATTGATGTGGAGAGGGATCTTGGGGTCCAAGTCCAAAACCCCCCTAAAGTGGCAACACAAGTAGAATGAGTGGCACAGAAGATGCATGGCATGCTTGCCTTCATCGGTCAGGGCTTTGCATATAAAACTCAGGAAGTCATGTGGTAAGCTGTTTTATAACCTTTACAAAACACTGGTTAGATCGCATTTGAAATATTGCGTTCAATTCTGGCCGCCCCATTACAGGAAGGATGTGGAGGTATTGAAGAGGGTGCAGAGGTAGTTCATCAGAAACTACATACGTCCAAAGACGTACAGGTATGTAGGTTAATTGGCTGGGTAAATGTAAAAATTGTCCCTAGTGGGTGTAGGATAGTGTTAATGTACGGGGATCGCAGGGCGGCACGGACTTGGAGGGCCGAAAAGGCCTGTTTCCGGCTGTATATATATGATATGATATGATATGATAATGTTACTCGCATTAGGAGGTATTAGTTATACGGAGAGATTGGACAAACTTTGATGCACATTATAATAATGATGTTTAAGTGGCTGAAGGTCCTGACTATGTCGAGCTGTACTGCTGTATATTCTGTTTTTATAAAGCATTATATTCATTATATGTGGAATTGATAACATTCACCCCTTACGTATCAAGTAGTAACATTACTTTCAGAATGTACTTTTTAAATATATGTTGTAAAATGTCTTTAAACCCTTTTGGCATACCAACATTTATAAGGGTATTTCGCTACTAGTGACAGCTTACTGACAATGAAAATTAGGGGGAAATCTATTGCCCTAGCTTTCCTGCATAATCAAGATTTATTTACACAACATAGGTAGCCAGTTCTGATCATATGGAACATTTACAAAGTTTAAAAACACATCTTCTGAAATGCTTGCATCAAACTCTCCTTCAGAAAAAGAAGTGTGGAGAACCAATGGAAAAGTACAACAATGGCAGGAAAATCTGAACACAAAGTCAATCTGACTACAATGTTTGGAAATTCATGAGAAACCAGGTAAAATAGTTTTATCTACTACAGCTAAGTTAACCGAGAAACAATAGATTGCAGATGCTGGAGTCTTGAGCAAAAAAGAAAACTGCTGGAGGAGACACAAGGAATTGCAGGTGCTGATTTATTTATTTTTGTAGTAACTCAGCGGGCCAGGCAGCATCACTGGAGACCATGAATGGGTGATGTTTCAAATCACCAAAGTATCAAAAGTGAACATTCACAATGAATGTTTTTTAAAAACACACCCACTATCAATTTACCGCATCTGGACCCTGAAGCAGTGATTGGTTACTAGTAGATACTTCTCTTGACAATGATCAACCTCTGCATCAGACCTTGATAACCAATCACTTCGTCTGATGCACTTCCAAACAGGTTGTTGAATAATTATGAGTGTACATGTCAACCTATATTTCCCAATTTACCCAGCTGACCAGGTAAATAAAATGCAGCAACATTAATAACACCTTTCTTAAAACAGACCGAGGATTAACACAGGGACTTGCGTTGCACGTGTCTCCGCTACTTATCAGTGATGCTCACTGAACTCTTCAAGGGCACAACATTACTACAGCTCAATAAAACTGGCTTGCCTCAATTAGCGCAGAGAGTTAGGTGTATCAAATCACCAATTAAACCAATCTCCAAGCTAACACCCTACTCAATAAATAAGCAGCCAGAGAACTCAGTGGACAGGCATCATCTGTGGAAAGAAATGGGTTGGGACGGATGATTAGGTTGGGACTGTTCTTGCGCTCAAGACTTCAGCATCTGCAGTCTGTTGTGTCTCCTGACATCCTATATCATATCATATATCATATCATATATATACAGCCGGAAACAGGCCTTTTTCGGCCCTCCAAGTCCGTGCCGCCCAGTGATCCCCGTACATTAACACTATCCTACACCCACTAGGGACAATTTTTACATTTACCCAGCCAATTAACCTACATACCTGGTCAAGAAAATACACTGTCAATGTATTAACAACACTCAAAGATAAAGCAGGTAAATCTTAAAAATGCAACAGCAAAATAGATAACCACCAACAAAGCTACAGAGTATATTCAAATTAAAATTATACTTTCAACATGAAAAAAATTCATTATATTGTAACATTAACAGCCAAATGTGCATCATGCTCCTTGAACACCAGGGCAAATCCAAATGCCTATCTATTATATATTTAGTTAATACCATAAATAAGTCAAATCTACATTTCAAACAGTGACAAACAAGAACTTTTAGCAAAAGCATTTTTAAAATTCTATCATTAATGAGACAACAACCTTGTATTGCTGATACAATGACAATGCAGAATGCCACAATGTTGGTACACATTTGTTTGGTTAAACTAATGTGGTTGAAATGGTTGAAACAATTATAAGACCATCCATATCCCAAAAATACTAAATAATTAAACATACAAATTAATTTCTCACATTACAAAAACATGTCGATCATTTAAATTAAATTATCACTGAAACAACAGTTGAGTAACAAGTCTGTATATAATTAATCTACATGGAAAGAAAGGAAGGTGCTGTTAAGATTATGACTGATGGAACTTGAATAAGTCATGAGGAGTGTGTGATCCTTCTTGAATTCAGATGCTAAATTTAACTTGGGTCACATATAAATACGTATAGTCCAAAAACTTAGATGCATAACATCGGGAAGTAAAACTGTTGTGAACTGAAATGTTATATGCTGTAACAAATCCATTATTTCGGTAATTTCTCATGTTTGAAAGTAGAATATTCTGTATTTAGTGGAACCAGTCAGCAGGGCAGGCAGCAGCATGTGAGAACAGTAAAAGTGTGAACATTTCAGCTCAAGGTCCCTCCAACAGACTGGGTAAAATGAGAAGTGGTGTATTTTAAGCTGCAGACAGGGAGGAGGGTGGAGAAAACGAAACTAATTTGGTCTGCGCACTATCAAAAACATTCTCTCCAGCCCTTCCCATCTGCAGCTTAAGACACACTTTCATTTTCACTCTGTGAAGGCTTCTTCACCTAAACTGTCGACCAACTGATCATCCTGCCCATTGCTTCCACCATTTTGTTATTTTCAGATTTCCAACAACTACAAATTGGCTCTATTTATTTATTTATTGCAATGCTACTATCTGCATACTGTCCATTGTTCACTTATCACATTTTTACTTTTACATAGTTTACTAAACCTGATGCAACATGCTCCATTTTACAATCACCTAGGAACACAATTGGCAACAATTGACAGAGTGAAACAACTTATTTATGCAGATTAATTGCAATTCATTTGCTTCCATCCAGAAAAATGGCAAGTTATGAATATACAATGCATGATCTAAAATTAAACTTCAAATTGCAAAATCAGAATTTTTTTAAACAAGTATTTCAGTTGTCACATCATTATTTATGCATCAACATATCAGTAATTTCTCCAAATCACTTTTGCCTTTCTCCACTCTCTCCTGGCACTCAACAGGCCGACTTGTTTAACTTTGATGGTGTACAAATATAATCCATTCAGTTTCAGTTTATTGTCACGCTAAGGGTCAGCATTAACATATTTAAAAAGGCACAGATTAATCAAGGGCAGTTAACATAGATTTGCTAATGGGGATGTAGTACCTAATTGTGTAGGAAAGAACTGCAGATGCTAGTTTAAATCTTCACTCCAGAGATGCTGCCTGACCCAGAGTTACTCCAGAATTTTGTGTCTACCTTGTAGTACCTGATTCATGTGTTTAAATTATTTGAGGAGGTAATTATTTGCCAAGGTTTCACATGGCAGAGTGGGATCTAATCATGTCACATTGGATCTAAAATTAATCAGTCAGAAGCAGCAACTGATGGGTATTTTGTGATGGGTATGTAGTGGATGGCTGTCATGGGTGGCCCTCCAAAGGGCTCAGTACCCAATCCCTTACTTTAAAAAGGTATAGCAAAAATTGGACCTAAATGGAGGAATATGATTTAAAAACTTTGCAAAGATACAAAATTACATTGTATCATTGCATCACTCTTTTAAAAAAAATCAGTGTTGATTTCAAACATGGTAATGTTTACAAATATTTCAGGTTAGCAAACTTAATTACATAACTGTTACTGGGCACCAGTAGCCAGAATAAAAATTGTATAGGTCACTATATCTTCACCATTAAATTACAATCCTTCTTTTCCATATCCAACTTCATATGGATCGGAAAGCTTAGAGAGATGTGTCAAACATAGAAAATAGCAGCAGTAGGCCATTCGGCCCTTCGTACCATTCAATACGATCATGGCGAATCATCCAATATCAGTACCCCATTCCTGCTTTCTCCCCATGTCCCCTTGATTCCATTGCGAACATAAGCAAATGGAGCTGGTTTAAATGGGCACTTGGTCAGCATGGACTAGGTGGGCCGAAGGAGCTGTCCCCATTTGACTCTTACGAACGGGACGTTCAGTCCTGTACTTTATCATATCATATCATATCATATATATACAGCCGGAAACAGGCCTTTTCGGCCCTCCAAGTCCGTGCCGCCCAGCGATCCCCGTACATTAACACTATCCTACACCCACTAGGGACAATTTTTACATTTACCCAGCCAATTAACCTACATACCTTTATTGTGATTTATTGTGATAGGTTCAAAGGAGACAGTCATACTGATTAGTCACAGATCCCAGACGCCCAGCAGAAGGCGCTGCTCTGTTTTACTGGCAGCAAGAAACTCCACACAACATCCATGACGAGCGGGCCTCAATAAAATCCTCAGCACTGGTTTCAAATAGGGGAATAATAAAACATTTGCTAAGTGAGCTGGAGAAAACCAAGTATTGAAGAAACGTCTGATACCTATGCACACGTCACTAATATATAAAACAGATATTATGATCTTTATTACAACTACTCAACTAGAAACAAACATAACATAAAATTATTTCCATTTGCTAACAATGGGAATCGCCGATTTACTTATGTTTGAAAGCGATCGTAAACTCATCTGATTCTAGACGGAAATAGGATGAAACCGACAATCGCTACTATTGTCTATTTATATATACAGATTTTTGTTTACTGTGTGGGTTTTACAAAGTCATGTTTGTTGTGCTGTTGCAAGTAAGATTCTCATTTGTTCCGTTTCGGGACACATGGATATAAAAACACTCAGATTCTTGAAATTGAAGAAATGTGCAGTGTTGAAGTGCAGTGGTTTGGTTGGTGCCCAGTATTTACAGCTGCGATCGAGATATATCACGTTTCAGTGTTGTTTAAAAAGGGGGGGGGTGTGCAAGGGGAAATGTAAATTATAACATGTTAAGGACATTTTTCTTTCAAAAAGAAAACATTGATCGAACATTGCTAAGTAGAAAAGCGGTTTAAAGTGAGAGTAGGTGTGTGTGTGTGTGTATAGGAAAGAACTGCAGATGCTGGTTTAAAGCTCCTATTTTCTATGAAGGTAGACACAGAAACTGGAGTAACTCAAGCGGGACAGGCAGCATCTCTGGAGAGAAGGAATGGGTGAGGTTTCGGGTCGAGACCGTTCAGTGTGTGCGTGTTGACGGGTGTGGTGTGGATGCCCGTGTTTACAACTAGCTGCCAGTGGGTCCCACCACACGTTGTGGCCGCTTTAGGGGAAGAGATGCATTTGAAGAGTTAGATTTAGTTCTTAGGGCTAACGGAATCAGGGGATTTGAGGAGAAGGCAGGAACGGGGTTCTGATTTTGGATGATCAGGCATGATCATATTGAATGGTGGTGCGGGCTCGAAGGGCCGAAAGGCCTCCTCCTGCACCGACGTTTCTATGTTTGTGTACATCCTCCAGCAGCGCCTTCCCCTCAACAGCTCAGGGGAGGGGGAGGAACTTTGGCAGCCGCAGCTGGAGAGCCAGGGCCGGGGCAGCGCTGCGACCCGTGTCCCGGGGCCCTTTACCTTGGCGTGCTCAGCCCGAAGCCGGGAGCGGGCCTGCGGACCGAATGTGGGTGCGGGTGTGGGCCCCGGTGCGGGCGACGGCGGCGGTGAAGCGGCCATGTCCCACGGCCTCAACAACGGGCAGTCCTAAAGAAGTGTTTGTGCGTGTGGCCGCGGAGCCGCGCTCTCCTCGTCGCACACACGACGGCAACAACGGCGGCGGCGCTTCTCATCCGCGACTCCTCATCGGCGGCGGCGGCAACAGCAGCAGCAGCAGCAACGGCGGACATCTCACACTCGCATCGTCCTCCTGCCGTCCGTCTCTCTCTCTCTCTCGCTCGCGCGCGCGCGCTCCCGCCCGACCTCAGCGCCGCACTCCCACCACCATCTTGCCCGCATGCGCACTGCCCGCCGCCGCACGTGGTCCCGGTGGGCGGGGAGATTCTCACGTGGTCTGGGGTCACGTGGTCCGTGGGGAGAGGGGGATCACGTGGTCCCAGTAGGGTGGGGGCACGTGGTCCCAGTGGGGGGAGCACGTGGTCAGAGTAGCACGTGGTCCCGGTGGGGTGGTGAGGTGGGGACATGTGGTCCAAGTGGAGGGAAGGGGTGAGGTGGGCGCACGAGGGCCCAGTGGTGGGGGGGTGGTGAAGTGGGGGCACGTGGTACGGGGGGATGTGAGGAGAGGGCACGTGGTGCAGGGGATGTGAGGTGGGGGCACTGTCCCAGTGGGGGGAGTGAGGTGGGGGACCACGTGGTCCCAATGGGGGGTGTGTGGGGGAGCACGTGGTCCCAATGGGGGGGTGTGGGGGAGCACGTGGTCCTACGGGGGGGGGTGATGTGGGGGTACGTGGTGCGGGGGGGGGGGGGGATGTGAGGTGGGGGCACGTGGTGCGGGGGGGGGGGGGTGTGAGGTGGGGGCATGTGGTGCGGGGGGATGCGAGGTGGGGGCAAGAGGTCCCAGTGGGGGGAGTGAGGTGGGGGAGCAAGTGGTCCCAATGGAGGGGTGTGGGGGAGCACGTGGTCCTACGGGGGGGGGGGTGATGTGGGGGTACGTGGTGCGGGGGGGGGGGATGTGAGGTGGGGGCACGTGGTGCGGGGGGTGTGCGAGATGGGGGTAAGAGGTCCCAGTGAGGGGTAAGGTGGGGGCTGGTGGTGCGGGGCGTGTGGTCTGAGGGACAACGCGTGGTGTGGGGTCTGGCAAGCTGACCTCAACGATGCTGAAGCCAGCTCATTCCGACACATGTAGTGTGGAGGGGAGGGTACAGACAGCACATGGTGACCAGCTCCCAGAGATAAAGCAGAGCGTAGGGGTGGCAGGGCAATCGGGGGACTGGAGAAGGGGCATGGTGGAGTGTGGGGGAGGGCAGAGCAGGGCGTGGGGTATAATCAGGCGTGAAATGCACGGAGTGTGGGATATAATCAGGTGTGGGATATAATCAGGTGTGGGAGGTGCATGGAGTGTGGGAGAAGGGGCAATCAGGGGTTGTGGGGAGAAGGCAGGAGAATGGGGATGAGGGGGAAAGATAGATCATCCATGATTGAATGGCAGAGTAGACTTGATGGGCCAAATGGCCTAATTCTACTCCTCTCACATGAATACAGGTGATCCTAAAAAGCCCCATCCACTACTGCCACGTGACCGACCACTTGCTATTTGGGTGGAATGTATGGACCCGCATCCTTTTGTCTGTGCAGCCAGCTGCCTTTTTAGAGATGAAACAGGGGCAAAGAATGTAGACGTACCTTTATTTAAAATAAACATAGCAGCTTAAAGTTCATAAACAATTTTATAAATCAATATTATAACCTTACTGGTCATTTATCAGAGCCACCCTCCCTAGCAGCTTTCAGGATTACTCAAAAGTACTCCTTATTTGGTTGGAGTTTTTGGCTACAAGGTCAATATTAAAAACAAATATATATCTTTAACATCCAGAATTAAGTGACACAGCCGCTGGAAGGATGCAAGTAAAATTCCGGGCCGTGTTCAGCTTTCAATATCACACACATCAAGGCCCACCTGTTCTTGCATTACAGCATATTCGCATTCGTATTCCTCAGCACGAAACATTCACCCACTCCGTGTCATTGTTCAATTGGGTTTCACAAGGAGCCACACCTGGAGTTTTGCTTCTTGCCGCTTTGTGGTGGGGTTAAAAGACCCAGCAATGCAGGTGAACTTTGTTCCAATAGCAGCGCCTGCTTCGAATGAGCTTTGTCCTTCAGAAATAATGCAAAGTGTTACCGAATTAGGTTGACTGGAAACAATTATTTTGTTTCCACCAGTGGAAAACAGTTTGCAGATGTTACCTTGATGGTTCTTGCTTTTTATGATTTCAATACTTTAATGAAATATTGAGTTTAATCATTGTTGTAAAACAAAGGAATACGGCGACCAAAGTACAGATGCAAGATCCAGCAGAAGCCTGCAGGTAATATTTCCAGTCATGCCAATGATAACTATTGTTCAGGTCCAGGTCGCAGCATGCCTGCTCTTCAATCACATGGTGAGTAGCCAAACTCTGTGACATGCCTCGTTAGTGACATTTCAGTGTCAATAGACAATAGGTGCAGGAGGAGGCCATTCGGCCCTTCGAGCCAGAACCGCCATTCAAGGTGATCATGGCTGATCATTCTCAATCAGTACCCCGTTCCTGCCTTCTCCCCATACCCCCTGACTCCGCTATCCTTAAGAGCTCTATCCAGCTCTCTCTTGAATGCATTCAGAGAATTGGCCTCCACTGCCTTCTGAGGCAGAGAATTCCACAAATTCACAACTCTGACTGAAAAAGTTTTTCCTCATCTCAGTTCTAAATGGCCTACCCCTTATTCTTAAACTGAGGCCCCTTGTTCTGGACTCCCCCAACATTGGGAACATGTTTCCTGTCTCTAACGTGTCCAACCCCTTAATAATGTTATACTTTTCGGTAAGATCTCCTCTCATCCTTCTAAATTCCAGTGTATACAAGCCTAGTCGCTCCAGTCTTTCAACATATGATAGTCCCGCCATTCCGGGAATTAACCTAGTAAACCTACGCTGCACGCCCTCAATAGCAAATGTCTGACCATGTTATCATCCTGAGCTCAGGATAAATGCACCAAGATAAAGTGTCACCCAAATAATTAACCCAACCACTTGAATATTTACAGGATTGATCAGAAAAAGGCTAAAGATCTAACTGCTTTGTTTAAAAAGTAGAGGCAAGCATCCATGTTCCATCTCCCCCTCCCCCCCCTTCATGTTGTACCAAGGTGTAAGTTAACAGTTATAACACGTCTAGTCCTGTGTGCATGCAAAACATACCAATAATACCAAACTGTTGGAGTGCGTCTGTATATTGTGCATTTCCTCAGGGTAGATGCCTTTCCAATTCCTCCGTTTTATGCTTCCTGCTTCCTTCAAGGCCATGGCAAAAGGAATCATCCATTTTACACAACCTTCTATTTCACTCCATTCAAAACCTAAACATTAATTCAATTGTTAATTGAAATAAATTCACATTATACAGTTTAGTTTAGGTTTAATGTCACGTGTACCAAGGTGCAGTGAAAAGCTTTTGTTGCATGATAGTAAGAATCCTACCTGATACTTTGTGAACCAAGTCACAAGAAGAAAAGAAATACAAAGCTGAAGCTGCCACAGCTCCATATAGGAACTTCAAACACTTGAGGTCTAAGATACAGAGATCCAACAGCTATGGAGAGAACAAAGAAGTTTGGCTGTTATTAATGCAGTTACCGTCAAAAAGCAGAAGAAACTGGGTATTTAAGAATATTCCTTTCATCACCCCACCCCCTTCAAACACCAGTCCATTGAAGTGGTTAATCCAATTCCATGTTGTGTATGTACAGGGATCTATGGAAATCTAGCCTAGTATTTCCAGTAGTCAGGAGAAAGTTTGTGCAATACTGCACGTCTCCCAGATTCTTCACAATTGGGGACAAAGTTATTTGAACGCATTTAAAAAATATATATATTTAAACTTGTAACTAGTCATTCAGGATGAAACTTGTTTCTAATTTAGTTTATTGTCACCTGTACCAAGGTAGAGTAAGATGCTTTTTCCAATAGTAGTGTAACCTCTGGATTCTTGACGATGGTTTTGAAACCCTGTTTCGGTTGAATATTTAAGAACCAAGTTGCTGTGCTCAGAGTGCTTTTGACCCAGACAGTCCAGCCGTAATTTCCTTCCACTTGCTTCTTCAGAATCCCATGAAAAATGTTAATTTTTACTGTGATTTGTTGTTAAGCCACAGATACCAAATTGAGATATTTGACTCGGGATTTGTCAACAGTAGCCAAAACAAATGACTCAAGATGCATTTACCTCCATTACTTGAATAAATATTTCCTGGGGGTATTGTGGTACCAATACTTCATACATTTCCTTCAAATAAGCAACTTGCATGTAGATGTTAAGCCAAGACACAACAGTGACCGGACACAAACTCCACTTGAGAGCCTAAAATAATGAGAAAACATTAGATAAACTGTTACACAATTCAGCTCAACTGGCAGCATTTGTAAATACTTTGGAATTAATGGAGATCATTTTTAATGTCTATTCAAGGTGGTACAAAACCATGTATTCTATTTCTTCAGCCATCTTGTATATTAGTTATTATTTGAAATACTTTAATTTTATAATACTTTTAATTTTACCTTCAAAATAACAAGTTCCATGTCAAGAATGTCTTCTTCCATGCAAGCCCCGTCAGTTACAGATGCAAATTGGTGCAACTTGGGTGGGTAAATTTCCTGCAAAAGTGTTAGAATTAAGTGTTCTGTGTACTTGGAAATACACACAATACTTCACTTGCTTGTAAATGTTGCCATACCTCCAGCTTTGCAGCAATAAATAAAGTTGAGATACCAATAAGCTGTAACCGTGTCTTCACAACGTTGTTCTGTGTTGCCATAAACCTATCGAAGTAGTCTTGTGCTAAATAAAATGTTTCTCTGTGTAGCTTGTAGACTTTACAAACCTTTCCAATGGTTAAAGAAAAATCAAAGTTAACATGTTTTCATTACAACTACTTCTAGTTATTCTTAAATTTGTAAAAGCATTCCTGCAAACCAATAATAAAACCCAGTGCACAATTCCCCTCTCAGGATGTACAATTATACCATTCACTATTTCCGGGTTTTAGTGGGTTATTAACTTAAAACTGACTATCAACAGACTGCTAGATGACAACTTGGCTTTCAATATTTAGCCTTTTCCAAATTTCTCACCTCTTGCTTGGAAGACTCAAGACAACTTTTATATTCACAATCAGACTTTATTAGCCAAGTATGTTTTGCAATATTACGAGGAATGTAATTTGCCATACAGTAATAACAATAAAAAGCAACAGGACACACAAAATACATTTTAACATGAACATCCTCCGCATTCCTCACTGTGATGGAAGGCGAATAAAAAGTTCAATCTCTCCCTTCTTTGTCCTCCAGCGGTCGGGAGCCTCTAATCTTCCGTTGACGGGACGATCTTGACTCCCGTAGCCGGCGGCAGGTCTTCCTCGTCAGGGCGATCAAGCTCCTGCTTCGGGGGGGGGAATCTTAGCTCCCCCATGCCGGGCGATCTACCCCGGATCGGGGCTCCTAGAACGTCGTGCGGCTTGGAGCTCCCGACCGGTCTCAATCCGAGTGCGAGCTCCTTGATGTTAAAGTCCACAGGCCGCATTGGAGCGTCGATCCAGGCAAGGAATAGCACGCTTGGATGGTAATTCCACTGCCACGCGGGGGCTCAAAGTCAGTCCCAGGCAAGGCCCCCAGCTCCACGATGTTAGGCCGCAGAGCGACCGGAGATACGATCCGGAAAACAATCGCGTCTCCGGCAAGGTAAGAGATTGAAAAACAGTTTTCCACGACCCCGCCCACCCCCCACATAAAACAAACCAGAGAACATTAACACAAACTTTAAAAACTTACTAAAAATAACAAAAAGTACGAAAAGGACAGACTGTCGGCGAGGCAGCCACCGTGCGGCTCCCCCTGGTGGTCTCATATGGCAAATACCATTCTTGAGTTATTCACACAACCATCCTAACATGGACTTTGTTCCTGTGGATCAAAACCCTAATGTTCCAACAAGGACTAGGGCAACTGCTTGCTGACCCTATTTTAACCTGTTTACATGCCATGTTTTTTTTCTACTATTGGCCATGATCACAGAATACTCAGGGGTGGCAGTGAACAGGTTAAAGGACAACTAGAAATAAGCAATAAGCTTTGCCAACATCCACAAATAACACAACAATGGCTTTAGAATTTGATTGAAAACCTCTTTCCCAAGACAGGTTCACGTGTTTGTTTAAATGAAAATCAAACCATGATAACAAATTCTCCACGAGGTGTCCTTACCTCCATTAGCCAGTCCAAAAGAATTGTCCTCATCTTTGGTTGCAAGAGTGGGTGTTTTTGTAAAAAGTCTTTGTCTCGCAGATACATCTGTTCCTTTTTCAGAAGAGCATTCCATACATCATCTCCATTGGCCCAGCTGTTTATATTTTTAAAATACCATGATAGTGTAAATCTCTATTATCTGCTAACATGGATAATAGATACTTATATGGAATATGCACAAGTGTACAGTGGAACTAAATAAACTCACCAGAAGGCTGGTAATGGTGAAGCTCTAGCTGGGGTGACCAATACATTTTTGAATTTACAAAGTATATTACTTGTCGAGTATGCTGTAATATTGCCATCGGGATTTTTCCGTGATGAAATGAATCTGTATGGACTCACACAGTTGGTTTTAATTTTCCAACAATCCTGCAATTAAAGTCAATTTTGCAAATGCATAAGGTAGATACTTCATTGTCACATGTACCACGAAGGTACAGTGAAATTCTGTTTTTGCGTACACAGTGGGGGGGTTTTTTGGGAGTAGGCACAAATCCATTTATGATGGAAAAGTCAAGATTCTGCATAGCTGTGTCCCCAAAACATCACCTTTCACTGTCATGGGGGTGAAATGGTATAGCAGTATTACTGTGCAAGAAGGAACGGCAGATGCCGGTTTAAACCAAAGGTAGGCACAAAAAGCTGGAGTAATTCAGCGGGACAGGCAGCATCACTGGAGAGAAGGAATGGGTGACGTTTCGGGTCTAGTCTGAAGAAGGGTCTCGACCCAAAATGTCACCCATTCCTTCTCTCCAGAGATGCTGCTGTTCCGCTGAGTTACTCCAGCTTTTTGTGTCCGTCTTTAGCAGTATTACTGGCTTTATAACTGCCTTAGGAAAGTCTCAACTCTGGCCGGTGGAGTGCTGAAAGTAATTTCCCCAGCTGTGTTGACAAAATGCTCCCGATTACTTTAAAGCTAAAACGTGATTACATTACTCAGAAGCCACGCAAACCATCTGATGAGAGTTCCATTTCGACCAGCTGAAGAATCTCAAGCATTCTAGATTTAATCAAAGAGCCAACAAACAATAGAGGGGACAATGACACTGGTGATTGCCATTAAAACAACTGCTGTGTGATAACATTTGGGGAAGGCACTTTGCTGTCCAAACTAACAGTGTCATTCCATGATGAGGCTACGCAAGGGTTGGGAATGTGGAACTTGTGAAAACCTGCAACAGTGAACTTGAATGCTGTTCATTGACTTTAGTTCAGCATTCAACACAATAGTCCCCAGCAGACTGGTTGAGAAGCTGCTGGAACTGGGGCTTAGCACCCCTCTGTGTGCCTGGGTCCTGGACTTTCTCACTGCCAGGACCCAAGTGGTCAGGATGGGGGAACACACATCTAGCTCCCTCACCCTGCGTCCTTAGCCCCCTACTGTACTCCCTGTACACACATGACTGTGGGGCCAGGTTCAGCTCAAACTCCATCATCAAGTTTGCTGATGACACTGTGGTGGTGGGCCGGATCTCCAACAACGATGAGAAGGCCTACCGGGAGGAGGTGGCTGATCTGGCACTCTGGTGTCAGGACAATAGCCTCCTCTTGAATGTCACTAAAACAAAGGAGCTGATTGTGGACTTCAGAAGGGCTAAACATCCAAGGACGTACACGCCACTGGAGATAAATGGGTCGATTGTGGATAGGGTGAGCAGTTTTAAATACTTGGGAGTCCGCATCGCAGAGGATCTGACGTGGGCAACGCACATTGCCGCACTGGTGGGTAAGGCTAAGCAGCGCCTTTACCACCTTAGACAACTGAGGAAATTCAGAGTGTCTCTGAAGATCCTTCATTGCTTCTACTCTGGGGCTGTAGAGAGCATCCTGTCCGGCAACATTACAGTCTGGTTTGGGAACAGCTCTGCCCAGGACAGGATGGCCCTGCAGAGAGTAGTGCGTTCGGCAGAACGCACCATGGGAACTACACTCATCCCCCTGCAGGACCTATACATCAGGAGGTGCAGATCCAGAGCAAGTAAGATCATGAGGGACTCCTGCCACCCCAGATGCTACGATCAGGCAAACGCCTCCGCTGTCACGCTGTGAAAATGGAGAGGATGAGACGGAGCTTCTTCCCACAGGTCATCAGGTCTGTCAACTTTTATAACCCCAGAGACTAAATTTCGACACTAATAGTAACTTATTAACTTTATTTATATGCTGTAACTGTAATTCTTTTTGTGCACAACCCGCAGGCATTGCCACTTTCATTTCACTGCACATCGTGTATGTGTATGTGACAAATAAATTTGACTTGACTTGACAATTATTATCTTGAAGCGCATTTAAAACTCCTGATGGGTGTCAGGGGTTATGGTGAGATGGCAGAAGAATGGGGTTGAGAAGGAAAGATAGATCAGCCATGATTGAATGGTGGAGTAGACTTGATGGGCCGAATGGCCTAATTCTACCCCTATCACTTATGAACTTACGAAAACAAGAAAAACTGAGTGAAGATGGAGCATCATCCCGAAACAAGCCAGATTTGAGATGGCCACAGAAATAGGAAAGAATCATTCAGGTTTGGTTAAAAGGAATGAATTGGGTAGGAAATTTAACCATGGCAGATGCACAGGACAAGATTTTTCTATTAATTAGATCGGGAACAATGTTCAAGGACTGCATCTCCAGTTCCTAACTATTGTTCCTAGATTAGAAACCCAAATAGATCCTAGATTAGGAACAGCAGATGCTGGGATTTTGAGCAAAACAATGTTGGAGAAACTCAGCAAATTGGGCAACGATAAGAACTTAACCCGCAAGGTTAAGAGGATGTAGGCTGATGTATACAGGAAAAATGAAACTAAATGCCAGAATAAAATCCAGTTTATGCAAAATGGTGAAAGGACAGTGTCCTGCCTTTATAGGAGCAGTTTATTCAGTATTTGCAGCTAGAGAAACTAGCAGGATAGACACAAAATGCTGATGCAACTCAGCAGATCAGGCAGCATTTCTGAAAAAAAAAGAGCAGATGATGTTTCAGGTCAGAACCCTTCTTCAGAAATTACCATTTCGATATTAAACATGAACCCAACATGCCATACCTTATCTTCAAATGGTTTCACTGCCCATTCTTCAGTAATTTCATCCAAATCGTGCAAACACTACGATCAAAGGATAGTGATTACCAAATTCAGAGTTTTATGTCACACACTACTGGACTATGACACACTGGTGTGTCGGTAAACTCACAATTGCAGCAGCTGCCTTTCGCTTTCTAGATCGCAGTACCTCGTTCGTTTTGGCCGGCTTTGTTGAATGGTCTTCCATTCTTCCACTGAAAGTTGAATTACAATTAAAAGGCAACTCACAGCACAGCACAGTACAGACCGGGGCACCATTACAGACTGGATGGGCATTCACACACCTTTTCCTGGGCATCCTCCAGGCAGCTGTGTTCGTGAGGGGCGTCCTGTGAGTGAGAGGGACAGAGTCAAATCCCCTCACTGACATAGAAACATAGAAAGTAGGTGCAGGTAAATAGGCCATTCAGCCCTTCGAGCCAGCACCACCATTCAATATGATCATGGCTGATCATCCAAAATCAGTGCCCCATTCCTGCTTTTCCCCCCATATCCCTTGATTCCTTTAGCCCTAAGAGCTAAATCTAACTCTCTCTCAATTACATCTAGTGAATTGCCCTCCACTGCCTTCCTTGGCAGAGATTTCCACAGATTCACAACCCTGGGTGAAAAAGGTTTTTCCACATCTGCCCTTCACACCCTTCCACCCCCTACTCTTCTCCGCCACCATTTGACTTCTCCTCCCTCCACAACCATTCAGCCCCTCATGCCTCCCCTATCACCCACCACCACCATTCAGCCTCTCACCACCTTCTAAACACAATACCACCATCTTTCTTTATCCTCCCCCTTTGCAGCCATTCAGCCCCTCTCCGGCTGCTATCCCACACCACCACCATTCATCATCCTCCTCCCCCACGACCATTCAGCCCCTCATCCCTCTCCTAACCCACACCACCAGTCATCCTCTCACACCATCCCCGTGGCCATACAACCCCTTGTCCCGCTACCCCTGCCAGCTGCCATTCGGCCCCTCGCACTCCTTCTCTTCCTCCTCTCGCCATCATTGAGTCCCTCCCTTCGTCTGTGTCTCTCTGTGTCCCTCTCTCCCTCTCTCCCTCTCTCCCTCGCTCCCATTCTCCCACTCTCTCCCTTTCTCCCGCGCTCACCCGCAGCCGTCAGCACTGTCTCCACAGCGCGCTTGCGCTGGCCTCTTTAAATCCGTGGCGGGAGTGGAACGCGCCCGCCCCCGCCCCCTCGACCAGGCCCCTCCCCCTCCACCAGGCCCCGCCCTCTCCACCAGGCACCGCCCCCACCACCAGGCGCCGCCCCCACCACCAGGCGCCGCCCCCACACGAAGGCCCCGCCCCCACCACCCGGGCCGCCCCCACCACCAGGTGCCGCCCCCACCACGAAGGCCCCGTCCCCACCACCAGGCGCCGCCCCCACCACCAGGTGCCGCCCCCACCACGAAGGCCCCGCCCCCACCACCAGGCCCCACCCCCAACCCTCCCCCCTTTCCCCCCAACAACAAGCCCCGCCCCGCGGTCGGCCGTTGCCCGCTCGAGTGCCGCCGCTGCCCGGGGTCCGGGGCCGGGATGCGGCTACAGCGGCTGTGGGGTTCGGTGCGCTGCGCCGTGCTGGGGATGGTGCACCTGCGGGCGCTGCCAGGTGAGGCCCAGACACAGCTCACAGCGCCCCCTCCTCCTCCTCCTCCTCCTCCTCCTCCTCCTCCTCCTCACCCCCTCCCCCTCACTTCTCATCACTCTCACCCCCCACTCTCACCCCCCACCCCCACTCTCACTCCCCACCCCACTCTCACCCCCCACCCCCACTCTCACTCCCCACCCCCACTCTCACCCCCCACCCCCACTCTCACTCCCCACCCCCACTCTCACCCCCCACCCCCACTCTCACTCCCCACCCCCACTCTCACCCCCCCACCCCCACTCTCACCCCCCACCCCCACTCTCACCCCCCACCCCCACTCTCACCCCCCACCCACCCCCCACCCCCACTCTCACCCCCCACCCACCCCCCACCCCCACTCTCACCCCCCACCCCCACTCTCACCCCACTCTCACCCCCACCCCACTCTCACCCCCCACCCCCACTCTCACCCCCACTCTCACCCCCCACCCCCCTCTCACCCCCCACCCCCACTCTCACCCCCCACTCTCACCCCCCACCCCCACTCTCACCCCCCACCCCCACTTTCACCCCCCCCACTCACCCCCCCCACTCACCCCCCACTCTCACCCTCCCCACTCACCCCCCCCTCTCACCCCCACTCTCACCCCCCCCCACTCTCACCCCCCACCCCCACTCTCACCCCCACTCTCACACCCCACTCTCACCCCCCAGCCCCACTCTCACCCCACACTCACCCCCCCACTCTCACCCCACTCTCACCCCCACCCCACTCACCCCCCCACTCTCACCCCCACCCCCACTCACCCCCCACTCTCACCCTCCACCCCCACTCTCACCCCCCACCCCCACTCTCACCACTCACCCCCCACCCCCACCCCCACTCTCACTCCCCACTCTCACACCACCACTCTCACCCCCCACCCCCACTCTCACCCCCCACTCTCACCCCCCACCCCCACTCTCACCCCCCCTCTCACTCACCCCTCACCCCCTCTCAACCCCCCACCCCTCTCACCCCCAACCCCTCTCACCCCCAACCCCTCTCACCCCCAACCCCTCTCACCCCCAACCCCTCTCACCCCCAACCTCTCTCACCCCCCCTTTCACCCCCCACCCCCCTCTCACCCCCCCTCTCACCCCCCACCCCCCTCTCACCCCCTCTCACCGCTCTCACCCCCCCTCTCACCCCCCTCTCACCCCACATTCCCCCCCCCCTCCTCTCTTCCCCACTCCTTCCCCTTGCCCTCAGCCCCTCACCCTCTCCTCTTGCCCCCAGGTGCGCCGCGGCACCACCTCTCTGTGCCGCAGATAGTGGAGAAGGCGTGTGAGGAAGCGGCCGTTTACGTGGAGGCCGGCATCGTGAGTACCGGGCCGCGATGGGAGGGCAGAATGTATCAGTGCAACGGAGGTGGCAGACCATATCAATGTAGGGTGGGGAGGTGGGGGTGTGTGACAGATTGTAACACGAAGATAGACACAAAACGCTGGAGTAACTCAGTGGGACAGGCAGCATGTCTGGAGAGAAGGAATGGGTGACGTTTCGGTCGAGACCCTTCTTCAGAGCAGGGTGAGGGGTGAAAGAATGTATTAGTGCAGGGGTTGGTGGCAGAAGGTATCAATACAGAGCGGGGTGATAGATTATATCAGTGCTGGGGGTGGGGGGTGTAGAATATCTCATTACATGGTGGCAGAATGTATTAGCACAGGGGGGTGGTGGCAGAATGCATAAGTGTAGGGATGGTAACAGAATATCTGCAGAGATAGGCGGTGACACTGACCACAGAGAGAGACACAAGGAACTGCAAATGCTGCTTTACGAACAAAGTCACAAAGAGCTGGAGAAATCCAGCGGGTCAGGCAGCATCACTGGAGAACATGGATAGGAGACGTTTTGAGTCGGGACCATTCTTCAGACTGACCACAAATACTCTGATAGATGTCGTGCAGGAAAGAACTGCAGATGCTGGTTTAAATCGAAGGTAGACACAAAATGCTGGAGTAACTCAGCGGGACAGGCAGCATCTCTGGAGAGAAGGAATCAGACTGAAGAAGGGTCTCCACCCGAAATGTCACCCATTCCTTCTCTCCAGAGATGCTACCTGTCCCATTGAGTTACTCCAGGATTTTGTGTCTACCTTGATATGTTGTTTGGAGCTTTCCAGTCTCTAAAACCATTCAGTGAGATCATGGCCTATTTTTACATTGTACTACCCCCATATCCCTCAGTTCCCTTAAAAGTTCATCAATCTATTGATCAATTTTCAATGAACTCAACAATTGAGAATTAACAGCCCACTTCATCTCATTTCCAAACAGCCAACCACTAATTCTGAGTTTGTGATTGTACACTCCAATGTTCAATGGCACTCCATTGTCATATGTACCTAGGTACAGGTAAATTCCTTTTTTGTGTACTGTTCAGTAAAAAACTTACTACACATAAGCGCAATCATACTTAAGTATAAGAGTGTAGGAATTGTAAATTACACTGAGACAGTGCACAAGATTCACCATGTTGTTGTCGCCATTTTATATGATTCATGTCGAAGGTTGTTTACAAAACGAATCTGATCTTCGCCATGTAGGCCCGTTGTCCTGGTAGCGGCACTGAGTCAGAGTTGCAGTGGTCAGCCTGGCCAGGCAAGGTTGACAATGTCGGAGGAAACAATCTGATGAAGGTTCTCGACCCGATACGTCACCCATTCCTTCTCCCCAGAGACGCAGCCTGTCCCGCTGAGTTACTCCAGCATTTTGTGTCTGTCATCAGTGTAAACCAGCATCTGCAGTTCCTTCCTACACGAAACAATCTATCTGCAGATAGACACAAAATGCTGGAGTAACTAAGCATTTAAGGCAGTGTCTATAACTCAGGCTGCATCTCTGGAGAGAAGCAGCTGCCTGTCCTGCTGAGTTACTCTAGCATTTTGTGTCTATCCTCGGTGTAAACCAGCATCTGCAGTTCCTTCCTACACAATTGAATCGTTTCGGCTCATTCTGTGGTCGGTTTGCCTATCCACCCTGAAATCGAATAGACAATCCCATAAAGACAAAGATTAAATTTAAAATATTCATGCATTATTATTTGTGAATCAGAATCAGGTTGCTGACCTGACAGCAAGGTGTAATTCTGTGTCCAGAGTTAATACCAGGCAACTGAATTATTCAACCAACAACTGGAGAACTACTATCTGCCTCACTGAAGACCCTTGATTGGACTTTACTAGCTTTACCTTGCACTAAACGTTATTCCCTTTATCCTGTATCTGTGCACAGCGAATGGCTCGATTGTAATCATGTATTATCTTTCCGCTGACACAACTAAAGCTTTTCACTGTACCTCAGTACAAGTGACAATAAACTAAACTCACCTAAAATGGTAAACAGAATTAGTATTTGAAATTTTAAAAACTATTTATTCATGACTTCAGTAATATTCTGTGGTTAGAATAATCTCAGTAATTTAAGTAAACAATTAGTTCATTTAATATTTATATTATCCTCTTTGGATCGGTCACCTTGTTTGTGGTGAAGAGGCTTGCCTGCCCTCATGATTCCGAGAGTGATGCCGTCGGAAGCACTAGCTTCTGGTAGGGCCACCCATGGCAGTAAGATCGAGGATGAGGGTCGGGATGAAGAAGGATCCAACCTACAAGACTTCAACGGCGGACCAGGCGGACAAAGTTATCTTGAACTCAATGGCTGTGAAGGCGGAAGAAGGCTGCAACCGATCTATCAGCTCCAGTCGTCTTGGTTCCCTTGCCATTGGAATTAGTTGATTGATTTGTGAAGGACCGTGTGCTTCTTGGAGTGCAACATCAAGTACACGTTAAACAAACACACGCACAGGGGTCTGCATTCTTTGGAACATCATCCTCGACCTCGAGGGATAGCCACGACGAATTATATTATCAATATTTTCTGAAATACCTTTAGGTTTAAGTTTGTCATTGTCACTTGTACCGAGGTACAGTGAAAAGCTTTGTTTTTCAATCAGATCAGATAATATGATAGGTTCATACAATCAATTCAAACTCAGTATAATAGATGGAGCAAAGTTCAGGATACAGAGTAGAGACCCGAGCGTTCTCAGAGACAAAGTCCAATGTCCAAAATGGGATAGAGAGAAAAGCAATTTCATTAATATTACAATTTCATGGACTATTTTTGAACATTTTGCTAATTGAGGGATTGAGATTAGGAATGGCAATACTCTAGCTTGTGAGAGAGGAATTCCTCTGTATTTGCACGTGTGACCATAAAGCACCATTATGTTCTAGAGATTGGAATTGGTTTTTGATATGAAGTAAAGATTATCACGTTCAAATATATTTATTTATCTATATTTCCTGGATTTGTCCGGTGTTCCAAAGGATGGATTGATTGTGGAGAATATGCACGACATTCCCTACAGTCCAAGAGTGGGTCCGGAGGTCACCGCGATCATGGCCGCCATTTGCGTTGCGGTCAGACAGTCTTACCCCAGCCTTCCTCTCGGTGTCCAGATGCTCTCTGCAGCCAATCAACAAGCCATGGCCGTCGCACTGGCCACAGGTCTGTATATCTGTGAACAATTCCATTCCAAGCCCAGATCATCTGTTAAATGGAGTGCATGCGTTTAGAAGTTAGAACAACCTCTATTACCACAGACACACAAGAGTCTTTGAACATAAAAGAAAATGCTGGAGGAGGTCAGCGGGTCAGGCAGCATCTGTGGAGAGAGAGACTTAAAACTGCAGATGCTGGTTTACAAAGGAAAGACAACAGTGCTGCTGGAGTAACTCAGCGGGTCAGGCAGCATCTCCAGAGAACATTGGATAGGTGATGTTTCAGGTCGGGACCCTTCTTCAGGGAGTCTGAAGAAGGATCCTGAGCCGAAACATTACCTGTTCTCCAGAGATGCTGCCTGACCCGCTGAGTTACTCCAGCACTTTGTGTCTTTATTTGTAGTGGCAAGTTATTTAAGTTTCAATGAAATCTCCTCTCATTCTTTGGTTGGTTTGGTTATCCACCCTGAAACCTAATAGACAATCCCCAAAACAAGTCTGAAGAAGGGTCACCGACCCGAAACGGCACCCATTCCTCTCCTGAGATGCTGCCTGACCTGCTGAGTTACTCCAGCATTTTGTGATACCTTCGATTTGTACCAGCATCTGCAGTTATTTTCCTACATTATCCCAAAAACAACGATTATATTAAAAATGTGCATGCGTATTATTTACAGATCAAAAGCATCGTTTAAGCACGGTAATTTTAACAAGCTGTAGTAATATCTTCCATTTTAATTGTCCAACCATGAAGTCACTTCTCTGTTCTCTCACAGCCACAGATTTCCCTTGAATGTCAACAATCTGACATTATTAAAGTGTCTGTGGCAATGAGCCTGTCCAACTCCTTGAGTCCTACAAAGGACAGCTTAAATTCGGAAGAGAATGAAATAATGTGAAAGGGACGCAGTGATAGAGTTACTGCCTTATAGCGCCAAAGACCCGGGTTCAATCTTCACTACAGCTGCTGCCTGTACAGAGTTTGTATGTTCTCCCTGTAACCACGTGGATTTTCTCCAGGTGCTCTGGTTTCCTCCCAAATTCTAAAGACGTACAGGTTTGTAGGTTAAGTGGCTTCTGTAAATTGTCCCTCGTGGGTAAGGTAGAACTAGTGCACAGGTGATCGATGGTTGCCGTGGTCTCGCTGAGCTGAAGGACCTGCTTCCACGCTGTATCCCTAAGCTGAACTACACTAGACTGATCTATGCATCCAGCTATTTTGTCCTCCTGTATAATTTTTCGTTTAGAGTATGTCCACTCTCCGAATAAACATATTGAACGTTCCATCTATTTCTTTCCTAGACGCTGATTTTATTCGGGCTGAAGGGTTTGTGTTCTCACAAATTTCAGATGAAGGGTTTCTCGATGCATGTGCTGGCGACCTGCTTAGATACCGCAAGCAAATAGGAGCTGAGAACATTCAAATCTTTGCTGACATTAAGAAAAAGCACAGGTACTGTTGATATTAGTAATTATTTCTACCCAGTTATTAGCATATACAAACTGCAGAAGTATTCTCCTTTGTTCTGATAAAGAGTCCTTGACCTGAATCTGAGGGGTATCTTTTTCACACAAATGGTGGTGGGTGTATGGAACAAGCTGCCAGAGGAGGTAGTTGAGGCAGGGACTATCCCAACCTTTAAGAAACAGTTTGACAGATACATGGATAGGACAGGTTTGGAGGGATATGGCCCAAACGCAGCAGGTGGCACTGGTGTAGTTGGGACATGTTGACCGGTGTGGGCATGTGGGATCGAAGGACACTGTATTACTCTGACTCCATGACCTGAAATGTTTAGACAGCGTCTGATTCCACAGATGATGCCTGATCTGTTGAGTGTTGCCAACATTTTCTGTTCTTTTGGATTTGTAGTAACTGGAGATTTCAGACTTTCCATTTTCCTTAGCATTGCTAATGTCTTTGCTCAGTGAGGATTATTTCCCTGGAGACACAAGGAACTGCAGGTGCTGGAATCTAGATCAAAGTACAAAATGCTGGAGGAGCTTAGCGGGTCAGGCAGCATCTGGGAAGGGAGTGGACAGACAGCATTTGGGGTTTAAACCAAAGACAGACACAAAAAGCTGGAGTAACTCAGTGGGACAGGCAGCATCTCTGGAGAGAAGGAATGAGTGACGTTTCAGATCGTCATTATCCATTCCCTCCAAAGATGCTGCCTGAGCTGCTCATTTCCTCCTGCACTTTGTGTTATTCAAGAATCATTTCCATCGTTCATCCCCATCCAGATAAAACCTATTTTCCTGTTGACCAGTCTCCCATCTCTAGAGCTGCTGAAAGTCTGCCAATACACTCGTGTCTCCACTTTAAAGTCCTCGTCCTTGTGTTTAAATTGCTGCCTGGTCTTGTTCCTCTGCAACTGAAAAGCACAAGCATGTCACTGTTAAAACTGTCTGCTGCTGAAATAATGCATTTAGTTTCACTGGTTTGCTTCCAGCTCTCACGCCCTGACTGCAGACATTAGTATAGCAGAGACCGGTCGGGCTGCTGAATTCTTCCTGGCTGACGGTGTCGTCGTGACTGGAATAGCCACGGGGGTGGAGGCGGATCCTGCAGAGCTGAAAGGTACATGCGTCCTTGTTTGAGCTGCTGCTGTCTAACAGTAGCCTTGCAAATGAAGTCAGTCATCAACACCATTGCCTTTTATTTCCAACACCAAAGAATATACAAACAATGGTAGGCAGATAGACTTAGAGTCATAGAGTGTAGGAAGGAACTGCAGAGAGACACAAAAAGCTGGAGTAACTCAGTGGGTCAGGCAGCATCTCTGGATAGAAAGAATGGGTGACGTTTCGGGTCGAGACCCTTCTTCTGAATAGGGACTCAACCCGAAACTTCACCCATTCCTTCTCTCCAGAGATGCCTGTCCTGCTGAATTACTCCAGCTTTCCTTCCTACACAAGGAACTGCAGATGTTGGTTTATACCAAAGATAACTTCAGTAAACTTCAATACATTCAAAACTCCGCTGCCCGTCTACTCACCCACTCCCCGATCCGTGACCATATCACCCCCGTCCTTTACAAACTCCACTGGCTCCCCATCCCCCAGAGAATCCAGTACAAAATCCTCCTCATGACCTACAAAGCCCTCCATAACCTGGCCCCATCCTACCTGACTGACCTCCTCCACAGGCACACTCCCACCTGCACCCTCCGCTCTGCTGCTGCCAATCTCCTGTCCCCCCCCCCCCATCCGGACCAAACTCAGATCCTGGGGGGACAGGGCTTTCTCCATCGCTGCTCCCACCCTCTGGAACTCACTACCCCAAACCGTCAGAGACTCCTCCTCACTCACCACATTCAAAACATCACTGAAGTCTCACCTGTTCAGCACTGCCTTCAACCACTGACCGTCACCTCACCTTCTGTCTCATTTTTCTGTTCGTTTACTTATTTATCTATTTATTCACTTCTCTATGTTCTAGTAATCCCTGTAAAATGTCTTTGAGTGTTTGAAAAGCGCTATATAAATGTAATGCATTATTATTATTATTATTATTATTATTATAATTACAAAGTGCTGGAGTAACTGAGCGGGTTAGGCAGCATCTCTGGAGAGAAGGAATAGCAGACGTTCGGCTCAGACTCTTCTTCAGACCCAATCTTTTACAGTCATAGAACCTGGTAAAGTGGCTGTAGCTGTTTTTTTATTTGGTTTAGTTTAGTTTAGTTTAGAGATACATCGTAGAAACGGGCCCTTTGGCCCACTGGGTCTACACCAACCATCGATCACCCGTTCACTGGTTCGATGTTATCCCATTTTCGTATCCCACACACCAGGGGAATTTTCCAGAGGGCCAATTAACCTGCAATCCCGCACGTCTTTGGAATGTGGGGGAATGCCGGAGCACCTGGAGGAAACCCACGCGGTCACAGGGAGAACGTGCCAACTCCACACAGACAGCAGCCATAGTCAGGATTGAACCCAGGTCTCTAGTGCAGTGAGGCAATATGAACGGGTGATCATAGGGTGAACACATTGGGCCGAAGGGCCTGTTTCCACGCTGTATCTTTAATCTAAATAAACAAAGTCATTCGGCTGTATTATGCTATTTCTTTAGTTTAGTTTGGCCCACTGAGTCCGCGCCGACCAGCGATCCCCGCACATTAACACTATCCTACACACACTCGGAACAATTTACATTTATACCAAGCCAATTAACCTATAAACCTGGTCTTTGGAGTGTGGGAGGAAACCGAAGATCTCGGAGAAAACCCACACGGTCACGGGGAGAACGTACAAACTCCGTGCAGACGGCGCCCGTAGTCGGGATGGAACCCGAGTCTCTGACACTGTGAGGCAGCAACTCCACCGTGCCGCCAGGTTAAAGTTGAAAACTTTATGTTCAAGTTCTTAATCTTCTCCAAAACGAGGCATTTGATATTGTAACGATTATTAGTGTTAATATTATACACGAACATCCTCTATTCTTTGCAGAGGTTAAAGAAGCTTTGAAGATTCCTGTGCTGGTTGGCTCTGGGGTGAGCTATGACAACATGGAGCAGTACATGGCAGCCGACGCCTTCATCATTGGTTCACATTTTAAGAAAGCAGGATATTGGGCCAATGAACTGGACGCTGATCGAATAAAGAAATTCATGTCCAAAATACACCAACTGAGGAAATGAAAAGCAAATCTGCTCCAATAGCCCTGCAGCAGTTTGGTAAAGCAACATCGAGATTGCTCCTGTACCTCGACTAAACTAACTTTATTTTAATGCTGCCACAATCGGTACTCGTCCTTCACAGATGCCCTGTGCTCTCGTCGTCTGCATTCATTTCAAATAGTTTGACTTCAGTCTTTTTGAATGCATGAAGATTGAAATCACTCATAAATTTATTTTGATTGTAAAATGGGATTTACTTGAACTCTGAAATAAATAAATATGTCACTGAATATTGTAAAATGGGATTTACTTGAACTCTGAAATAAATAAATATGTCACTGAAGATTCAGATCAAAGCATGGTATATTAGGGTGGTGCCTTGCAGCACCAGAGACCTGGGTTCGATCCTGATTACAGGTGCTGTCTGTACGGACTTTGTATGTTCTCTCCGTGACCTCATGGGTTTTCTCCGGCATAAAAGTACCAGTTTCCTCCCGAACTCCAAAGACGTGCAGGTTTGTAGGTTAATTGGCTTTGGTACAATGGTACATTGGACACAGAATTTGGACAGATGGGTATTGAACAGTCAGAATAACGAGTTACTCTGGAGTTACAGTGTCCGATGTCTGAGTGTAAGAGGTTGTTTATAGCTTTGGGACATTCTCGTTGTCAAGAGTGCCGTTTCCATGCTGGATTAGACAATAGACAATAGGTGCAGGAGGAGGCCAATCGGCCCTTTGAGCCAGCACCACCATTCAATGTGATCATGGCTGATCATTCTCAATCAGTACCCTGTTCCTGCCTTCTCCCCATACTCCCTGACTCCGCTATCCTTAAGAGCTCTATCTAGCTCTCTCTTGAATGCATTCAGACAATTGGCCTCCACTGCCTTTTGAGGCAGAGAATTCCACAGATTCACAACTCTCTGACTGAAAAAGTTTTTCCTCATCTCCGTTCTAAATAGCCTACCCCTTATTCTTAAACGGTGGCCCCTGGTTCTGGACTCCCCCAACATTGGGAACATGTTTCCTGCCTCTAATGTGTCCAACCCCTTAATAATCTTATGTTTCGATAAGATCTCCCCTCATCCTTCTAAATTCCAGTGTATACAAGCCTAGTCGCTCCAGTCTTTCAACAGGATTCTGCCTCGTGAGACTCCGTTTCTTGCCCTCTGCCTGTAGTTTGGCTGCACATGCTGCACACACGACTTGTGTGGACCACACAACATTTCTAATCAAAGATAATAATGTGCTTCTGGGAATGCGATGAACAACAAAAACAGCCCTAAAGGAAAAGAGGGAACTGAAATTAATATTTGCATCGTATAAATTCTGGTAACACTGGAATATTTGCAGGAACGTTGTATTTACTCCTCTCTAGAAAAGTATATGCACTGCTGATATGTTCAATTGCATACACACACTTCACTGTAAAACGTTAACTCGTAAAGCTAGTTTAATTATAGTAAACTTCAGAACATTTTTCTCTTGGCAAAACTGCTAATAAGAAAATAGTACAAAATAGAGCATTTCCATTTATATAAGAAAAGTTTTGACAAATTCAGCTTATTATTCAAGGTAACAGACACTTCGCTCATTACAGAACACTCAACTAATTAGAATTACATGCGACCTGTCCACGTGTAACCCCCATCCTTGCCACAGTGTGGCCCAATCTCTACACTATCGATGCCTCACATAATTTTATATACTTCTCTCAAGTCTCCCACCCGTAACCTCTGACGTTCCAGAGAAAACAATCCAAGGCTATCCAGCCTCTCCTTGTTGTTGAAACCCTCTAATGCAGGCTGCATTCAGGTAAATGTGGGAGACATGTTCAACATTTTTTGTCGTCTAGCTGTCAGATGTTGCATTTACTACCTGCTTAATGCACCCTGCAGTTCCAGACAGGCACATCAGCATGGGGCAGTGTGGTCTGATACTCACAGTGACAGAAAGTTAGCACCATCTCACGGTGCAGTCCTTGAGACATGAGCAGAGATGTAAGAAAATAACTGCAGATGCTGGTACAAATCGAAGGTATTTATTCACAAAATGCTGGAGTAACTCAGCAGGTCAGGCAGCATCTCAGGAGAGAAGGAATGGGTGACGTTTCGGGTCGAGACCCTTCTTCAGACTGATGTCGGCGCGGGACAAAGGAAGGATATAGGTGGAGACAGGAAGATAGAGGGAGAACTGGGAAGGGGGAGGGGAAGAGAGGGACAGAGGAACTATCTAAAGTTGGAGAAGTCGATGTTCATACCGCTGGGCTGCAAGCTGCCCAAGCGAAATATGAGGTGCTGTTCTTCCAATTTCCAGTGGGCCTCACTATGGCACTGGAGGAGGCACATGACAGAAAGGTCAGACTGGGAGTGGGAGGGGGAGTTGAAGTGCTCAACCACCGGGAGATCAGGTTGGTTAAGGCGGACTAAGCGAAGGTGTTGAGCGAAACGATCGCCGAGCATGCATTTGGTTTGGCCGATGTAAATAAGTTGACATCTGGAGCAGCGGATACAATAAAAGGATGGAAGGGGAGGAGCCAGCGCTGCCGTCGCAGCTGCGACTTGCCTGCAGTCCGTCTGTCTTTTGTGTTTTTTGTTGTTTTTGTCTGAATTGTAGTTTTAATATGGTGTAAGGTTTGTATGTTATGTTTGGGTGGGAGGGAACGGGAACTGTAAAATTCTCTCTCCCGAACGGAGACGCGACCTTTGTTTCTGTGTCGTGTCCCCGTTCCCGTTGCGGCCTACCACCGGCCATGCACCTGGGACCACCTGGGGCTCTGGTTCGCAGAGCCCGCGGCCCGGACTCACCACCTGCGGCGCTGGCCGCCTGCGGATGCTGCGGGAGCAGATGCGACTCGTCTCCGGAGGCTCCGGCGAGGGCCGTGTGGATGTCGGAAGCCCGCAGGCCCCTGGGTGGGGGCCGACATCGGGAGCACCGGCAGCGGCAGAGGCAGCGTGTTCGCCCGCCCCGAATCGCGGGGCTTGGGTCGGCCCGCCGCGGACCTTTCACTGTCCGGCGCAGCCTGAAATAGGCCGCGGGATTTTCACCGCCCGGCGGGGGCTTCAATGTCGGGAGCCCCGACCACCCCGACGTGGCAACGACAACAGCCTGACCGCGGGACAAGACGGCAGGGGAAGAGAAAAGACTGTGGCCTTCCATCACAGGGAGGAGGGGATTGGAGGAGACTCACTGTAATGGATGTTTCTTTTTGTGTGGTGTTAGTTTGTGATTGTATGTGTTATTGCATTTTTATTGATATTCTTATTGGTCTTATTGTTCAACTGCGGGTAATGTTTCATTTCACTACACATTTATGTGTATGTGACAAATAAACAACTATTGACTATTGAATAGATGAGGTTGGAGGAGGTGCAGGTGAACCTCTGTCTCACCTGGAAAGACTGTTTGGGTCCTTGGATGGAGTTGAGGGGGGAGGTAAAGGGACAGGTGTTGCATCTTGTGCGGTTGCAGGGGAAAGTGCCCGGGGATGGGGTGGTTTGGGTAGGAAGGGACGAGTGGACCAGGGAGTTACGGAGGGAACGGTCTCTGCGGAACGCAGAGAGGGGAGGGGATGGGAAGATGTGGCCAGTAGTGGGGTCCCGTTGGTTGTTGGATACGCTGGCTGATGGGGTGGAAGGTGAGAACGAGGGGGATTCTGTCCTTGAGCAGAGATGTAAGTCAGCTGTTCGTAACCCCACCATCTCCACCCCATCCCAACTCTCCAAGCTACATCTCCCACTAATACCTTCTCCATATCCTCCTCCCTCCCCTGATTCCTTGCTAGGATCTACCATTACTAACGATAGACACAAAAAGCTTGAGTAACTCAGCGGGACAGGCAGCATTTCTGGAGAGATGGAATGGGTGATGTTTCGGGTCGGAACCCTTCTTCATTCCTTCTCTCCAGAGATGCTGCCTGTCCAGTTACTCCAGCTTTTTGTGTCTACGGTCTAAACCAGCACCTGAAGTTCCTTTCTCCACCATTACTGACGTTCCCTCCCATTCAAGTGCGTAAAGTCAGATACGGAGCTAACTCTCGGTACACGATGCACATTCACTGCACACGCCTGCCACTGTTCAGGTTCATCGTTGCTGCCCAGGATGCCTCACGCTAATTGGTCAAATTGGTATCTACAGAAAGCTGAACAGTCCAGTTATATCCTTGTTTACTCGCTTGCTAACCACAGTTACAATCTCATCAAATTCCAACAGACTTTTGAATTCCCTCCGACTATCTTTGATAGGACTTTACTGGCTTTATCTCCAGTTACAGTTTAGTTTATTGTCAGTGAAAGGTTACTTGCACTAAATGCTATTCACGTTATTCCCTTTATCATGTACCTGTACATTGTAAATGGCTCGATTGTGATCTGATGTATTGTCTTTCTGCTGACTGGTTAGCTCGCATCAAAAGCTTTTCACGTGACGATAAATGAACCAAACAAAACTAAGATCAATGCATGCCAAAAACTGGAAGCCATATAAGAGGAATAAAGATGTTCACACTGAGGTTTATGATGGCCTTCACTCGAGAGGAGAGGATTAATTGTACAGAAATAATTGGAAACAATATGGTTTCAGTCATTCATCAATCCTGGAGCTAAAGGTCAAAGATATTGTAACACTGTGCAACAAATGTCAATGTTTTTCACCCTCAGGCAGAATATTTCAGGCTATTGGTAGCAATGCCGAGGTCATGGTTCATTAATTGTAGGTTGGGGTGAGTTGGCTGGAGTGAGATCATGCTGTACTATCCATGATTATTCACACCTTAGAAATGGCATCTGAATATAAACACGAATCGCAATAAAGGACAAAAGCTAAACAGCGATAACAATGCAGCTCTTAAAGCTCCACCTTACATCAGCACGAAATACATGTTTACTGAAGTTGCGCGTGTGACCCTAGAAGGGAAGAATCTGCCCGTGCTTTTGTTTTCACACTTCTTTCTGTACCTCTTGCCCGATGGGAGAGGGGAGAAGAGGGAGTGGCCGGGGTGAGACTGGTCCTTGATTAACTCAGTGGGTCAGGTAGCATCGATGGGGGGAATGAACAGGGACCCCATACCTTCAGCGTGAGGAGAGGTGGGTTTGAGAAGGTAACTCACTACCAGGTTTTCATGGGTCATCACCAATAGGCGTAAACACTGAACTTGCCAACAACACTGACAAACAAATAGAAAGTACACAATTGGATTTGCAAGCCGGTGTCCCATCATGTGTCCTGTGGAGGAGTTCCCGTCTCTCACTGTCCCACCTGAGAGTGTTAAAGAATGAACACCACAATTTCCCCCAACGTTCAAACAGGGAACAGATTACGGCCACTGACATTCACAGCAATGGAATTCAGGATGGAGAAGGATCTTGTATCTGGTGATGGGAGGGTGAAATTGGAGAATGTTACAAGGATCTTGCCAGGACAAGAGATCCTGAGCTATAGGGAGAGGTGGAGGAGGCTGGGTCTCTATTCCTTGGAGAGCAGGAGGATGAAGGGTGATCTTATAGAGGTATATAAAATCATGAGAGGAATAGATCAGGTAGATGCACAGAGTCTCTTGCCCCGAGTAGGTGAATCGAGGACCAGAGGACATAGATTTAAGGTGAAGGGGAAAAGATTTCACAGGAATCTGAGGGGTAACCTTTTTCACACAAAGGGTGGTGGGTGTATGGAACAAGCTGCCAGAAGAGGCAGTTGAGGCTGGGACCATCCCAACTTGTAAGAAACAGTTAGACAGGCACATGGATAGGACAGATTTAGAGGGATGTGGGCCAAATGCAGGCAGGTGGGACTAGTGCAGATGGGTCGGTGTGGGCAAGTTGGGCCGAAGGGCCTGTTTCCACACTGTATCACTCGATGATCAGCAGGTAATGATTAAAAGATATGGGGTGGAATAAGATCAGATACAGATCACAGCAGATTAGTTTACTGTCATAAGCAACACGATGCAATGAGATTCCTACTTCGTATAAAGTTCACAGAGTAAACTATCAATACAACTATAAATAAAATAACGAATACAGCTGAATAGTGCAAAGATGTAGTTTAATCTAAATTAATGCAAAAAAAACAAAACCTATGAACCTAACTTCATGTCAATAATAACCTCACATTCCAAATCACGAGTTCAGTGATGTTACTACAGATTATGGGCGGTGCAGTGGGTAGAGCTGCTATCTCACACCGCCAGTGGGCTCTGTCTGTGTAGAGTTTGCATGTTCTCCCAGCGACCACGTGGGTTTCCTCCAGGTGTCCCAATGTCCTCCCACATCCCAAAGACGTGCGGGTTTGTAGGTTAATCGGCCCACTGTAAATTGCCCTCTGGTGTGTAGGGAGTGGATGAAAAAGTGGAGATAATGCAGAACTAGTGTGAACGGGTGATCGAAGGTCGGCACGGACTCGGTGGGCCAAAGAGCCTGTTTCCATTCTGTATCTCTAAACCACTCTAAACTAAACAAACAATGTTTCAAAAAGATCAAAGTGCATCTTTCACAAAGATTATTTTCCAGGAGTAAATTGCCCCTGGTGTGTAGGGAGTGGATGTGAAAGTGAGATAACATAGAACTAGTGTGAACGAGTGATCGCTTGTTGGCATGGACTTGGTGGGCCGAAGGGCCTGTTTCCATTCTGTGTCTCTAAACTAAACTAAACTAAACTAACTGAATAGGAAGGGAACTGCAGATGCCGTTTTACACCGAAGATAGACATAAAATGCTGGAGTAACTCAGCGGGACAGACTGCATCTCTGGAGAGAAGGAATGGTCGAGACCCTTCTTCAGGCAGAGTTATGGGGGAGGGAAATGAGATATGCATTGGAGAGAGGTGGAGAACTTCTTCATAGTGGACATACCTTGAGGAGATTTCACAGTGAAGCAGACAGAATATGTAGGAAGGTGGTGGCACGGTGGCGCAGCGGTAGAGTTGCTGCCTCACAGCGCCAGAGACCTGGGTTCAATCCTGACCATGGGTGCTGTCTGCACAGAGTTTGCATGTTCTCCCCATGACCTGCGTGGGTTTTCTCTGAGTTCTTCGGGTTTCCTCCCACACTCCAAAGACGTACAGATTTGTAGTTTAATTGGTTTGGTGTAAAACGTAAAATTGACGCTGGTGTGTGTAGGATCGTGTTAGTGTCCGGGGATCGCTGGTCGGTGCGGACCCGATGGGCCAAAGGGCCTGTTTCTGCGTTGTATCTCTAAACTAAATGAAACTAAACTAAAGAGAGACACAAAAGGCTGGAGTAACTCAGCGGGACAGGCAGCATCTCTGGAGAGAAGGAATTGGTGACATTTTGGGTCGAGACCCTAAAGAAGGGTCTCGACCCGAAACGTCACCCATTCCTTCTCTCCAGAGATGCTGCTCTACCCTCTGACTAAAGAAGCTTCTCCTCACCTCCTTTCTAAAAGAGCTCCCTTTAATTCTGAGGCTATGATCTCTAGTCCTAGACTCTCCCACCAGTGGAAACATCCTCTCCACATCCACTCTATCTCTGCCTTTCATTATTCTGTAAGTCTCAATGAGGTCCCCCCTCAACCTTCTAAACTCCAGCAAGTAGAGGCCCAGGATGATGCCCTATGCTCATCATATGCTAACTCCAGCATCTGCAGTTGAACTGGTTCCTCCAGCACTTTGTGCTTTCCCCAAGATTCCAGCATCTGCAGTTCCTTGTGTCTGACAAATCTTCAGTTCGGTTTGTTCAGGAAGGAACTGCAGGCACTGGTTTACACCGAAGATAGACACAAAGTGCTGGAGTAACTCAGCGGGTCAGGCAGCATTTCTGGATAGAATGAATGGGTGACGTTTCAGGACCTACAGTAGCTAACAATGATCTATTTTACATTTTCCTTGAAAACATCTCTTTTGATATCTTGTTTTCACACCTTACCCTTCCTTATCGCTGTGTCTCCCTCTCCCCAGACTCTCAGACGGAAGAAGGGTCTCGATCCAAAACATCACCCGTTCCTTCTATCCAGAGATGCTGCCTGGCCCGCTGAGTTACTCCAGCATTTTGTGTCTACCTTCAGTTTGGTTTTCCTGATGAAAGAAAAAAAGAGAAATGGGCGACTGTAATGATGAGGGACTGTGGGATCGCAAGCAGAGACATGTTGGGGAATGACTTTAAACCATTATTCTCAGTGAAATCTAGAGTGATTATCTTCCCACTTTTCACATTTCCATTTTCTGGAGTATTTTGAATGTCTTGGTACACTCTGAGAAGAAAAATAATGATCAAATATTTATTTTGTCCAATTTCATTTGCTGCCATATTTATTTTGCTTGTGAGATCTAAAATCCATCTATAAACAGACTTAAAATATTTTATCAAGACCAGATATTACATCCCTTCTTAGAATTGCACTTCCTCTGAACATTGAATGCACGTTCGATAATGCTGATACATGTAGAGTGTCGTTCCACACAGCTGCTTATTAAAGTCATTTGAGAATGTGATGATCCAGTTGGAATATGACCCGTGCTACAACGCACACAGCCTTCACTGCAAATGTCCGTGTGGGATTCATACAGAAGGTAATACACGCATGTCAAGTAGGCAGCGGAGGAGTAAGTGACTGTTAGTCATTCCTTCTCTCCAGAGATGCTGCCTGTCCCGTAGTGTTACTCCAGCATTTTGTGTCTATCTTCGGTGTAAACCAGCACCTGCACTTTAGTTTAGTTTTGTGCAAGAAGGAACTGCAGATGCTGGTTTCTTTAGTCAGAGGGTAGTTAATCTGTGGAACTCATTGCCACAGGCGGCTGTGGAGGACAAGTCAGTGGATATTTTTAAGGCAGAGACAGACAGATTCTTGATTGGATCAACCTGCGAAGGGTTATGGGGAGAAGGCAGATGCCCTACCCTCTCCCCTATGCACAGGGTGTCCAAAGATGAGGATGGTGGGTGAGAAGTGCAGCCAGAAGGCAAGGAGCAGCCCCTTTAGATATTGGAACAGGGGCTGCAACCTCACGCACTCCATGTACACGTGGTACACAGACTCACACACTCCATGTACACGTGGTACACAGACTCTTCCAGCCCGCAGCAGCGGCAGGCGGGTGGCGAGTCTGTGAGCCGCGCGAGGAACAGGTTGCAGGGGACACCTCGGTGCAATACCCTCCACCCCAGGTCCCCGATGGAGAGGGGCAGAATCCCTGCGTAGAGGGACCCCCACCGCGGGGCCCCCTCGCGACCGGAAGGCAACACCGACCGCCACTTAGTGTCCGGACGGCGGACCAGGGCGAGGAAGTGCAGGGTGTGGAGGAGGAGCCTGTACAGGACACGCCTCCCTGCGTCTAACCTACAGCACTGTTGACGGGTGTTGGCTTCCTGTCCTCACATTTATATCTCACCTTTGGCTGTAACATGCAGTATTGACTGACACTTTATTGTCATGTGTACTTGGAACAGTGAGATCTTTTGTTTGCAAGAATTGCCACGTAAAGGGCACCAAGAAACCTGTAGAGTCATAGAGTGATACAGTGGGGAAACAGGCCCCTCGGCCCAACTTGCCCACACTGGCCAACATGTCCCATCTACACTAGTCCAACCTGCCACAACATTTGGTCCATATCCCTCCAGACCTGTCCTATTCATGTACCTGTCTAAAAAGTCACAAAAGTATTCAATATAGTCCCTCTTCCTTCTCTCTCCTCCACCCCCCCCCCCCCCCCCCCCCCGTCCTTCTTGATTCTCGGCAGCCCGGCTGTCAGCCACAGAAGTGTTCAAAGAACACCTTTGACAAGACATTTGGACAAGACGTTTAGAGATACAGTGCGGCAACAGGCCCTTCAGCCCACCAAGTGCACGCTGGCCAGCGATCGGCCCGCACACTGACACTATCTGACACACCACGGACAATTTATCAAAGCCAATTAACTTACAAACCTGCACGGGTTTGGAGTGTGGGAGGAAACTGGAGCACCTGGAGATCACCCACGCAGGTCACGGGGAGAACGCACAAACTCCGTACACACAGCACCCTTTAGTCAGGATGGAACCCAGGTCTCTGGCGCTGCGAGGCTGCAACTCTACCGCTGCGCCACCGTGCTGTGCTGTTCTGTGTTTTATATACAGAAAGAGGAAGGAAATCTCAACCACCAAGACGGTGTACATCAGCCTGAAGAAGGGTCACAGCCTAAAACATCATCTGTCCAGTCCCTCCACAGATGCTGCCCAGCCTGCCGAGTTCCTACAGCACTTTGTTATCTGTTCATCTATATATATATTTTTTTACAACTAAAAGTCTCATCTTGTATGTACGTATGTATGCATGTTCCCGATATACAGCCAAAACGGTACACGATAACGCAACAATTTTAGGGCCACCTTACTCACCATTCGCCTGCGGTGTACAGTATCGAGTTTCATTACATTTAAAAAGCAAATAACTTTATAAACTTTAATAAATGCGCTCCCCCCCCCCCCCCCCACCCGCGCGCAGTTCATCCAGTGTATACAAGCGACTAGGCTTGTATACACTGGAATTTAGGATGAGAGAGGATCTTATCGAAACATAACATTATTAAGGGGTTGGACACCTTAGAGGCAGGAAACATGTTCCCAATGTTGGGGGAGTCCAGAACCAGGGGCCACAGTTTAAGAATAAGGGGTAGGCCATTTAGAATGGAGATGAGGAAAAACTTTTTCAGTCAGAGAGTTGTGAATCTGTGGAATTCTTTGCCTCAGAAGGCAGTGGAGGCCAGTGGAGGACGAACATGCGGCAGTGCCTTAGGGCCGCTCTCCTGCTGCTAGCCGCGCGGAGCCGGGGTGAGTGGCTCCCTCTCCTCTTTCCTCTCTTTCCTCTCCCCCCTCGCCCACCCCTGGCTGGCAAAGGGTCCACGGGTCGTCAGTTGGGGAGGGTTGCCGGGCCCGGTATCCGTGCGTACGCAGTTGGGGGAGGCTTCTCGCACCCAGCGGCGGCCCTCGACCTTGGGATCTTGCTGAGCGCTTTTGAGCTAAATAAAATTGTGTTTAGAAGTTCATCAATGCAGGAGAGGTTTGGACCCAACAGGTCTACGGGTCATCTAGTGAAACATAAAGCTGATCTGGCTCAGTACGTTCAAGTGGACTTGCGGTCTCACAGACGTCTGCTGACTATTAATCAGCTGATGGACAAAACACACTTTTAATCAGCCAACCCGAACAGGAAGATAATAGTTGAGCTCATTAGCAGTAGACAATGGACAATAGGTGCAGGAGTAGGCCATTCGGCCCTTCGAGCCAGCACCGCCATTCAATGTGATCATGGCTGATCATTCTCAATCAGTACCCCGTTCCTGCCTTCTCCCCATACCCCCTGACTCCGCCATCCTTAAGAGCTCTATCTAGCTCTCTCTTGAATGCATTCAGAGAACTGGCCTCCACTGCCTTCTGAGGCAAAGAATTCCACAGATTCACAACTCTCTGACTGAAAAAGTTTTTCCTCATCTCCATTCTAAATGGCCTACCCCTTATTCTTAAACTGTGGCCCCTGGTTCTGGACTCCCCCAACATTGGGAACATGTTTCCTGCCTCTAAGGTGTCCAACCCCTTAATAATCTTATGTTTCGATAAGATCCTCTCTCATCCTAAATTCCAGTGTATACTAGCCTAGTCGCTCCAGTCTTTCAACATATGACATATGACAGTAAGATAAGGACAGAGGTTTGTACACACCCCCACTCTCTGTGCAAAATACTTGCCCCACACATCTCCTTTCAACTTTGCCCCACTCACCTTAAAGCTATGCCCTCTGGTCTTTGACATTTCCACCCTGACAGTCCTGAAAAAGGTTCTGGCTGTCTACCCTATCTATGCCTCTTATCGTGTGTGGGGCAACGTGTTTGCAGGGGTGGTGGTAGAGGCAGATACGATAGTGGTGTTTAAGAGGCTTTTAGACAGGCACATGGATATGCAGGGAATGGAGGGATATGGATCACGTGCAGGCAGAGGAGGTTAGTTTAAGATGGTATTGTCTCCAGCACGGACTTTGTGGGCCGAAGGGCCTGTTCCTGTGCTGTACTATGTTCTATCAGGTCTCACCTCTAACCTCCGACCAGAAACATGAACTGGTTTCTCTTTCCACAGATGCTGCCTGACCGACTGAGTTCTTCCAGTACTTCTGACTTAGTTTCAGACGCGGACAGTTTAATTTTCTCCCTGACCTGTTTCCTTAACTCTCTCCTTTAAGATTTAAAATCTCAATTTAAAGACAAGCCAACACTCAAAAGCCTAATAGGGCCACAAGGAACTGCAGATGAAATGTTGTAGGAAGGAACTGCAGGTGCTGGTTTACACTGAATCTGTGGAATTCTCTGCCTCAGAAGGCAGTGGAGGCCAATTCTCTGAATGCATTCAAGAGGGAGCTGGATAGAGCTCTTAAGGATAGCGGAGTCAGGGGGTATGGGGAGAAGGCAGGAACGGGGTACTGATTGAGAATGATCAGCCATGATCACATTGAATGGCGGTGCTGGCTCGAAGGGCCGAATCGCCTCCTCCTGCACATATTGTCTATATCTATTGACCCAAAAAGCTGGAGTAACTCAGCGGGACAGGCAGCATCTCTGGAGAGAAGGAATGGGTGACGTTTTGGGTCTGAAGAAGGGTCTCGGCCTGAAACGTCACCCACTTCTTCTCTCCAGAGATGCTGCCTGGCCCGCTGAGTTGCTCCAGCTTTTTGTGTTTATACCAGCATCTGCAGTTCCTTCTAACACCTTCAGCAACAGGCTGGTTCCACCAAGATGCTGCACAGAACGCCACAGGAGATCCTTCTTCCCTGTGGCTATCAAACTGTACAACCCCTCCCCTTCTGTCGTGGGGTTAGACTGAGACTGACTCCCCCCCAATCTTTGCACACCCCCTATCCTTTTCCACTCGTCACTTTAATCTCTTATACTTTGTGTTTTATGACTGTTGGCAGAACAATTTCCCTCCTTGGATAAATAAAGTTTTATTGTATGGAGTGGGTGACGTTTCGGGTCGAGACCCTTCGCCAGGCTGTAATGTGGGCAGGATCGTTGTCCAGACCTGAGCTGTGAACAATAACCAGATTATCTCTGGGGATTAGCCTCGCGATCCTGATTCACATGATCTTTGTCCTCGCTCACTGGCGACAGGGCAGAAACCAGGAGATAATAATAATCCCTCTGATGCCCAGCCCAGCTCTGCAAGACTGGAGACTGGGTGAGTCTCAAGCTTCTACAGAGGGTGGTGTGTGTGTGTGTGTGTGTGGGGGGGGGGGGGAGAGAGTGAGAGAGGGAGAGAGTAGTGTGTGGGGGAGAGAGCGAGAGGGTAGTATGTGTGGGGAGAGAGAGAGCGGGTAGTGTGTGTGGGGGGAGAGAGAGGGTAGTGTGTGTGTGGGGAGAGAGAGTGTGTGTGTGGGGAGAGAGAGAGAGAGGGTAGTGTGTGTGGGGAGAGAGAGTAGTGTGTGGGGAGAGAGAGTGGGTAGTGAATGTGGAGAGAGAGGGAGGGTAGTATGTGTGGGGAGAGAGAGGGGGTAGTGTGTGTGTGGGGGGAGAGAGTATGTGTGGGGAGAGAGAGGGAGGGAAATGGGAGGGAGAGAGAGAGAGAGAGAGAGAGAGAGAGAGAGAGAGAGAGAGAAGGAAGGGGGAGGGGAGGGGAGGGAGGGAGAGAAGGAGAGAGGGAGAGAGGGAGAGAGAGAGAGAGAGAGAGAGAGAGAGAGAGAGAGAGAGAGAGAGAAGGAAGGAAGGGGAGGGAGAGAGGGAAGGAAGGGGAGGAGGATAGTGTGGGTGTAGAGCGAGTGCAGATCAAAGATAATAGCTCCTTCTCTTATCTTTGGTGCAGCCGGCGGAACCCTGGCCTGTGTGTGAGAGAGTGTGAGTACTAACGTGAGTGTGCGGTACACATTGTGAGGGTCCCAGTGTGTGTGTGTGGGGGGGTCCCAGTGTGTGTGGGAGGGTCCCAGTGTGTGTGTGTGGGGGGGTCCCAGTGTGTGTGTGTGGGGGGGTCCCAGTGTGTGTGTGTGGGGGGGGTCCCAGTGTGTGTGTGTGGGGGGGGGTCCCAGTGTGTGTGAGGGGTCCCAGTGTGTGTGTGAGGGGTCCCAGTGTGTGTGAGGGGTCCCAGTGTGTGTGTGTGAGGGGGTCCCAGTGTGTGTGTGTGTGGGTGGGGGGGTCCCAGTGTGTGTGAGGGGTCCCAGTGTGTGTGTGTGTGTGGGGGGGTCCCAGTGTGTGTGTGTGTGAGGGGTCCCAGTGTGTGTGTGTGAGGGGGTCCCAGTGTGTGTGTGGGGGGTCCCAGTGTGTGTGTGGGGGGTCCCAGTGTGTGTGTGGGGGGTCCCAGTGTGTGTGTGTGTGAGGGGTCCCAGTGTGTGTGTGTGTGAGGGGGTCCCAGTGTGTGTGTGTGAGGGGGTCCCAGTGTGTGTGTGTGTGGGTGGGGGGGTCCCAGTGTGTGTGGGGGGGTCCCAGTGTGTGTGAGGGGGTCTCCAGGTCGGTCCGGCACCTGAAGCAGCGGCTACTCAACGCGACCCGGACCCGCAGGTAAATGTGCCCAGCGCGGCGCTCCCTCACTCACTCACAGCGCGGCGCTCCCTCACTCACTCACAGCGCGGCGCTCCCTCACTCACTCACAGCGCGGCGCTCCCTCACTCACTCACAGCGCGGCGCTCCCTCACTCACTCACTCACAGCGCGGCGCTCCCTCACTCACTCACTCACTCACAGCGCGGCGCTCCCTCACCCCCTGATCGCAGATACATTGACAATAGGTGCAGAAGGAGGCCATTCGGCCCTTCGAGCCAGCACCGCCATTCAATGTGATCATGGCTGATCATTCTCAATCAGTACAAACTGTTACAAAACTGTTAAAACTGTTACAATTTGTTTCGTTGTGTTGCTGTTGTTTAAATTAACTAAATTATTGCATCGTATGGGAGGCGCATTCCCAATCTCGTTGTACCCCTGTACAATGACAATAAAGGTATATTGCATTGTATTGTATTGTACCCCGTTCCTGCCTTCTCCCCATACCCCCTGACTCCGCTATCCTTAAGAGCTCTATCCAGCTCTCTCTTGAATGTATTCAGAGAATTGGCCTCCACTGACTTCTGAGGCAGAGAATTCCACAAATTCACAACTCTCTGACTGAAAAAGTTTTTCCTCATCTCAGTTCTAAATGGCCTACCCCTTATTCTTAAACTGTGGCCCCTTGTTCTGGACTCCCCCAACATTGGGAACATGTTTCCTGCCTCTAACGTGTCCAACCCCTTAATAATCTTATACGGTTCGATAAGATCCCCTCTCATCCTTCTAAATTCCAGTGTATACAAGCCTAGTCGCTCCAGTCTTTCAACTGGAAGGATGAGAGGGGATCTTATCGAAACGTATAAGATTATTAAGGGGTTGGACACGTTAGAGGCAGGAAACATGTTCACAATGTTGGGGGAGTCCGGAACAAGGGGCCACAGTTTAAGAATAAGGGGTAGGCCATTTAGAACGGAGATGAGGAAAAACTTTTTCAGTCAGAGAGTTGTGAATCTGTGATATTCTCTGCCTCAGAAGGCAGTGGAGGCCAGTTCTCTGAATGCATTCAAGAGAGAGCTAGATAGAGCTCTTAAGGATAGCGGAGTCAGGGGGTATGGGGAGAAGGCAGGAACGGGGTACTGATTGAGAATGATCAGCCATGATCACATTGAATGGTGGTGCTGGCTCGATGGGCCAAATGGCTTACTCCTGCACCTATTGTCTATTGTCTATCATCTAATCAGTGCCCCGTTCCTGATTTCTCCCCATATCCCTTGATTCCATTAGTGCTAACAATAATAATAATCCTTTATTCGTCCCACAACGGGGAAATTTGCAGGGTTACAGCAGCAAAGTGGATAGTAAACATAAATAAGCATTCATTATAAAATTAAAATAGCGGTGATTATCTTTATTCACTGGTCTGCTGGGAGCAGTGCTGGTTGTGCAGTCTCACAGCAGCGGGAAGGAGGGACCTCCGATATCTCTCCTTCACGCACTTGGGGTGAAGTAGTCTGTCACTGAAGGAGCTGCTCAGTGCAGTGACAGTGTCCTGCTTGGGGTGGGAGGAGTCGTCCAGCAGTGATGATAGCTTTGCCATCATCCTCCTCTCTCCCACTGCCTGCACTGAGTCGAGGGGGCATCGCAGGACAGAGCTGGCCTTCTTGATCAGTTTATCCAGTCCCTTCCTGTCAGCAGTTGAAATGCTGCTGCTCCAACAGACCACTCCATAGAAAATGGCTGATGCTGTAAGAGCTAAATCTAACTCTCTCTTGAAAACATCCCGTGAATTGGCCTCCACTGCCTTCTGTGGCAGAGAATTCCATCGATTCACAACTCTCTGGATGAAAATGTTTTTCCTCATCTCAGTCCTAAATGGCCTACCCCTTATTCTTAAACTGTGACCCCTGGTTCTGGACTCCCCCAACATCGGGAACATGTTTCCTGCATCTACCCTGTTCAATCCCTTAATAATTTTATATGTTTCTATAAGATCCCCTCTCATCCTTCTAAATTCCAGTGAACACAAGCCCAGTCGACCCATTCTTTCATCATATGTCAGTCCTGCCATCTCGGGAATTAACCTGGTGAACCTACGCTGCACTCCCTCAATAGCAAGAATGTACTTCCTCAAATTAGGAGACCAAAATTGCACATAATACTCCAGGAGCGATTTCACCAGGGCCCTGTACAACTGCAGTATGACCTCCTTGCTCCTATACTCAAATCCTCTTGCTATGAAGGCCAACATGCCATTAGCTTTCTTCACTGCCTGCGGTACCTGCATGCTTACTTTCAGTGACTGATGTACAAGCATACCCAGGTCTCATTGCACTTCCTCTTTTCCCAATCTGACACAATTCAGATAATAATCTGCCTTCCTGTTCTTGCCACCAAAGTGGATAACCTCACATTTATCCACGCGCCTTCACCGTGGTGCATGGTTCAGGGGGGGGGGGGGGGGGGGGCTGGAAGAGAAGGGGGGTAGGCCCACACAGTTACTCCAGCACTTTGTGTCCTTTTTAGAGGGGGAGGACAAAGCCTGGCAAGTGATAGATGTAGGAAGGAACTGCAGATGCTGGTTTACACCGAACATAGACACAAAATGCTGGAGTAACTCAGCGAGTCAGGCAGCATCTGTGGAGGGAATGGACAGGTCAGGCTTCGGGTCGCCACTCTTCTTCAGACTGAGAATCAGGGGAGGGGGGGACACAGAGATATGGATCTCTCGTTTTCACACCTTACCCATCCTTATCTCTGTGTCTCTCCCCTGACTCTGTCTGAAGAAGTCTCTGAAGCCGAAACGTCACCCATTCCTTCCCTCCAGAGATGCTGCCTGGCCCAGCTGAGTTACTCCAGCTTTATGAGTCTCTGAAGTGATAGGTGGATACAGGCGTGGTGGGGGGGGGGGGGGGAGTCGATTGGCAGATGGGTGGAGTAATTGACAAAAAGGCTGGAGATGAAAAGGAGACAGAGGGGGTGTCAGGTGAGTAAATGTGAAGACAGAGGAGGGGATGTGGGTGGAAGGGAGTGGGGGAGGAAGGGGGCATAGTAGGAGAAATGACTCCATTCAGTGTGGATTTTGTTCAAGATTCGCATCTGCATTTCCTTGTGTCTTCACTGCAAGACAAGGCTCTCACTTTAAGGCTATGCCCTCTAGTCTTTGACAGGTTCTTGCCTCTATTGTTCTGCATGTGACTGCTAGTTTAAGTCCTTAGCTTCTTCACTCTGTGCCCACGTGCAGAATGTAGTCTAACTGGGTTGCAGGGAACACCCTGACAAAGGTGCACCTTACTTTTTTTCTCACTTTAATACCATGTCCTCAAGTCTTTGACGTTTCCACTATGGGGGAAATGTTCTGACTGTAGTGTACCTTTAGAATGGAAATATTTCTAGTACAATAAACATGCACTTTGCCACCTACGTTACTGACAATGACCAGGCTTAACTTTTAGACACAAAATGCTGGAGTAACTCAACGGGACAGGCAACATAACCGGAGAGAAGGAATTTCAGAGGGGGAGAGGTTAGAGTAGGTAAGGGGAGTGGGAAAAGTTGAGACGGAGCCCCCTTCCGCCTGGCACCGTGACTCGCGGATGGTCAGCTTGGCCAGGCCCAGGAGCAACCCAACCAGGACATCTTCAGCCCTTCCCTCTCCCCTACGCACAGGGTGTCCAAAGATGAGGATGGGTGGGTGTGACGTGCAGCCAGAAGGCAAGGAGCAGCCCTTTTAGATATTGGAACAGGGGCTGCGATGAGCTGGACCTGACAGGTTTCGTTCTGACTCTGACTCAAATCCCTAGTTGATTATGAATGGGTGTAGCCATATTCCGGGAAATAGATAACGCGAATAAAAGTTACGTAAATAAAAGTCAACTTTTCCCCCTCTGAACATCAACTGTCTCAACTTTTCCCACTCCCCTTACCTACTCTAACCTCTCCCCCTCTGAAATTTCTTCTCTCCGGTTATGTTGCCTGTCCCGTTGAGTTACTCCAGCATTTTGTGTCTAAACGTTAAGCCTGGCATTGTCAGTAATGTAGATGGCAAAGTGCATGTGTATCGTTTATTGCGCATGTTTATTTTTGACCGGAGTGGAAAGGTCAAAGACTTGAGGGCATCGCATTAAAGTGAGATGCGCAAGGTTTAAAGGAGTCAGAAGTCAGAATAAATGCATCGGCCAAGTATGCATACATGCAAGGAATTTGACTTGGTGCCTTGCTCGCACGGAGTACAAACACGAAACACAGTAGACAATTAAAAATAGAACATTATAATTTAAACATGTGAAAATAAAATACCAGAGTAAAAAGAGGGAAACGAGAGATATGAAAAGATACATAGAACGAATGAAAGAAAGATTTGAGATGATGTGCAGAGCAAGTTTGTTTACAGAGTAGTGGGTGCCTGGGGTGCACTGCCAGGGGTGGTGGTGGTGGCAGATACGATCATGGCATTTAAGAGGCCTTTAGATGGGTACATGGATATGGATCGCAGATGAGGGTAGACACAAAATGCTGGAGTAACTCAGCGGGTCAGGCAGCACGGTGGCGCAGCGGTAGAGTTGCTGCCTTACAGCGAATGCAGCGCCGGAGACTCAGGTTCGATCCTGACTACGGGTGCTGTACTGTAAGGAGTTTGTACGTTCTCCCCGTGACCTGCGTGGGTTTTCTCCGAGATCTTCGGTTTCCTCCCACACTCCAAAGACATACAGGTATGTAGGTTAATTGACTGGGCAAATGTAAAAATTGTCCCTAGTGTGTGTAGGATAGTGTTAATGTGCGGGGATCGCTGGGCGGTGCAGACTTGGTGGGCGGAAAAGGCCTGTTTCCGCGCTGTATCTGAAATAAATGTGAAAATATGAAAAATATCTCGGGAGAGAAGGAATGGGTGACGTTTCGGGTCGAGACCCTTCTTCAGACTGATGTCAGGGGAGTGGGCGGGACAAAGATAGGATGCAGACAAAGACAGGAAGACTAGTAGGAGAACTGGGAAGGGGGAGGGGATAGAGAGGGGAAGCAGAGACTACCTGAAGTGGGGGAAGTCAATGTTCATACCGCTGGGGTGTAAACTGCTCAAGCGAAATATGAGGTGATGTTCCTCCAATGTGCGCTGGGTCTCACTCTGACAATGGAGGAGGCCCAGGTCAGAAAGGTCAGATTGGGAATGGGAGAGGGAGTTGAAGTGCTGAGCCACCGGGAGATCAGGTTGGTTGAGACGGACTGAGCGGAGGTGTTCAGCGAAACGATCGCCGAGCCTGCGCTTGGTCTCGCCGATGTAGAGAAGTTGACATCTGGAACACCGAGCCCATGCCGGCCAACAATCGCCCGTTCACACTAGTTCTACAGTAGATGAATTTGGAGGATCACAGATGAGATGACTTTAGCTTGGCAGAGACATTGTGTGTTGTTCCTGGGCTGTCCTGGTCCACGTTCATTAAGTATCTTTACAATCCATCCATTGGCTACAGTTATTTACGTCTACCAGTATACATTCCCCATAGCCTCTGAAAATCCAGAGCAACCAATCCAAGCTTGTCCAACCTCTGTATCGCTAATACCTTCTAACTCTTTAATATAAACTCTGCTTGATTGCAATTTGAATCTGAAACATCTACTTCTATTGAAAACAGTTCATTGTCACAAACTATTTACCCCTAGCCTCGGCAGTAGGATTGGAGGTTGTAGCAATCTATAAATGATGTGCCTTTCCAAGATGAGTTGGTGATTCTTGGTTCTTGGTCCTCCAAAATATTCCAAATGGAATTTAAACTGGAGGTGGCGGAGTATGGACTTGAGCAAAAAGGGCTTCTTGGAGAAGAAGAGCTGCCTTAAATTTAGTTGCGTCTGGTTGGAGTAACTATAGCAGGGTGAAGACTATTCCACGCTTTAATTGTGCGAGGGAAGAATTAATTGCAGTACACATCTGTCTTGATAGCCGGTATCTCAGATTGAATCGAATGCCCTCGTCTACACACGATAGGTTTGGGTTTGGTGTAGATGTGGTCATCTATGTCGAGCTGACCATTTAACATTTTGCAAACACAGGTCAAACGGTGGGCTTTACGTCTGTCTTGGAGAGGGTTCCACTCCAATGAATTTAGAAGTTCGGTGACACTCGCTTCTCTCTCATAGGTATTTGAGCTGTTCCAGCAGGTGAAGTGAACCCTGCAGTTGGGACGAGATGCCGGTGGATATCAATGGAATAATGCACTTGGTGCGGCGCGTCTCGGAGGTGGAGAAGATGCAGGTGGCCATTAAGCATTCTGCCAAAGGAGCACTGTTAGCCGGAGCTGTGGCCTTTGCTGGTGGCATGGTGGGCGGCCCGCTCGGGATCGCAGCCGGTAAGTTTAGTCCGGAGATACAGCACGGAAACAGGCCCTTCGGCCCACCGAGCCCATGCCGACCAACAATCGCCCGTTCACACTAGTTCTATAAGAAAATAACTGCAGATGCTGGTACAAATCGATTTATTCACAAAATGCTGGAGTAACTCAGCAGGTCAGGCAGCATCTCGGGAGAGAAGGAATGGGTGACGTTTCGGGTCGAGACCCTTCTGAAGAAGGGTCTCGACCCGAAACGTCACCCATTCCTTCTCTCCCGAGATGCTGCCTGACACACTAGTTCTATGTTCTCCTACTTCCACATTCACTCCTCACACAAACGTCACCTTTCCATGTCCTCCACAGTTCCTAGTCTGGTTTCACTGTCGTCCTGCTGAGTTTCACTGTTGGTATCATTCGTTATCACCTTCCCCACAGCCAACAATGGACCATTGTGGGCTCCACCTTTCTTTTAGCATGTTGGTAGGCCAACATGCCATTATCTTTCTTCACTGCCTGCTGTACCTGCATGCTTACTTTCAGTGACTGATATACAAGCACACCCAGGTCTCGTTGCACTACCAATTTACAATTACACCAACTCAATTAGCCTACAAACCTGCACATCTTTGGAGTGTGGGAGGAAACCGGGGCACCCGGAGAAAACCCACGCAGGTCACGGGGAGAACGTACAAATTCCGTACAGACAAGCACCTGTAGTCAGGATCGAACCCGGGTCTCTGGTGCTGTGAGGCAGCAACTCTACCGCTGCGCCACCGTGCCGCGCTGCCACCATATTATGCATTGTAAAGGTGGAAAATAAATGCTATTCCCTCTCCTTTGCTTTCCCCAGGGGGTACGTTAGGTGGTCTGTTGGGGGCGTGGATGACCAGCGGACAATTTAAACCCGTGCCGCAAATCCTGATGGAGCTTGCACCAAACGAGCAGCTGATGCTTTCCAATGAAGTGAACAACATTATCCAGCACCTGGACTGGACTGATGTTGTCCAGCTGACATCGTTAGTCATGGGAAACGTTGCCCTTAAGCAGCAGGTGGTGGCGGCGATCTGCAGTTTCTTCATGAAACAACTCAATGCAGAGGTACAATATCGGGACTGAGGCCAACACAACCTGGTTGTACTTCAAATATGGATTGTGTTTGGGTAGATGGGCTCACCACGGTGGTGCCAACTGAATCAAGGATCTGTGGAGAATGCTGTCTCGATTATTCTGTTTTCAATATTGGTGACAATGGGGAGGTGGGCAAGACTTGTGTGGCTCCAAGTCGAATGTTCAGCACCGTTGATTCAAATGGAACTGAACAATAAGTTAAGTGTTGAACTGGTGGCCAATGCAATATTGTCCATCGTAGCCCCATCATCCATGATCAATTTCCACCTCAATATATCAGCTTCTGGATTCATAGTTTTTGTTTTAATTTGTCAGCTGCCTTCTCTTGCCTTTTGGTTTGTTAATAGTCAATGAATAAGAAATGGACTGGGTTTACAAGAACGGCAGGTTCTACTGAAGCACTCAGCAAACACAAGGAGAACTGGTTCTGTTTTTTAAAGGCTTGCTAATAATCTTTTAATTAATGTGGCGATACTTGATAAAGTTGGTACTTGGAGTGATAATGTAAAACTCTGCTTTGGTGTGTGTTGGAAAGTGCAAGAAATGACTTTGTAGTTACTAGGAACGTAATACTTCACCAACCAGACATCTCACTAAAGCTGGTGCAAGGAGACAGTATAGTGGATTCTGAAGATAGATCAAAGTGCTGGAGTAACTCAGGGGGACTGGCAGCATCTCTGGAGAGAAGGAACGAGTGACGTTTCAGGTTGAGACCCTTCGTCTGACTGGATTCAGTAGATTCTGATCAGATATTCCAGTGACCAAACTATGATTTGAGAAGAACTTATTATTGGTCAGTCTTCAATTTTCAGTAACCACAATGGCAGCTTTAGCCAGAACAACCATTTAAGTCCAAGGTCGACACAAAATGCTGGAGTAACTCAGCGGGACAGGCAGCATCTCTGGAGAGAAGGAATGGGTGACGTTTCGGGTCGAGATCCTCCTTCAGACTTGCAAAAAAAAAATCATTTATATCTAAATACATATTCATACGAAATGTTTTTGTTTATTAAGCCATACTCTGTGTAAACGATCACAAACAACAAAACAATAGACAATAACAGTGCAAAGTCAAACGTAAAGGCATGCCCACAGGTCAATATAGTTTGGAGCCCATTTAGAGGTGGTGTTGTATTGGGATGAACATGGCAAGTGGTGGATGAGCTGCTGATAAAACGAGTGCAGAGTGGTTTTTGGAGTTGCGATCATCTGGACAAGTGTTGAACATTTCATCACAGCCACAACTTCTGCTTTATCGACGGTGGGAAGGAGGTCAGAGTCAGGAGATGGCCAATTTCAAGAATACTCGACTCAGCTTTTGTGGCCACAGTTTCCATGTGACTGATCCAGTTAGATAGTTACTGAGTGTCCTGTTCTGATGTAGGGAGTGTTGGCAGTGATGATACCACTAATGTTTAGACCAGGTGGTTATCTCGGGCACACTAGGAGATGGGCATAGCCTGGAATGTTTGATTGTTTGAAAGGTAATGGAAGCATGGAAACAGGCCCTTCAGCCCAGCGAGCCCACACCGACCAACATCAACCCACTCACACTAGTTCCGTGTTACCCCACTTTCATAGTTCCATGAACTTTATTTGACACGGATCGACCAAACATTGAACATTCTTCAGGCGTTGGGGCATTCCTAAATATTCTTTTCTTTTATTATCAAAAAATACTTTATTCAAGGAATAAATATAAACAAAACATGTTCCTTCCAAAACTCCATCCGACATTCTCGGAGGCTATACATACGTTCAATACAGACATTCAATTTTAAAAAATGATGCAAAATTAACCACCACCATTTCCACTCATGTGGCCCACTGGCATGGAATCCCTTCCCTTATTTGGAGGGGTGTCCCCACCACACCCTGCCCCCCATGTCCGGCAGCGGAAGGACCCTAGACTGTGGTCCACCCCGCACAGAGCCTTGGCGTTGGCTGCACCGAGCTTTAGTGCGTCCCTCAGCACGTACTCCTGCAGTCTGCAGTGGGCCAGTCGGGCAACATTCCCCGATGGACATCTCGCTCCGCTGGGAGGTCAACAAAGCTCGGGAAGACCAAAGAGCGTCTTTCACCGAGTTACGGTGAGATTGGATGGGTGGGAAAGCATATCATGTTCGTGAAGGTATTTGTTGACAACACAATTTGTTGTATCACAGCCTTCAAGGCAAGGCAGAGTCGTTCCACCAGATGGATTATTGAACAATAGAAACTATTTTCCAACCTAGATGTTGCTGAATGTATTTAAGTTTACTTTCAATATATTTGGGAGAGAATGGAGTTAATCAGAAATGTAGACGTTGGACACAAGTCATGATCTTAATGAATAGTTTAGTTTAGAGATACAGCACGGAAACAGGCTTTTCGGCCTACCGATCCCCGCACACTAGCATTATCCTGCATACAAGTACACAAACCCAAGCCAATTAACCTACAAAACCTGTACGTCTTTGGCATGTGGGAGGAAACCGGAGATCCAGGAGAAAACCCATGCAAGTCACCGGGAGAACGTACAAACTCATTACAGGCAAGCACCTTAGTCAGGATCGAACCCGGGTCTGTGGTGCTGCAAGGCAGTAATTCTGCTGAGGACCAGGTTAATTGAGCCATGTAGGTGCATTTTTTTGCTTGAGTTCTCAAGGCTAGGTCTGCCCGTAACCTGGTAGGTCATTCTATAGGCTGTAGGTCTTTTACATTTAATCTCAAAGTTACTTTCCCAAAGTCCACGTTCTAAGTCTGGACTCTAAAGTAGGCTGGCTGAGTTCTATACTGATCATAAATTGTTTATTCTCAGCCAAAACACCTTCTAATCTACATGCTATTGTCGAGACATAAGAAACAGCAGATGCTGAAATCTTGAACAAAATGCAAAGTGCTGGATGAACTCAGCGGGTCAGGCAGCCTCTGTGAAGGGGACAGGACAGGCGATGTTTCGGTTAGAGACCCTTCTTCCCTCCATTTCCTTCCACAGATGCTGCCTGACCCGCTGAGTTACTCCAGCACTCTGTGAAACGTCACCTATCCATGTTCTCCAGAGATGCTGCCTGACCCGCTGAGTTACTCCAGCACTCTGTGAAACACCACCTATTCCTTTTCTCCAGAGATGCTGCCTGTCCCGCTGAGTTACTCCAACACTCTGTGAAACACCACCTATTCCTTTTCTCCAGAGATGCTGCCTGACCCGCTGAGTTACTCCAGCACTCTGTCAAACGTCACCACCTATCCTTGTTCTCCAGAGATGCTGCCTGACCCGCTGAGTTACTCCAGCACTCTGTGAAGTGGTAATTTGAAGGATTAATTTGATGTGGTAATTTGAAGAAAAGATCAAAATTGCTGGATGTGGTTACAAAACCCTCAATAATTATTGAACAAAATTTTGGTGTTGATTGTGCTCTGTTTTGGAACTAATTAATTTTAATTGTACGAAATAATGTTTACATCCATTACGATAGATAATTAACTAAAGTTTCTAAATTAATGAATTATTTCCTGGGCCGTGTGTATTATGTTTGTAGTTAATTAAACAAAGATCAAAATGTTGGAATCATTCAGGTACATTGTGTAAAATATAACTTAATAATAAAATTATATTTAAAACCTTAAAGATGTCCAGTGTTTGCTTGGCCAGTTTATATTATAGAAAATATAATATAAGGCATAGCAGTAGAGCTATTGCCTTACATTGCCAGAGGCCTGGGTGCTGTCTGTACAGTTTGCACCTTCTCCCCGTGACCTGCGTGGATTTTCTCCGAGATCTTCGGTTTCCTCCCACCCTCCAAAGACATACAGGTTTGAAGGTTAATTGGCTTGCTATAAAATGTAAAATTGTCCCTAGTGTGTGTAGGGTAATGTTGATGTGTGGGAATCGCTGGTCGGCGCGGACTCGGTGGGCCAAAGGGCCTGTTTCCGCGCTGTATCTCTAAACTTAACTACATAAATTTGACGAAGCAACTTAACGTGTTAAAGACTCCTTCCCGCACTGTCCAATTCTCGTTTCTTGATTGACATCGATATTTATCACTTTGGAGAAGAAATAACAGCGCCATTTAGTGGCTGAATCAAGAATTACAAAAAAGACACAGGAAGTTGTTATACAGGTAGGGGCAGGGAAATCTCATCACAAAACAACATTTTTGTGATCTATATGACGCTAGATTCAGGAACAGCTACTTTCCTACTACTGAGAGGAATAGAGAATGATTTAAGTCTTTTACCCAGAGTAAGGGAATCAAGAATCAGAGGACATAAGTTTAAGGTGAAAGGGGAAAGATTTAATAGGAACCATCACTGGGTGGTGGGTGTTTGGAACAAGCTGCCAGAGGAGGTAATTGAGGCAGGTATAATGACACCATTTTAAAGGTTTAGAGGGATATGGGCAAATGCAGGGAGGTGGTACTAGCGTCTTGGTCGGCATGGGCAAGTTGGGCCGAAGGATCTGTTTCTGGTGCTGTATCACTCTCTGACGATGACTCCACCAAGTTCTCAAACCAACCCTAATCCTACATTGGCAATGGAGCACGATGACCTTTTGCACCACCGTGAACTTGCACTACCATGTTTTGCACTAATGACCATTATTTCGCAGTCTTTTAGAAATGTTATGTATAACGTAAGTCTTGGTGTGTTGTCCGAGTCTGTGTGTCTGTGATGCTGCAAGCAATATTTCATTGTACTTATACCTCACTGTACGTGTGAATTTCATTGAACTCGAAACTCAAGGAACTGCAGGTACGGCAATTTTGAGCAAAAAGCACAAAGTGATGGAGTAACATTGAAAAAATGACTTTTCTACACATGGGTCAAGTGTAAAATAGCGATAATTTGAAGAAGAAAATATCAAAATTGCTGGGTGTGGTTACAAAACCATCAATAATCTGAACAAAATATTGCTGTTGATTTTGGTTGGTTTTGGAAATTATGTATTTGATTGCAGGAAATCATATTTCCATCTATTACGATAGATAATTAAATAAAGTCTCTAAATTAGTGAATTATTTCCTACGCTGCGTGCATTACGCATGTAATTTATGAAACAAAGATCAAAATGTTGGAATTATTCAGGTACATTGTGTAAAATGTAACTTAATAATAAGACTGTTTAATCTCGGTGTGTTAGAAAAATAGGTGCAGGAGTAGGCCATTCGGCCCTTCGAGCCAGCTCCGCCATTCATTATGATCAGTAACCCCGTTCCTGCTTTTTCCCCATATCCCTTGTTGTCTGAGTCTATGGCCTGTGATGCTGCTACAAGCAAGATTTCATTGTACTTGTACCTCACCGTTTGAATGACATTGAACTCGAGGCACAAGCATTACTGCAGATGCTGGAATCTTGAGCAAAAACCACAAAGTGCAGGACTAACTCAGTTGGTCAGGCACCATCTCTGGAGAACATGGTTTCAAAGTACTGCAGATGCCGGAATCTTGATTCTGAAGAAGATTCCCAACCCCAAAACATCACCTATCCATGTTCTCCAAAGATGCTGCCTGACCTGCTGAGTTACTCCAGTATTTTTTGACATTCAACTCGACTTAAGTTTTATTTATTTTTAGAGCTTAATGGTGTACTTTTGGGAATTTGTTTGGGGATTTCCAAATGTCTGGACTGACCCCCTTTCCCCAGCCACCTGTAAGGTGGGAGTTTCCTGCACAGACCCATCTTGTGAATCTCTGCACATTGAGCCAGTCCCACCTCAGTGCTGGTGGGGTTAAGATGATTTTCAAGACTGAATTACTTCATAAACCGTTTCCTTTCTCCATGCACCCTTTCACTCCCATTGCCTCCCCAGATCTCTCCGCTGGCTCCATCATGCTGTTGTCCTTTCCAGTGTAAAAACTCGTCGTTTCAGTCTGAAGGAGGGTCCCGAAAAGTCGCCTGTCCTTTCACTCCACAGATGCTGCCTTGAATAAATTTTATTGGCCAAGTATGTGCACATACAAGGAATGTGCCTTGGTGCTCCACTCGCAAGTAACAACACGACATCCAGTAAACAATTAAGAATAAAACATTAAAATATTAAGAATAAAACATTATAGTTTAAACATGTGAATGAAATAAAATACCAGAGCAAAAGGAGGCTACAGACTTTTGGTTGTTGAGTAGAGCTACTGCTCATGGAAAAAAAGCTGTTTTTATGTCTGGCTGTGGCTGCTTTGACAGTCCGGAGTCGCCTTCCAGAGGGAAGTGCTTCAAAGAGTTTGTGACCAGGGTGAGAGGGGTCAGAGATGATCTTGCCCGCTCGCTTCCTGGCCCTTGCAGTGTAGAGTTCGTCAATGGGGGGAAGTTTGCAGCCAACAACATTCTCAGCTGACCGAACGATTTGTTGCAGCCTCTGGATGTCGTGCTTGGTGGCTGAGCTAAACCAGACCATGATGGAGAAGGTGAAGACAGACTCTACAATGGCAGTATACAATTGGACCATCATTGCCTGTGGCAGATTGTGTTTCCTCAGTTGCCGCAAGAAGTACATCCTCTGTTGGGCCTTTTTGACCGTGGAGTCAATGGTGCCCCCCCTCCCCCATTTAAGGTCCCTGGAGATGATGGTCCCAAGGAACTTAAATGACTTCACAGATGTGACTGTGGTATTGTTGATGGTGAGTGGGTGGAGGGGAGGGGGAGCTCTCCTAAAGTCTACAATTAGTTCCACTGTCTTATGAGCATTGAGCTCCAGGTTGTTGCAATGGCACCAGGACGCCAGCTGTGTCACTTCCTGTCTGTAGGCAGATTCCTCCCCATCCTGGATCAGTCCAATCAGGGTTGTGTCATCCGCAAACTTGAGAAGTTTGACAGAGGAGTCTGTGGAGGTGCAGTCGTTGGTGTAGAGAGAGTAAAGGTGAGGGGAGAGTACGCAGCCTTGCGGTGCTCCTATGCTGAGGGTCTGCGGGTCCGAGATGTGCTTTCCCCGCCTCATATGCTGCTTCCTGTCTGTCAGGAAGTTGATGATCCACTGACAGAGGGGCTCAGGCACAGTTAACTGGGAGAGTTTGGAGTGTAGTAGCTCTGGCACAATGGTGTTAAATACAGAGATAAAGTCCCTAAACAGAATCCTGGCATCGGTCCCCTTGCAGTCTAGGTGCTGGAGGATGAAGTGCAGGCCTAGGTTGACTGCATCATCTACTAATCTACTGGCCCAGTATGCAAACTGCAGGGGGGTCCAGCAGGGGGTTTGTGATGTTTTTCAGCTGGGCCAGCACAAGCCTTTCAAGGGTCTTCATGATTACAGTGGTCAGTGCGACAGGCCTGTAGTCATTAAGACCAGTAATCCTTGTCTTTTTGGGTACAGGGACAATAGTGGAGACTTTGAAGCAGGCAGGGACAGAGCAGGTTTGCAGGGACTGGTTGAAAATGTCTGTGTGGACTGGTGCCAGTTGATCGGCATACAGCTTGAGGGTAGAGGGGGAAACATTGTCCGGTCCCGCCTCAGTGCTGGTGGGGTTAAGACGATTTTCAAGACTGAGTTACTTCATAAACATAGAAACATAGAAACATAGAAAATAGGTGCAGGAGTAGGCCATTCGGCCCTTCGAGCCTGCACCGCCATTCAATATGATCATGGCTGATCATCCAGCTCAGTAACCTGTACCTGCCTTCTCTCCATACCCCCTGATCCCTTTAGCAAAAAGGGCCACATCTAACTCCCTCTTAAATATAGCCAATGAACTGGCCTCAACTACCTTCTGTGGCAGAGAATTCCACAGACTCACCACTCTCTGTGTGAAGAAATGTTTTCTCATCTCGGTCCTAAAAGACCCTCGGCCCTTATCCTTAAGCTGTGACCCCCGGTTCTGGACTCCCCCAACATCGGGAACAATCATCCCGCATCTAGCCTCTCCAACCCCTTAAGAATTTTATATGTTTCTATAAGATCCCCCCTCAGTCTTCTAAATTCCAGCGAGTACAAGCCTAGTCTATCCAGTCTTTCCTCACATGCAAGTCCCGCCATCCCAGGGATTAATCTGGTGAACCTTCTCTGTACTCCCTCTAAGGCAAGAACGTCTTTCCTCAGGTTAGGAGACCAAAACTGCACACAATACTCCAGGTGCAGTCTCACCAAGGCCCTGTACAACTGCAGCAGAACCTCCCTGCTCCTAAACTCAAATCCTCTTGCTATGAATGCCAACATACCATTCGCTTTCTTCACTGCCTGCTGCACCTGCATGCTTGCTTTCAATGACTGGTGCACCATGACACCCAGGTCACGTTGCATCTCCCCTTCTCCCAATCGGTCACCATTCAGGTAATACTCTGCTTTCCTGTTCTTGCCGCCAAAGTGGATAACCTCACATTTATCCACATTATATTGCATCTGCCATGCATTTGCCCACTCGCCTAATCTATCCAAGTCACTCTGCAGCCTCCTAGCATCCTCCTCGCAGCTAACACTGCCACCCAGCTTCGTGTCATCCGCAAACTTAGAGATGTTGCATTCAATTCCCTCGTCCAAATCATTAATATACACTGTAAATAACTGGGGTCCCAGCACTGAGCCTTGCGGTACCCCACTAGTCACTGCCTGCCATTCCGAAAAGGACCCGTTTATTCCTACTCTTTGCTTCCTGTCCGGCATCCAATTTTCTATCCATCTCAAAACTGAACCCTCAATACCGTGTGCTTTAAGTTTGTACACCAATCTCCTATGTGGGACCTTGTCGAAGGCCTTCTGAAAGTCCAGATATAACACATCGACTGGCTCTCCCTTATCCACTCTACTAGTTACATCCTCGAAAAATTCTATAAGATTCGTCAGACATGATTTGCCTTTGGTAAATCCATGCTGACTTTGTCCGATGATTTCACCACTTTCCAAATGTGATGCTATCACATCTTTAATAACTGACTCTAGCATTTTCCCCACTACCGATGTTAGGCTAACTGGTCTATAATTCCCCGTTTTCTCTCTCCCTCCCTTTTTAAAAAGTGGGGTTACATTAGCTACCCTCCAGTCCTCAGGAACTACTCCAGAATCTAAAGAGTTTTGAAAAATTATCACTAATGCATCCACTATTTCTGAGGCTACTTCCTTAAGCACTCTGGGATGCAGCCTATCTGGCCCTGGGGATTTATCTGCCTTTAATCCATTTAATTTACCTAACACCACTTCCCGACTAACCTGGATTTCCCTCAGTTCCTCCATCTCATTAGACCACCGGTCCCCCGCTATTTCCGGCAGACGGTTTATGTCTTCCTTAGTGAAGACAGAACCAAAGTATTTGTTCAATTGGTCTGCCATCTCCTTGTTCCCTATGATCAATTCACCTGTTTCCGACTGCAAGGGACCTACATTTGCCTTAACTAATCTTTTTCTCTTGACATATCTATAAAAACTCTTGCAGTCTGTTTTTATGTTCCTTGCCAGTTTTCCCTCATAGTCTATTTTCCCTTTCCTAATTAAGCCCTTTGTCCTCCTCTGCTGGACTCTGAATTTCTCCCAGTCTTCTGGTATGCTACTTTTTCTGGCTAATCTGTATGCTTCATCTTTTGTTTTAATACTATCCTTGATTTCCCTTGTTAGCCACGGATGCACTACCTTTCCTGGTTTGTTCTTTTGCCAAACTGGGACGAACACTTGTTGTAGTTCATCCATGCGACCTTTAAATGCCTTCCATTGCATGTCCACCCTCAACCCTTTCAGCATCAATCGCCAGTCTATCTTGGACAATTCACGCCTCATACCCTCAAAGTTACCTTTCTTTAAGTTCAGAACACTTGTTTCTGTATCGACTTTGTCACTCTCCATCCTAATGAAGAACTCTACCATATTATGATCACTCTTGCCCAAGAGGCCTCGCACAACAAGACTGCTAACTAACCCTTCCTCATTACTCAATACTCAGTCTAGAATGGCCTGTTCTCTCGTTGGTTCCTCAATATGTTGGTTTAGAAAACCATCTCTCAAACATTCCAAGAAATCCTCTTCCTCAGCACCCCTGCCAGTTTGGTTCACCCAATCTATATGTAGATTGAAGTCACCCATTATAACTGCTGCACCTTTAGTGCATGCATTTCTAATTTCCTGCTTGATGCCATCCCCAACCTCACTACTGCTGTTAGGTGGCCTGTACACAACTCCCACTAGCGTTTTCTGCCCTTTAGTGTTTCGTAGCTCTACCCATATCGATTCCACTTCCTCCAAGCTAATGTCCTTCCTTTCCACTGCTTTAATCTCCTCTCTAACCAGTAACGCTACCCCACCTCCTTTTCCTTTCTGTCTATCCCGCCTGAATATAGAATATCCCTGGATGTTGAGCTCCCAGCCTTGGTCACCCTGGAGCCATGTCTCCGTAATCCCAACTATATCATATTCATATATTCATATATTCATAACTATCTCCACATTTAATTCATCCACCTTATTACGTATACTCCTTGCATTGAGACACAAAGCCTTCAGGCTTGTTTTTACAACTCTCTTACCCCTTATACAATTATGTTGAAAAGTGGCCCTTTTTGATTTTTGCCCTGGATTTGTCTGCCTACCACTTTTACTTTTCGCCTTGCTACCTGTTGCTTCTACCCTCATTTTACACCCCTCTGTCTCTCTGCTCCTGCTCCCATCCCCCTGCCACATTAGTTTAAATCCTCCCCGACAGCACTAGCAAACACTCCCCCTAGGACATTGGTTGCATTCCAGCTCAGGTGCAGACCGTCCTGTTTGTACTGGTCCCACCTCTCCCAGAACTGGTTCCAATGTCCTAAAAATTTGAATCCCTCCCCCTTGCAGCATTTTTCAAGCCACGTATTCATCTGAAATATCCTCCTATTCCTACTCTGACTAGCACGTGGCACTGGTAGTAATCCAGAGATTATTACCTTTGAGGTCCTACTTTTTAGTTTATCTAAACAGTTTCCTTTCTCCATGCACCCTTCCACTCTCGTTGCCTCCCCAGATCTCCCCCCCCCCCCCCCCCCCCCTCGGCTCCATCATGCTGTTGTCCTTTCAAACCAGTGTAAAGGCTCTTTGTTTCAGTCTGAAGGAGGGTCCCGACCCGAAACATCACCTGACCTTTCCCTCCACAGATGCTGCCTAAGCCGTTGAATTCCTCCAGCACTGTGTTTAGTTTAGTTTAGAGATACAGTGCGGAAACAGGCCCTTCGGCCCACCCAGTCCACACTGACCTCTGATCCCCGCACACTTACACTATCCTGCACAAAGTAGGGCGGCAGGTAACTTGACACAGCTGCTTAGTTGTCAGCCGTCAGTAATGTCCTACTTGTGCCAATATCAGTCACGGGATCTTTGGGTTTTTCCCCAGAATAATTGTCTTTTATCATTGTTTAGATAAAATATGAAGTGATAAGGGAGTACAGATGCTGGTTTACAAAAAAATAGACACAGAGTGCTGGAGTAACTCACACAGGTCAGGCAGCACCTCTCAAGAACATGGATAGGTGACATTTCAGGTCTCCATTGTTTCTGAAGAGGGGTCCTGACCCAAAACGTCATCTATCCACTTTCTCCAAAGATGCTGCCTGACCCGCTCATTAACTCCAGCACTCTGTGAAATGTCACCTATCCATGTTCTCCAGAGATGCTGCCTGACCCGCTGAGTTACTCCAGCACTGTGCGACCATTTTAGATAAAATATGGATTAGTTAAAGTCCGGATTGTAAAGTAAAATGAAACTAACCTCATGACAAACTCATGATGGTTTTATAGATGCTGTGATCTCCATTAAATATGAAATATGTACAAACTGAAACAACTAACTTTACCCTGTGTTTCACATTCCATACATGCCAGAAAGTCCAGTAAAAAGAAGTGAATGTGAACACCACACTCCACACACACACAAACATCTTTAATTAGCCTGACTTGTTTACCGAACTTGCATGTATCTAATTTTACCATCAGGATAAAGACATGGATGAAACCAGATAGATTTCTTTCACACACCATGAAAGCACACCCAGGCATTTATGAAGCCGCCACTTATTCTGATTTTCTCTAGATCCAGTTAATTCTCTTCCCTGGCAAATATTTGCCTTGAAATTCATCACTAACAAGGAGCACAGCATGTGTTGTAATTTCACATGAGTTTAATCCTTACATTTTTAATTTAGCTTAGAGATACAGCGCGGAAACAGGCCCTTCGGCCCACCGGGTCCGCACCGATCAGAGATTCCCGCACACTTACACTATCCTACACACACAAGGGATCATTTACAATTTACAATTATACCAATCCAATTAACCTAAAAACCCTGTACATCATTGAAGAGTGGGAGAATCATTGAAGAATCATTGAAACAGGAGCACCCGGAGAAAACCCACCCAGGTCACATACTCCATGCAGCCAGCATCTGTGCTGAGGATTGAACCCGGGTCTCTGGCACTGTAAGGCAGCAGCTCTACCGCTGCGCCACCGTGCCACCCTTTGATCTTCCAATTATGTTCTTTGAAGTTTAATTGCTGAAGCACCAGATCAAGGCGAGTGGGATGTAGCTCCTGGCATCGCTGGTAGGAAGAGGGCAGAGCCTGGCACAGCGGCACCTCACATCTGCTCTGGCAGTTGGCACGATTGTTGCAATCACTACCATGCTCTAGCCAGCCCACTGCCACCTCCAATCCACTTCCACACCAACAACCCCTGAGCTCAGGCCCGACTATGAGAGCATCTACAGCCACTGGCGACTGGGAATGCCAAAGATCTCTGAAGTCTGAAGAAGGGTCTGGACCCGAAACGTCGCCCATTCCTTCTCTCCAGAGATGCCGCCTGTCCCGCTGAGTTACTCCAGCATTTTGCGTCAATCTTCGGTTTAAACCAGCACCTGCAGTTCCTTCCTACACAAACTCCAAAGAACGTGTTCCCTTAGTACGATTAGTACGAGTGTCAGAGGTTATGGGGAGAAGGCAGGAGAATGGGGTTAGGAGGGAGAGATAGACCAGCCATGATTAAATGGCGGCGTAGACTTGATGGGCCAAATGGCCCAAATCTGCTCCTATCACATGACCTCCCACCCCTTCCACCTACATTCCTTCCTCTCGCCTCACAATTCGCAAATCTTCAATTGTGTGGTCTCTCACCTTCCGTCTATTCATCCCTGGCCTTTATACAACCACCTGCCAATGACCCCACCCCCTCCCCACCTTCATTGTATCCAACTATCACTCATCAAGCTTTGTCCTGCCCCTCCTCTGTATCAGCGTTCTTCCCCCTCCCCATGCCCAATAAATCTGAAGAAGGGTCCCAACCCACAAGAACATGCAAATTCCACACAAGACAAAGTCCACACAGACAGCACCCGCGGTCAGGATTGAACCTGGATCTCTGGGGCAGCAACTCTACCACTGTGCCAGCATGCCGCCTGGGTACCAAACCACCAGGATTTCTGATGGTTTTCACACCACCTCTGATGGAGATTTACAGTAAGAGGAGCTTTAAATCAGAGTCACTCTCAGAGCCATGGTATAATAACTCAAAGAACTATTCCTCTTTGAATATATTTATAATACACCATAAAGTTCAAAGATAATCTCTCAACACCTTCGCTCAGTCCGCCTCAACCAACCTGATCTCCCGGTGGCTCAGCACTTCAACTCCCCCTCCCACTCCCGGTCAGACCTTTTTGTCATGGGCCTCCTCCATTGTCATAGTGAGGCCCACCGCAAATTGGAGGAACAGCATCTCATATTTCACTTGGGCACCTTACACCCCAGTGGTATGAACATTGACTTCACCAACTTTAGATAGCTCCTCTGTCCCTCTCTTCCCCTCCCCCTTCCCAGTTCTCCCACTGTCTTCCTGTCTCCAACTACGTCCTTTCTTTGTCCCGCTCCCTCCCCTGACATCAGTCTGAAGAAGGGTCTCGACCCGAAACGTCACCCATTCCTTCTCCCCTGAGATGCTGCCTGACCCGCTGAGTTACTCCAGCTTTTTGTGATACCTTCGATTTGTACTAGCATCTGCAGTTATTTCCTCGGGAAATTCCCCTGTATTTCCCAGCAAAACGTCTTCCTCTCAGCTGGTGTAATTCTGAGAAACATTATCTTTGGGCAGTAAACATTCCTGTTGCTCGTGTGAGTGAATCATCGGCACAGTGGTGTGGTTTTAGTCAAAAGGCACGGAATGCTGTGCACATGGTTAGTGCCACAATCACAAGAGGAATGCATTAGGGTGGCACGCTGGCACAGCGCTATTGTTTCCACAGCTCATGCAAAGGGAGGAACAATTCATTCATACCTGAGAAAAGTGAAATGGTTCAAATTAACATTCAAACACCTGCAGCCTCAAAATCACGCAAAACCTGCGGAGAGAAATGAGCATTTCACTGCAAAGACGAGGCTGTGGTTTGTCCAACAATTACTGCCGATAACCACCATACGTCAATATAGTGGCGCAGTGGGTAGAGCTGCTGCCTCACAGCGCCAGAGACCCCGGTTCAATCCTGACCTCAGCTACTGCCCACGTGGAGTTTGCACGTTGTCCCCGTGACCATGTGGGTTTCCTCCAGGTGCTCTGGTTTCCTCCCACATTCTAAAGACGTGCAGGTTTGTTGGTTAATTGGCTTCTGTAAATTGCCCCCAGTGTGTCGAGAAGAACTAGTGTACGGGCGATCGAAGGTCGGCGAGGTCTCTGTGGGCCGACAATAGATGCAGGAGGAGCCCATTTGGCCCTTCGAGCCAGCACCGCCATTCAATGTGATCATGGCTGATCATTCTCAATCAGTACTCCGTTCCTGCCTTTTCCCCATGCCCCCTGACTCAGCTATCCTTAAGAGCTCTATCTAGCTCTCTCTTGAATGCATTCAGAGAATTGGCCTCATTCCACAGAGAATTCCACAGATTCACAACTCTTTGACTGAAAAAGTTTTTCCTCATCTCAGTTCTAAATGGCCTACCCCTTATTCTTAAACTGTGGCCCCTTGTTCTGGACTCCCCCAACATTGGGAACATGTTTCCTGCCTCTAACGTGTCCAACCCCTTAATAATCTTATATGTTTCAATAAGATCTCCTCTCGTCCTTCTAAATTCCAGTGTATACAAGCCTAGTCGCTCCAGTCTTTCAACATACGACAGTCCCGCCATTCTACGCTGTATCTCTAAATTAAAGTAAACTAAAAATTGGCAAAAGGTCTGGCAGCAAGTATGGGCAGGACATTGAGTTGATGTTCATGTCTTTTTCTGCTAGGGTAGCTTACAACCGAAACACTATGAACAGTCGATTTTCCAACGTTAATACCTCCCCCACCCCTCACTCTTCCCTTTGCCCCCACCCTGCTGGGCACCCATTTCTCCCACCCTCACCCCCCTCTGCTCCTGCCCTTCTTCATCCACTCATCTCCCAACCTGTCATCCCTCATTTCCCCTCCCCCCCCCCCCAATCCCACCCCCCCCCCCATCCTCCCTCCGGCTTCACATTTCACACAGATCAAACCCGGGTCTCTGGCGCTGACAGGCAGCAGCTCTACCCGCTGCACCACTGAAGCTTTGGAGACAATTAGTTTCCACGATAGATATCTGCCTTTGGGGTTAAATTGAGTGGACTTACAAAGTCATTAAGGAATAGGAGTGGAATTAGGCCATTCGGCCCATCAAGTCTACTCCGCTATTCAATCATGGCTGATCTATCTCTTCATCTCAACCCCATTCTTTGATTATTCGTGGATACAACATATATTCGATGGCCTGATGTAAGCACCCTCTGGTCTGCTGGTATTCTGTGTTGCACGACAGGGCTGCATGGGTACTGGACGCACCGCCAAGAGAACAGAGGGGGGGCCGGCATAGGGAGGGGGGGGGGGCGAGAGTACAGATGGGGGGGCTCGGCATGGGGAGGGGGGGAGAGAACAGAGGGGGGCTCGGCATGGGGAGGGAGCCGCGAGAGAACAGAGGGGGGCCTGGCGTGGGGGGGGGGGGGAGAGAACAGAAGGGGGCTCGGCATTGGGAGAGGGGGGAGAGAACAGAGGGGGGCTCGGCATGGGGAGGGAGCTGCGAGAGAACAGAGGGGGGCCTGGCGTGGGGGGGGGGGTGAGAGAACAGAGGGGGGGGGCTCAGTATGGGGAGGGGGGTGCGAGAGAACAGAGAGGAACCCGGCGTGGGGGGGGGGGCGAGAGTACAGATGGGGGGGTTGGCGTGGGGGGGGGGTGGGCAAGAGTACAGAGGGGGGGCCTGGCATAGGGGGGGGGGGCAAGAGAACAGAGGGGGGGGCTCGGCATGGGGAGGGGGGTGCGAGAGAACAGAGGAACCCAGCGTGGGGTGCAGGGGTGGGCGAGAGAACAGAGGGGGGGCCCAGCATGTGGGGGAGGGGGGCGAGAGAACAGAGGGGGACCCGGTGTGAGGGGGGGGGGGGGGGCGAGAGAACAGAGGGGGACCCGGTGTGGGGAGGGGGGCGAGAGAACAGAGGGGGACCCGGTGTGGGGAGGGGGGCGAGAGAACAGAGGGGGACCCGGTGTGGGGGGGGGGGGGGGGCGAGAGAACAGAGGGGGACCCGGTGTGGGGAGGGGGGCGAGAGAACAGAGGGGGACTATTGGGAACTAAATGGAACACTTTGTCGGCGCCCTCTACGTGGCAACTCTTTGCATACTTGTGTAAGCAAAACGAAGAATCTCAAAGATAATAAAATATCATTCATTCAATTGTGTAACAATGGTAAAGAAATCCAAAGAGATAGAGAGCAAAAAACCTCATTGACGTTTATTTACAAGTTCAAATGTTGCCAATCACCATTTAAATCCCTCTGCTACGCCCTTAGAAAAACCAGAGTGTGAACCAGCTAACCATCCACACTGGAAAAAATACAAAGAACAGCAGATGCTGGGTTATACACAGATAGAAACAATGTGCTGGAGTAACTCAGCGGGTCAGGCAGCATCTCTGGAGAACATGGACAGGTGACGTTTCACAGAGTGCTGGAGTAACTCAGCGGGTCAAGGCAGCATCTCGGGAGAGAAGGTTGGGTGAAGTTTCAGGTCGAGACCCTTCTGTCCATCTAACAATCTCAACTGCAATATTCAGCAATGCTTACAACATCTAAATGATCTAACCATTGATATCACTTTGTCCAGCTTAGAGGACGTGGGGTGTGAATAGCATAACTTTCCCTAGTTTATCAAATTAGTCAAATGTCCTGATTCCCACAGCATAGACAAGCACACATTGCCATGTAGGGTCCTGAAATGTTAGCATTCGGGCTAGCATTTATTGAAACTAGAATTGTAGAAACTAGAAAAGTGCGAGTCCTGTGAGAAAAGTGCGAGTCTTCGGCGAGGAGGCTACAGTTGTTTTTGAGCCTGATTTGTTTTTAGACAATAAAGTAATGGCCGATAAGTTGGTGCAGTGTGTTTCCTGCAGGATGTGGAAAGCTAGGGACACTGCTGGAGCTTCTGGGAGCTACACCTGCAAGAACTGTGTCCAGCTCCTGAATTGACGTGTGGTGGAGTTGGAAAAGCAGCTGGATGACCTCAGGGCCATCCGGGAATGCGAGAGTTTCCTGGACAGGATCTACTGTGAGGCTGTCACGCCAAGGGTCCAGGTCGAGCGAAGGTGGGAGACCGTTTCATGGGGGAGTGAATGTAGACTACAGGAGACCCCGGTGGCTGTGCCTATTGCAAACAGGTACACCCTATTGGGAACTGTCGGGGCAGAAGACACTTCCAGTCCGAGCGGTGGACAAGTGTACAGAGTCTTTGACCCAGGGTAGGGGGATCAACAACGAGAGGACATGGGTGTAAGGTGAGAGGGAAATGGTTTTAATAGGATCCTGAGGGACAACTTTTTCACACAGAGGGTGGTGGGTGTGTGGAACGAGCTGCTTGCTGGTGGAGGTAGTTGAGGAAGCTGCCTGTTTCTGTGCTCTGTGACTCCATCGCTCTATAACATGGCTTGGTGCTGGTCACAGCTCCACCACCGATTTTCCAGCATCTTTCTTTCCAGGGCCTTTTTGGATTATCCGTTTTGCCAGACCAACAGAGGTCGCTCAGAGAGGAATGCAACGACCGAGATGGCGGCTCTAATCCAGGCAAGGAGACTCGACCAGGGAGACCGAAGTCAGGATGAGCCATAGTAGTGGGTGACTCCATTGTCCGAGGTGCGGACAGTAGATTCTGTGGCGGCTGGCGGGACTCAAGGATGGTCTGTTGCCTCCCTGGTGCCAAGGTTCAAGGCATCACGGAGCGGCTTCAGAACATCCCAGCGAGGGAAAGCGATCAACCGGAGGTAGGTGTGCACATGGGCACGAACGACGTCGGGAGGAAGGGGAAGGAGATACTGCAACATGTTTAGAGAGTTAGGAAGAAGACTGAGAAGTAGGACGTCGAGGGTGGTTATCTCTGGATTGCTTCCTGTACCTCGTGCTGGTGAGGGCAGGAACAGAGAGATCGGGGATATGAATGTATGGCTGAGGGGCTGGAACAGGGAGCAGGGATTTAGATTTCTAGACCACTGGGATCGCTTCTGGGGTAGGGGTGACCTGTACAAAAGGGATGGGTTACACCTTAACAGCAGGGGGTCCAACATTCTGGCAGGCAGGTTTGCTAGTGCTACAAGTGTGGCTTTAAACTAAGTAATGGGGGGGAGGGGTTGACAAATTGGGAATATGAAGATGGAGTTAAAGGGGAAGTGAATACAGGCGAAATTGCAAAGGACTCGAATAAATGGGACGGGAAGTTCTAGATGGGATAAGATAGTAAGGTCAGGGCCAATTGTGACCGGTGTGAGAGGGGAGGTGAATACCGAAGTGAAAGCGTTGTATTTAAATGCGCGTAGTATGAAAAATAAAGTGGATGAGCTTGAGGCTCAGTTAGACATTGGCAAGTATGATGTTGTGGGAATCACTGAGACATGGCTACAAGAGGACCAGGCTGGGAACTGAATATTCAGGGGTACACAATGTATAGAAAAGACAGACAGGTGGGCAGAGGGGGTGGGGTCACTCTGTTGGTGAGGAATGATATTCACTCCCTTGCAAGGGGTGACATAGAATCAGGAGATGTAGAATCAGTATGGATAGAAATGAGAAATTGTAAGGGTAAAAATACCTAATGGGAGTTATCTACAGGCCCCCAAACAGTAGCCTCGACATAGGGTGCAAGTTGAATCAAGAGGTACAATTGGCATGTCGCAAATGTAATGCTACTGTGGTTATGGGAGATTTCAACATGCAGGTAGACTGGGAAAATCAGGTTGGTAATGGGCCCCAGGAAAGAGAGTTTGTGGAGTGCCTCCGAGATGGATTCTTAGAACAGCTTGTACTGGAGCCTACTAGGGGGAAGGCAATTCTGGATTTAGTGTTGTGTAATGAACCTGATGTGATAAATGGACTCACGGTAAAAGAGCCATTAGGATGCAGTGATCACAATATGATAAGTTTTACTCTAGAAATTGAGAGGGAGAAGGGAAAATCGGAAGTGTCAGTATTACAGTATAGCAAAGGGGATTACAGAGGCATGAGGCAGGAGCTGGCCAGATTTGACTGGAAGGAGGCCCTCGCATGAAAACGGTGGAACAGCAATGGCAGGTATTCCTGGGAACAATGCAGAAGTTGCAGCATCAATTTATCCCAAAGAGGAGGAACGATTCTAGGGAGTAAGAGGCAACCGTGGTTGACAAGTGCAGTCAAGGACAGCATAAAAATAAAAGAGAAGAAGTATATCATAGCAAAGAAGAGTGGGAAGCCAGAGGATTGGGAATCTTTTAAAGAGCAACAGAAGATAACTAAAAAGGCAATACGGGGAGAAAAGAAGAGGTATGAGGATAAGCTAGCCAATAATATAAAGGAGGATAGTAAAAGTTTTTTAAACTATGTGAAGAGGAAAAAAATAGTCAAGGCAAATGTGGGTCCCTTGAAGTCAGAAGCAGGAGAATTTATTATGGGGAACAAGGAAATGGCAGACGAGTTGAACTGGTACTTTGGATCTGTCTTCAATAAGGAAGATACAATCTATTGTCTATTGTAAGTTATGTCTTTTTCTGTCAAATTACTTAAAGCACACGTTAACTCAAGGGCCTGATCTGTAGGGAGAGGCTGGGCAGGCAAGGACTTTATACCATGAAGCGCAGAGGATGAGGGGTGATAATTTAGAGGTGTATAATCATGAGGGGAATAATAGATAGGGTGAATGTACAGAGTCTTTGACCCAGGGTAGGGGGATCAACAACGAGAGGACATGGGTGTAAGGTGAGAGGGAAATGGTTTTAATAGGATCCTGAGGGACAACTTTTTCACACAGAGGGTGGTGGGTGTGTGGAACGAGCTGCTTGCTGGTGGAGGTAGTTGAGGAAGCTGCCTGTTTCTGTGCTCTGTGACTCCATCGCTCTATAACATGGCTTGGGGCTGGTCACAGCTCCACCACCGATTTTCAAGCATCTTTCTTTCCAGGGCCTTTTTGGATTATCCGTTTTGCCAGACCAACAGAGGTCGTTCAGAGAGGAATGCAACGACCGAGATACCGATGTTTAGAGATACAGCGCGGAAACAGGCCCTTCGGCCCATCGGGTCCGCGCCGACCAGCGATCCCCGCACACACTAACACTATCCTACACCAACTAGGGACAATTTTTACATTTACCAAACCAATTGACCTGTATTTCTTTGGAGTGTGGAGGAAACCAAAGATCTCGGAGAAGACCCATGCACGTCACGGGGAGAACGTACAAACTCCGTACAGACAGCACCCGTAGTCGGGATCAAACCCGGGTGTCTGGCGCTGCATTCGCTGGAAGGCAGCAACTCTACCGCTGCGCCACCGTATTCCCGATGTTGGGGGAGTCCAGAACCAGGGGTCACAGTTAAAGAATAAGGGGTCGGCCATTTAGGACTGAGATGAGGAACAACTTTTTCACCCAGAGAGTTGTGAATCTGTGCAATTCTCTGCCTCAGAAGGCGGTGGAGGCCAATTCACGGGATGTTTTCAAGAGAGAGCTAGATTTAGCTCTGAGGGGTAAAGGAATCAAGGGATGTGGGGAGGAAGTAGGAACGGGGTACTGATTTGGATGATCAGCCATCATCATATTGAATGGCGGTGCTGGCACGAAGGGCCGAATGGCCTCCTCCTGCACCTATTTCCAATGTTTCTATACCGGCCCGCAAGGTCGGCTATGGGAACGGATCTGCCGGCTCCGGCCGGGCTGGAGTTCCAGAGCCACGGCCGGGCTGGAGTTCCAGAGCTCCGGCCGGCTGGAGTTCCAGAGCTCCGGCTGGGCTGGAGTTCCAGAGTCCCGGCCGGGCTGGAGTTCTAGAGCTCCGGCCGGGCTGGAGTTCCAGAGCTCCGGCCGGGCTGGAGTTCTAGAGCTCCGGCCGCGAGGGGCAGATTCGACTCGACCATCGGCGGTAGAACTCCCGATGAGGTGGAGATCGGCCGCCTCACCCGGTCTGGGCGCCACATTTGCGGGGGCGGGGATGGGGGAGGGGGGTTGTCCGGATTAAAGAAGGGGTCGGACCACCAGTTGCTGATAAATCGGTGGTGGAGCTGTGACCTTCTGTAACGGGGGACTAAGTGTGGAAGGAGGAACAGGAGTGATGTGCGGAGAAGAATTGTTGCTGCTCGGACCATGGCCGCGCCCCCTCGTCATCACTGGACCAGTCGTCCTGGCCAGACTGCCCCACTCCTGCACCGCCAGTCTCCACACCCCCAGTCCCCGTCCCCACACCCCCAGTCCCCACTCCCCCAGTCCCCACTCCTCCAGTCCCCACTCCACCAATCCCCCGCTCCCGCACCCCCAGTCCCCACACCCCCCAGTCCCCCACTCCCGCACCCCCAGTCCCCACTCCCCCAGTCCCCATTCCCACACCCCCAGTCCCCACTACAACACCACTCACTCCTGCACCCCCAGTCCCAGCACCCCCAGTCCCCACTCCCCCAGTCCCCATTCCCACACCCCCAGTCCCCACTACAACACCACTCACTCCTGCACCCCCAGTCCCAGCACCCCCAGTCCCCACTCCCCAGTCCCCGTACCCCCAGTCCCCGCCTGCCCCGTGTTCGCCTCGGCCGCCAGCCGCCCGTAGCACAGCGTGCAGACCCGCAGCGGCTTTGCGGAGAGGCTCGGAAGCAGCAGGCGCTGCCTGGAGCAGGAGCGGCAGACGACGAAGCCGCAGTGGCGGCAGTGGTGGCGCCGGACCAGGGCGCTGAACCTGGTGTTTGTGCAGCGCATACAGATGTCTGTCACACTGTCCTGGACCCAGGGCGCGGCGTGCTCGTTGCAAGGCTCCTTGCCCGCCCGCTGCAGCAGACACCGCACACAGTCCGCGATGTGCTGCAGCCAGTCTGCCTTCTCCGGCGCAGTGGCGGCGCAAACCACGAAGGATTTCTGCGGCGTCTTGATCATCCAGCGGTTGCTCTGGCAATCGTTGTCAGGCAGGTCCTCCACTGTGACAGTGTCCAGAGGCAGCAGATGTTGCCCAGTGTAGCGTCGCTTGTACACCAGCACCGTCCCGTACACCAGCAAGTCGCTGAACAGGAAAAAGATCCGCGCCTTCGGCTTCTTGCGGCACATCTTGGTCAGTACCCCCTCGCCCACCAGGACCCGGCCCGGCGTGGCCAGTGGGTGGCCACTCGGCCCGAAGCAGCTCTCCACCGCGGCGACACGCTGCGCGTTAACCTCCGTGTCCACCAACTGCTCCCCCATTGCACTCGGCCACCCGCCAAACACCAGCTCCTTCCTGCTGCACAACAGAAGGAAAGATGACACTTTATACATGGGCCCTAATCCTGTACTTTAACAGCTCTGTGTCTATCTTATCGAAACGTATAAGATTATTAAGGGGTCGGACACGTTAGAGGCAGGAAACATGTTCCCAATGTTGGGGGAAGTCCAGAACAAGGGGTCACAGTTTAAGAATAAGGGGTAGGCCATTTAGAACGGAGATGAGGAAAAACTTTTTCAGTCAGAGAGCTGTGAATCTGTGGAATTCTCTGCCTCAGAAGGCAGTGGAGGCCAATTCTCTGAATGCATTCAAGAGAGAGCTGGATAGAGCTCTTAAGGATAGCGGAGTCAGGGGGTATGGGGAGAAGGCAGGAACGGGTACTGATTGAGAATGATCAGCCGTGATCACATTGAATGGCGGTGCTGGCTCGAAGGGCGAATGGCCTCCTCCTCCTGCACCTATTGTCTATCTTCCGTTTAAACAGCATCTGCAGTTCCTTCCTGCCCGAGCGTGTTGTATTCTCAAAGGTAGTCACAAAAATGCTGGAGTAACTCAGCGGGACAGGCAGCATCTCTGGAGAGAAGGAAATGGGTGAGGTTTCAGGTCGAGACCCTTCTTCAGACTGAGAGTGGGAGGGGGGTTAGAGGTTTCTCCCTCTCCCCTGCCCCTAAGACTTAAGAACTAAACTGTCAGTGGTAAGACCACACTTGGAACTTTGTGCACATTGCTGGGCACCCCTGCTTTCGGAAGGATGCAGAAAAAACTCCATGAGGATATGACCAGGTCTGGAGAATTTCATTTAGAGATACAGCATGGAAACGGGCCCTTCCGCCCAGCGATCCCTGCACATTATCACTATCCTACACACACTAGGGACAATCTACACTTATACCAAACCCAAGCCAATTAACGGACAAAACCTGTACGTCTTTGGAGTGTGGAGGAAACCAAAGATCTCGGGGAAAACCCAAGCGGTCATGGGAGAACGTACAAACTCCGTACAGACAGCACCCGTGGTCGGGATTGAACCAGGGCATCGGGCGCTGTAAGGCAGCAACTCTACCGCTGCGCCACTGGGCGCCCGTGGGTGTGAATAATAAGGGGAGGCTGGATAAGTTGGGACATTGTTCCTTGGAGCATAGGTGACTGGAAATGGCATGTAAAACACAAGGGCCATAGATAAGATGGATGGTCACAGTCCCCAGGGTGGGAGAGTCTAAAATTAGAGGGCATAGGTTTAAGGTGGGATGGGAAAGATTCAACAGCAACCTGAGGGGCGGGCAACATTCACAACGTGCACGGAGGAACTTCAGTCTAGTCCAAATGTTAGCACTTGCTAAATGTTGCCTTACTCTCTTCCTGCTTTGTAAATGACAGAAGTTTGCTCATCGGCGTCTGTTCAATTGTTATCTGTGATCCGAAATGTCCTGAGACGCCACCCAGTCCTTCTTTCCAGACATGCTGCCTGTCCCGCTGAGTTACTCCAGCATTTGTGTCTGTCTTTGGCAACATTCACAAACAGGGTGGTGGGTACATGGAACACTTTAGGCTGTAGGTAGCTCCCTTGCCAGGTGAACTCTCCTCAACCTCACTACTTAGTTTTAGTTTTAGAGATACAGCATGGAAACAGGCCCTTCGGCCCACCGAGTCCGTGCCAACCAACGATCACCCCGTACACTAGTTCTATCCTACACACACTAGGAGCAAATTAATGGAAGCCAATTAACCCACAAACCTGTACGTCTGTGGGATGTGGGAGGAAACCGAGCACCCGAGAAAACCCACGCGGTCACGGGGAGAATGTCCAAACCCCGTACAGAGAGCACCTGTGGTCAGGATCGAAGCCGGGTCTCTGCCGCTGTGAAACCTTCAGACCACGTTCCAACCTTCAGACCACGTTCCATGGTGGCACAGCAACTCTGCCCGCTGCGCCACCATGCCACTGTTGCTGTGCCACCATTGCTGATGGTGAAATCAAAAACAAGCCTTTTTATTCTCAATATTCCTGCATCCATTTGGATGTGGAAAGTCGTCTGGCAATTTTGTAAAATGGGCGACGGAAAATAATCTCACCTTGTGCCTGACTTTTCACATGATTGGGAAATACTTTTTTGATATAAACGTCTCCACGCCTTACTGAATTACAAGTAGTTAAGGTTTTTGTTTGGAGGCAAAAGGAACTGCAGATGCTGGAATTTTGTGTAAAACACAACACACTGGAGTGACTCAGCAGGCCAGCCTGCATCTGTGGAGAATGTATCACCAAATGCTGGAGTAACTCAGCAGGTCAGGCAGCATCTAGGAGAGAAGGAATGGTGACGTTTCAGGTCGAGACCCTTCTTCAGACTGATGCCACATTTTGTGATACAATAGACAATAGACAATAGACAATAGGTGCAGGAGTAGGCCATTCAGCCCTTCGAGCCAGCACCGCCATTCAATGCGATCATGGCTGATCACTCTCAATCAGTACCCCGTTCCTGCCTTCTCCCCATATCCCCTCACTCCGCTATCCTTAAGAGCTCTATCCAGCTCTCTCTTGAAAGCATCCAACGAACTGGCCTCCACTGCCTTCTGAGGCAGAGAATTCCACACCTTCACCACCCTCTGACTGAAAAAGTTCTTCCTCATCTCCGTTCTAAATGGCCTACCCCTTATTCTCAAACTGTGGCCCCTTGTTCTGGACTCCCCCAACATTGGGAACATGTTATCTGCCTCTAATGTGTCCAATCCCCTAATTATCTTATATGTTTCAGTAAGATCCCCCCTCATCCTTCTAAATTCCAGTGTATACAAGCCCAATCGCTCCAGCCTTTCAACATACGACAGTCCCGCCATTCCGGGAATTAACCTAGTGAACCTACGCTGCACGCCCTCCATAGCAAGAACATCCTTCCTCAAATTTGGAGACCAAAACTGCACACAGTACTCCAGGTGCGGTCTCACCAGGGCCCGGTACAACTGTAGAAGGACCTCTTTGCTCCTATACTCAACTCCTCTTGTTACGAAGGCCAACATTCCATTGGCTTTCTTCACTGCCTGCTGAACCTGCATGATTCCTTTCATTGACTGATGCACTAGGACACCCAGATCTCATTGAACTCCCCCTCCTCCTAACTTGACACCATTCAGATAATAATCTGCCTTTCTATTCTTACTTCCAAAGTGAATAACCTCACACTTATCTACATTAAACTGCATCTGCCATGTATCCGCCCACTCACACAACCTGTCCAAGTCACCCTGCAGCCTTATTGCATCTTCCTCACAATTCACACTATCCCCCAACTTAGTATCATCTGCAAATTTGCTAATGGTACTTTTAATCCCTTCGTCTAAGTCATTAATGTATATCGTAAATAGCTGGGGTCCCAGCACCGAACCTTGCGGTACCCCACTGGTCACTGCCTGCCATTCCGAAAGGGACCCATTTATCCCCACTCTTTGCTTTCTGTCTATGTCAGTACCCTACCCCCAATACCATGTGCCCTAATTTTGCCCACTAATCTCCTATGTGGGACCTTGTCGAAGGCTTTCTGAAAGTCGAGGTACACCACATCCACTGACTCTCCCTTGTCAATTTTCCTAGTTACATCCTCAAAAAAATTCCAGTAGATTTGTCAAGCATGATTTCCCCTTCGTAAATCCATGCTGACTCGAATGATCCCGTTACTGCTATCCAAATGCTCAGCAATTTCGTCTTTTATAATTGACTCCAGCATCTTCCCCACCACTGATGTCAGACTAACTGGTCTATAATTACCCGTTTTCTCTCTCCCTCCTTTCTTAAAAAGTGGGATAACATTTGCTATCCTCCAATCCACAGGAACTGATCCTGAATCTATAGAACATTGAAAAATGATCTCCAATGCTTCCACTATTTCTAGAGCCACCTCCTTAAGTACTCTGGGATGCAGACCATCAGGCCCTGGGGATTTATCAGCCTTCAGTCCCATCAGTCTACCCAAAACCATTTCCTGCCTAATGTGGATTTCCTTCAGTTCCTCCATCACCCTAGGTTCTCCGGCCCCTAGAACATTTGGGAGATTGTGTGTATCTTCCTCAGTGAAGACAGATCCAAAGTAACGGTTTAACTCGTCTGCCATTTCTTTGTTCCCCATAATAAATTCCCCTGCTTCTGTCTTCAAGGGACCCACATTTGCCTTGACTATTTTTTTCCTCTTCACGTACCTAAAAAAACTTTTGCTATCCTCCTTTATATTATTGGCTAGTTTACCCTCGTACCTCATCTTTTCTCCCCGTATTGCCTTTTTAGTTAACTTTTGTTGCTCTTTAAAAGAGTCCCAATCCTCTGTCTTCCACTCTTCTTTGCTATGTTATACTTCCTCTCCTTAATTTTTATGCTGTCCCTGACTTCCCTTGTCAGCCACAGGTGTCTCTTACTCCCCTTAGAGTCTTTCCACCTCTTTGGAATAAATTGATCCTGCAACCTCTGCATTATTCCCAGGAATACCTGCCATTGCTGTTCTACCGTCTTCCCTGCTAGGGCCTCCTTCCAATCAATTTTGGCCAGCTCCCGCCTCATGCCTCTGTAATCCCCTTTGCTATACTGTAATACCGACACTTCCGATTTTCCCTTCTGCCTTTCCATTTGCAGAGTAAAACTTATCATGTTGTGATCACTGCCTCCTAATGGCTCTTTTACCTCTAGTCCCCTTATCAGATCAGGATCATTACACAACACTAAATCCAGAATTGCCTTCTCCCTGGTAGGCTCCAGTACAAGCTGTTCTAAGAATCCATCTCGAAGGCACTCTACAAACTCTCTTTCCTGGGGTCCATTTCCAACCTGATTTTCCCAGTCTACCTGCATGTTGAAATCTCCCATAACCACCGTAGCATTACATTTTTGACACGCCAATTTTATCTCCTGATTCAACTTGCACCCTATGTCGAGGCTACTGTTTGGGGGCCTATAGATAACTCCCATTAGGGTCTTTTTACCCTTACAATTTCTCATTTCTATCCATACTGATTCAACATCTCCTGATTCTATGTCACCCCTTGCAAGGGAATGAATATCATTCCTTACCATCAGAGCAACCCCACCCCCTCTGCCCACCTGTCTGTCCTTTCTATACGTTGTGTACCCCTGAATATTCAGTTCCCAGCCCTGGTCCTCTTGTAGCCATGTCTCAGTGATCCCTACAACATCATACTTGCCCATGACTAACTGAGCCTCAAGCTCATCCACTTTATTTTTTATACTACGCGCATTTAAGTACAACACTTTAACTTCTGTATTTACCTCCCCTCTCACATCGTTCACAATTGGCCCTGCCCTTAATTTCTTTTCCGCTCTAGAACTTCTGTTCCCATTCTTCCGAGAGTCTTTTGCAATATCTCCTGTATTCCCTTTTACCTCATCTTCATATTCACAATTTGTTAACCCCTCCCCCCCACTACTTAGTTTAAAGCCACAGGTGTCACACTAGCAAACCTGCCTGCCAGAATGTTTGTCCCCCTGCTGTTAAGATGCAACCCGTCCCTTTTGTACAAGTCACCCCTAGCCTTCGATTTGTACCAGCATCTGCAGTTATTTTCTTACACATCTGTGGAGAATGTGTCGTTTCGGGACGGGTTCCTTCAGTCTGAAGAAGGAACATGGTCTGAAGGTTTTAGTTTGGTCTTTAAACAATAAAGAGACTTTCACACTCACCTCTGCTATTGTTTCAGTTCCCTCAGGATGTATCTCCAGCTCCAACCACTTTCAGTGGCTTACGCAATCTAGTGAGACCTCGCTGCCTTCTGAACAGTGAATGTCAATACCCCAGGACAATGAGACATCTTCCCTCACTGGCCTGATGAGAAACTGCACTGGTTTTTGGAAACAAAACCTGTCCTCGACCCCTCTACCAGACTAGTTATTCCGGTTACATTCTACATACTTTTGGCAATGGGGCAGGCCAACTATGCAAATTACAAATGCCCTGGTGTGGAATCCAGCTCTCAGTTTCAATTGTGATTTTGCAATCCAGGCATAATGGTGCAGAGGAATTGTTATTTTAACCAAGAATAACACCACATTCTATTCCTATTTTCTTTTAGTTTAGAGAAATCAGTTGTTATGTTCAGTGCTGAAAATAAATTCACCATCAGCATTTAGAAACAGTCTGGCAGTCCTAATGTGTTAGTTTGCAAGCTGAAGAAATGTCTCAGTGTAAACTTTGAACGGTAGAACAGAACATAAAATAGTGAGCGCAGGACAGGCCCTTCAGCCCGTTTAGTCTGTGCTAACCATGCTGCCAATTTAAGCCTATCTCATCTGCCTGCACAGTGGCGCAGCTGGTAGTGCTGCTGCTCACAGCACCAGAGACCGATGGCAGGGAAAAGTTTAAAGGCAATGTGCGGGGAAAGTTCTTTAACACAAGAGGGTGGTGGGGGCTTGGAATGTGCTGCCAGGGATGGTGATGGAGGCAGATACAAGATTTCATACCATCTGATGCAAAAGTTATTTTTCTCAGTCAAGAAGCACACATTCAACTTTCAGTTTAATTTAGTTTTGAGATAAAGCGTGGAAACAGGCCCTTCGGCCCACCGAGTCCGCACCAACCAGTGATCCCCGTACACTAACACTATCGTACATACACTAAGGATAATTTTATATTTACACCAAGCCAATTAACCTACAAACCTGTACGTCTTTGGAGCGTGGGATGAAACTGAAGATCTCGGAGGAAACCCACGCAGGTCACAGGAAGAACCTACAAACTCTGTACCCATAGTCGGGATTGAACCCGGGTCTCTGGCGCTGTAAGGCAGCAACTCTACCGCTGCGCAACCGTGCCGCCGTTGAAAGACTTGCACTGGGGTGAATAACATTGCAGTCAATTTGTTTTTCAACGTTTACTTGAATTTATACTGAAGGTACTTGATTTCTCAACTGGTAATATTTACTTTACTAAATGGAGAAAAACAGATCGATTAGAAAGTAGTATTGCACAGAGTGCACAATCTCTTTCCATTCTAACTAGCATTTAACATACCGGCATTTAACATTAGTTTAGTTTAGTTTAGATATACAGTGTGGAAATAGTCCCTTCGGCCCACTGAGACTGTGCCGACCATCAATTAAATTTCCCCGGTGCGGGACGAATTTTTATTACATATTAATATATTATATATTAATAATATATTATTATTACCCGTTCACATTAGTTCTATGTTATTCCATTTTCTTATCCATTCCCCACACGCTCGGGGTAATTTACAGACCAATTAATCCACAGACCTGTACATCTTTGAGAACCCACGGTTTTAAAGAATATAAAATAATGAGAAGCATAGATGGGGTAGACAGTCAGAACCTTTTTGAAATGTCCAAAACTACAGGGCAAATCTATAAGGTGAGATGGAGAAAGCTTAATGGAGACGTGCGGGGGAAGTTCTTTAACACAGAGGGTGGTGGGGGGTTGGAATGTGCTGCCAGGGGTGGTGGTGAAGGCAGACACAATAGTGGCATTGAAGAGGCTTTTAGATAGGCACTTGGAAGTGCAGGGCACAGAGGGATATGGAACATGTGCAGGCAGATGAGATCACTTCAGCCAGGTATCATGTTCAGCATAAACATTGTGGGGCCCAAGGCCTGTTCCTGTGTTGTGCTATGGTCTATCTCTGGAGAACATGGATATGTGATGATTCAGGTCGGGACCCTTCTTCAGAGTGATTGTAGTGGGGGAAGGGGAAATCAGGAAGAGAGGAGGAGCATGACAAAGCCTGGCAGTTAATAGGTTGATTCAGACGGGGGAGGTCTTAGCTGGGCAGATGGGTGGACAAAGACCAGAGATGAAGAAGGGTTTCAACCCGAAATGTCACCAATCCCTTTTCTCCACAGATGCTGTCTGACCCGCTGAGTTACTCCAGCTTTTTGTGTCTAGCTTTGGTTTAAACCAGTGTCTTTAGTTCCTTCCTACACCCGAGATGAAGAAGGTGTGAACAAAAGGAATTGAAAAGTTGCAAATTGTGAGCTAGAGGAAGGAATGTCGGTGGAAGAGGTGGGGGGGGGGGGGGGGGGGGGGGGGGGGGGTGAATTTGGTGTAAGTCTAGGTGGGTCAGGTAGTTTTTACCTACAGCTATCAATGAAGTTAGATAGAGCTCATAGCTCTTCGGGCCAAGGGATGTGGGGAGAAAGCAGGAACGGGGGTACTTATTTTGAATGATCAGCCACTATCATATTGAATGGCAGTGCTGGCTCAAAGGGCTGAATGGCCTACTCCTGCACATATTTTCTATGTTTCTAAATTATTTAAAAATATTGCATGAACAAATAATCTCTTCCATGAATTAATCTAATCAATAGTCTGCTCAAAGAGAGACTCTAATCATGAAGTTTGTTCAAAACAAGTGTTCCAGTTCTGCATTCACACATCACAATAGCAAACACAGCCAGGATATTTCTGTCTGGTGTTCACTGGAGAAAGATTCTTCATGAAGTGCAAATGACTGATCTTACATTGCTCCAGGCTGCCTTGTTGCAAAGGCCACGGTTAATTTTAAAGTGCGGGGGCTCTGTCTGTTTCAGATAATGTTAATAGGCCAGAGGGAAACATTTCTCAGCGTTAAATGTAGCACAGATCAGAAACATAATCTGTGTGAAGGAAGGAACAGCAGATGCGGGTTTACACCGAAGATAAGACACAAAATGCTAGAGTAACTCAGCGGGACAGGCAGCATCTCTGGAAAGACAGAGTCTGAAGAAGGGTGTCGACCCTAAACGTCACCCATTCCTTCTCTCCCCCCCCCCCCCCCGAGTTACTCCAGTATTGTATGTGTACAATCTGTGTAACCCCTGGCCGGCAAATAAAATAAAATACAAAACAGTCCAGTTTAAGCAATACTTTGCAAAATTGGCATGGAACCTGTTTAAAAACACGTACCTGTTTCGTGAGGAATATTTTCTGCTTGTTCCTGCTATCAGCCTTCCTACCATTGCAGGAAGGAAGGAAATGCAAAGCTGGATTTTTTAATTTAAATAAGCCATACCTCCCCCCCCCCCCCCCCCCCACCTCGCCTGTTAGTAGTTTATGATACCAGAATTCGACAAAGCAATAAAACCACATTTTACAACCTGGGTTTTGGTTCCATAGGTTTGTATCATTTGACCATTTGTTGATTGCAACTGGTCTCATGCCAGGATTATGAAACCAGTTCCACACTGAAGCTTGGGCAGCTTATAAAAAAGGGCCCCATTGCTAAAAAAATATAGGACCACTGTGTGGTGAAGGTTAAAACATGTCGTCAAAATTACCACTATTGCAACTTCACAGAAGCCAGGTTTAAAGTCATAGGGTCAGACAGCATGGAAGCAGGCCCTTCAGCCCAACTGTTACTGATTGGATGATCAGCCATGAACACAATGAATAGCAGTGCAGGCTCGATGGGCCAAATGACCTCCTCCAGCTCCTATTTTCTGTTGTCTTCCATGCTGACCAAGATGCCCCATCTAAGCTAATCTCATTTGTCAGTGTATGCCCCGTATCCTTCTAAAACTTTCCTATCCATGTACCTGTTCAAATGACTTTTGAACGTTCCAATAGTACCTGCCTTAACGACCTCTTCTGGCAGTTCATTCCAAACACCCACCACTCTGTGTGAAAATGCTTTTCATTTGAATTGCCTTTCATTTTAAAATTAAAACAACTGGAATAAAAGGTTTTGTACCGAAAATGTACAGAGGAAAGTTGATCGGGAGAACGGCTCAATTCGGCTATGTCTTATGATCTTATATATGCAGGATTATCTGTCACCTGCAAAAATGAGTAAAATTTGAATTAAAAATGACAGGGCAAGGTTGGCTGAACTAAGTCTGGAGAAGTGTCCCGACCTTAATCGTCACCTATCCACGTTCTCCAGAGATGCTGCCTGACCCGCTGAGTTGCTCCAGCACTCTGCATCCTTTTGGGCAAGGTTAACTTTACAACTCTCAATAAACAGCATCTCAGTTGTAAAATTTAGATAGTGAGGCCTGATTCTACAAATGAGGGCAAAAGGTTGACCTTCGTACTTGATTGCTTTTCAATACTTAAGCATGCAAATGTAAAAACATTTCCTGAGGAAACTTTAATAACAGATGGTCAAATTCTCCAATAGCCTTATTGGCATCATATTGAAAGTCTGTAAAGTGTTTTAAAAAATTAAAATTACAATCAAAGCCAACGTTTTTTTGCATGAATTTGAGAAAAAGATAAATATTTGGAAACGTTTGAATGGTTAGGTATAAAAACAGAATTATTCACAGCTCTTTAACTAGGAGACAGAAGAGTACAAAATGGAACTACTCAGCCAAATCAAAACGAGATTCAGAAAACAGTAAAGATATCATTTTCGATAAGACGCAAAAAGCTGGAGTAACTCAGCGGAACAGGCAGCATCTCTGGAAAGAAGGAATGGGTGATGTTTCCGGTTGAGACCATTCTTCAGACTAGTTATCATTTTGTTTTGTTAGAAATTAAAGTAGATTTAAGTAATTTAAAGGTAATGAAGAATTGTTTGGATCAGCAATTAAGAATTCCAATAATTGAAGGGCGGCACAATGGCGCAGCAGGTAGAGCTGCTGCCTCACAGCACCAGAGACCTGGGTTCGATCCGGACCTCAGATGCTGCCTATGTGGAGTTTGCATGTTCTCCCTGTGACCATGTGTTTCCTCTGGTTTCCTTCCACATCCCAAAGACGGGTTTGTAGATTAATTGGCCTCTGTAAATTGCCCCTAGTGTGCAGGGAGTGGATGAGAAAGTGTGATAACATAGAACCAGTGTGAACGGGTGATCGATGGTCAGTGTGGACTCGGTGTGCCGAAGGGCCTGTTTCCATGCTGCAACTCGAAACGAAACTAATTAAGAATTATTGGAATAGTTCACATCGTTGAGAGGTACTTTTAAGCAAAGATCAATGAAGTAAATAACAGCTAAAAAGTAATGCAAAAAACTCCAAATTAAATCAGCAATGAAAATAATCATGGAGAATTTATTGAAGGGATAAGCTCAAAATCTTTACAGGAAGAGAAATTAAACAGTGCTCAAGAAGGGTCAACCCTGAACTGACAATATAACCATTTTGTAAATCGTTTTCTAACGTCATTGATGTAAGAGACCACATCATCACCATTGGTGAGGGTGTTTGATAAAGGGGAACATGATATATATTTGAAGTCTTCACTGGTTTAGCATGGAACCTTATTTGTTCAGAGAAGATTGTGCATTTATCACAAATTCACCAGCTCCAAATTTTCAAAACATAATAACACAAAGAGAAAGTGTTAAAGATACATGAATGCAAGTTATTCAAGCTGCCAATATAACCACTTTATTGTAACAAACTTTACTGATAACATAGGGGTGAAAAAAAATTACAATCTGCAATAATTCATAGTCTGAAATGCTAATAGATCACGATGCAACTAATAGATCAACATAGACACAAAATGCTGGAGTAACTCAACGGGTCAGATAGCATCTCTGGAAAAAAGGAATAGGTGATGTATCGGGTCGAAAGCCTTCTTCAGACAGAGGCAGAGATAGATATATTCTTGATTAGTACAGGTGTCAGAGGTTATGCGGAGAAGGCACGAGAATGGCGCTAGGAGGGAGAGATAGATCAGAGAGATAGATGGCGTAGACTTGATGGGCCAAATGGCCTAATTCTACTATTCCTATGACCTTATGAAAAGAAAATGAGAAATCTAGATGGTGATATAGAGATATAGAAGAAATGAATGAAAGATATGCAAAAAGTAATGATGATCAAGAAAAGGTGGAGCCCACAAGAGTCCATTGTTGGCTGTGGGATAGGTGATAGAGTTATGCAACATGTTGTGATTTATTAGTTACCTAATGCCGTGGCAAGTGCTTACATTGGTCAGTATTTAAATGTAAGGGTTTGACGGATCATCCTCCAGGAATTAAAGACCTCGCACAGTTCATGTTCAAACTGAAGGTCGACACAAAATGCTGGAGTAACTCAGCGGGACAGGCAGCATCTCTGGAGAGAAGGATGTTCAAAGGGGTTGAGCAGGGCATGCAGGGTCTCATTGCTTCTAGCAAACTTGAATCAAGATGTCAGTACTGTGAAGATATAGATACAAAATGCAATGTCTTCTTCATTTTCAGTCTGAAGGGTCTCAACCCGTAGCGTCACCCATTCCTTCTATCCAGAGATGCTGCCTGGCCCGCTGAGTTACTCCACCATTGTGTGTCTATCTCCGGTGTAAATCAGCATCTGCAGTACCCTCCTAGTTGTCAGTACTATGGTTGGTGAAGCATGCCAGGGGCAACGTGGCAATGTCTTTGACTCAGAGGTCTATGCTTCCTTTCCCTTTAAATTTCTTCACAGACCGTTCACTTGATCTCAGCTGAAACATGTTGCCGTAGATATGGGAGACAAAACCATCGATCTCCACACTGAAGATGTTATTTTGCTTTGGAATAACTTTGGTTGCAGGATGTTGTTGGGCGTGAGGGGAGAGGAAGAAAGCAAAACATACATTAGTGCATGAAATTGCATGTAAACATTCTTCAGTTCCACAGTATTTGAATGTACAGTCTTCTTGAGCACTCTTTACTACAATGTCATTGTAAACACAGAATCAATGTATTGAGAGGATAGCAACAAGTGTAGATCAGATAACATTAACACAGAGGATGATTACGTGTCACCAGTTGGAGGAAGAGGCAAAGTCCCAGCATCAAATAAAACGTACTTTACTGCCAACAATTATGAACTACCTACCACATTGAATTGTGACTGAGTCACAGAGATATTGCACACCAGTTAATGGTGACTAAATCAGAGGCTGAGCAGATCCTGATTTTAGTTAAGTTCCCCACTAGTGCCAAGGAGAGATACAACATGGAAACAAGTCCTTCAGCCCATCAAGTCTGCACTGACCAGCAACCGCCCATTTACATAAATCAATTTTAATTAGTTCCATAAGAATTAAATGGACCATTTGGATTAAGCCAGCCAGGGCTCCTGGTTGGGAAAAACCTTTATCGCAACATTCTTGTACAAATCTTTCCAGTGTCTTCTCATGCTGCTTCTGTAAATTCTTCCAGTCTGGTACTTTGCCAAGAGAGCGGCATTCTGTAACTGATACCTAACTCATCCCAGGTGTAAATCACTCCACTACCCACAGCTGCCCTTCAGGTGCTGGATCCTAGGCTGTGAAATGCAACCCCGAACACTCATCAATCTGTCTCCATTTCCTCCTATTAAAGTAGTGCTTAAAATCTCTCTCTCTTACCCAAGATTTTGATCAACTGCACTGATGACTCTACATGGCTCGGTATTATAATTTTTTTGCTAATGCTCCGGAGGACATTTTTGATACATTAAATGGCACTGTATAAATGGATCACACGTCATGGGATCACAGCATCCCTAGCTAATAATCGGACAACATCCTTGCTTGAGGTTTTCTGTCGCCGGCCCCGATTTGTTCTGGTCTTTTCTCGCATCCAGTAACCCCCTCAACCCCCATCCTTACAATCAGTCTGAGGAAGGGTCCCGACCTAAAACGTCACCTATCCATTAACCCCTGGGGCTGGTGACTGGTCTAGTTAAATAACTACAATACATGGTGTAGTTCAGAGGAAATGAGAACACGGAAGTTTTGTAAGACTTGGGTATAGCAAATAAATGCATTCTCATTTTAAACTCAAAGTTAGGCATAAACATAAACTGGATCGATCAACAAAAAAGGTGGGAAATAAAACAGGAAGCATTGCAATAGCTAATATGCTAAAGCGCTTAATTTCTTTCTCAATATCGTGCTGTCACTTGAGTGTACAGGACAGTGAAAATCCTTCATGTAAGGATTCATAGACCACTGAGGATTTGTAACAGTACCTTTAATCTTATTTTGCATCGTGATAATCTTGAATATATGTTTCATTTCCTGCAGGATAATTCCAGTAATCCCTACGTAAGAGGGACATTTGGACTTCACCACTGCAATACAAACAGATCATCAATACAAACATGAATCTCAACTAAAGTTATAAAATGCTGCTATACTGGTGAGTTGGAATAATTGCCAACACATACCTTGAACAAGCAAATTAATTTTACATTTTAGAAACTGGCTGGATGTTTGCGATATTGAGTCTCCAGTTAATTTTCTCTTTTGAAAGTGAACAGTCTTAACGTTTCCAGTTTAACTTGTACAAGTTAGAAAAGCTGACATTATATGAACAGAACCGCTTAGTACACAAAATAACTGCATTTAGAGTGCATCTTCCACAGCACAATCCTGTGTACCTTGCGTATTATAGACAAAAAACTGAAGTAACTCAGCGGGTCAGACAGCATCTCTGGAGAAAATAGGTGACTTTTTGGGTCGAGACTCTTCTGAAGAGATGCTGTCTGACACACTGAGTTACTCCAGCTTTTTGTGTCTATCTTCGGTTTAAACCAGCTTCTGCTGTTCTTCCTACACATACCTTGCTCATTACATAACAAGATTGACGTACCTGTCACAATGGCTCCATGAAAGTCTGCCTTCATCAACTTTGTCTGGATTATATTCGTAGAACTGTAAATGTTGTAGACATGTTCTGTGACAATCATGCAGCATTGATATTCTTTCTAAGACAGTTGTCATTCAGTAGGTCTTACTTAACCAGGAACCCAAAACGTTACTTAAAACACTTTTTTTTGTACTCAACATGCACTTTAATCATTAAGTTTAGATATGTTCATCAATAAATTCTGAAAGATTTCAACATTTAAAAAACACAGTGCTGCATTTCATAAGATTTAGAACCTCCCTTACAGTGGTTATTTCTATCAGACCACTTCTATAACGGACACATTTTCCAAACATTAAGGGTTTACTAGGCTCATTGTAAATCGATTGTAAAAGGGTGGCACAGTGGTAGAGTTGCTGCCTTACAGCGCCCTAGACCCTGGTTCGATCGCGACTACAGCTCGTCTGTACGGAGTTTGTACGTTCTCCCCGTGATTGTGTGGGTTTTCTCCGAGATCTTCAGTTTCTTCCCACATTCCAAAGGAGTACAAGTTTGTAGGTTAATTGGCTTGGTGTATGTGTAAATTGCCCCTAGTGTTAATGTGCAGGAATCGCTGGTCGGTGCGGACGCGGTGTGCCGAAGGGCCTGTTTCCACGCTGTATCTCTAACCCAAACTAAACTAAAGTATTGCTGACTCAAATAAAAAGTGAGATTTGAGAAAGAATTTTTTTTTGAAATTTCTTTTGGAAAAATTAGGACTTAATATTCTTTTGTCCAATGACCCTGTCAATAGAAAAGACAAAGGGATTTCATTCCCTCCACCTATCACTGTCTCTTTCCCATCAGTAACGCATGCATCATATGCAAGGTCACAGGATTATTAACTTACACCTTTTCTAAATATTTTCAACGCACCATTTAAAGAATTCAGCAGAATTAAAGATGGTATTTCCTAACCTGCAGTGCTCTAGAAGTTAACAGTCTTTCATGTGTCTGAAGTTAAAACAGTCTAATCAATTTAAGCATCAACGCTTTTCCATATTATCCGGCTGATAGATTAGTGCTTTGTTACACAGACGGGCTCCATAATTTCATATCTTTCTTCCATTAATCTAAAACGAGCAGTATCCTTGGTAAGGCCAACATTATTGCCCAAGGTCCATTGGGTTTGTTTATTTGCTATTGGTGAGACAGGTCTTAATATATGCCTCTGATCAAAGGTGAAACCCCTCCCCTCCCCCCACCACCACCAAATTCTTGGCTCCCAAGCAATGTCTCATCCAGAATAATGCCACTGAATATCAAGGAGATGATGGTGGCCTGGTATTTTGTGTGGCTTGACAGCCACTCATCAACCCATCTCAGTCTTGCAGTGGTCATGTGCAGGAAGACTTGGACAACCGAGTCTGATGGAAGCCCTGCAAGCTCGCTTACTACGTAATGAGTCCACTATACTCTACAAGGATAGTACTTACGTTTGAGGCTTCAAGCCGTTACATAGATCTCGAATGTATTGTTTCCACAGCTCATGCAAAGGGAGGAACAATTCATACCTGAGAAAAGTGAAATGGTTCAAATGAACATTTAAACACCTGCAACCTCAAAATCACGCAAAAGATTGGATAGAAATGAGCATTTCACTGCAAAGACTAGGCTGTGTTCGTCCAACAATTACTGGAGATAACCACCATACGTCAATATAGTGGTGCAGCGGGTAGAGCTGCTGCCTCACAGCGCCAGAGACCGTGGTTTGATCCTGACCTCGGATGCTGTCTGTGGAGTTTGCACATTCAGCCTGTGACCACGTGGGTTTCTTCCGGGTGCTCCAGTTCCTTCTCACATCCAAAAGACATGCGGGTCTGTAGGTTAATCGGCCCTCTTTAAATTGCCCCAAGTGGATGAGAAAGTGGGATAACATAGAACTAGTGTGAATGAGGGATTGCTGGTCGGTGTGGACTCAATGGACAAAAGGCTGTATCTTTAAAACTAAAATATGGTTGAAATTAATTACAAATGCTATTTGAAGTACCATATGTAATAAGTAATCAAGAATATTCTGAACATTTTCTCTGTCACTTTCTTTGTCAGATGAGGACCTGACAGAAACGTGATTACAAGTTATTTGTGTATGAATACAAAACAAGACTGATCAGTTTGCTTTTCAATCTACAAACTTTATTTTTACATAATTCTGTCATATTTTCTTGGCTTTTTACCATTGTCAGCTGGAACAGCAGTTCAGAATGTGGAGTTCACCGCCTTCATTAATGTAGCTAATTATCAGTGGATACGTGGCACGTGTTCAGAGTGAAGGAGACCTGAATACGGTGTTCATCACTAACCTGAAGAATTGTATTGTGTCTTTCTGACATCATATGGTGATACTCAAATCAGAAACAAAGCTCGAATTCAAAATCAGGCTAGTAAAGGGACCCAATAACCTGATGCACAATGTGCACGTGGAATAAAAAACAGTACAGCACACGAAAAGACCCTTTGGCCCACAATGTCTATACTGAACATAATGCCAAGGTAAACTTATCACACCTGACTACACATGATCCATACCCCTCTATATTCATGTGCCTTTCTAAAAGCCTCAGGACTCACTATTGATCTGCAATGCAACTAATATAATTGTATTAAAAAAAATATAGATTACACAAGTTTCTCTGTGTTTTTCTGCATTTAAAAAAGATCTGCAAATGTGCATAAAATCAGAATAATATTCGAACACAGGAAGCAAACATACCTTTGTTGTTCAAGGTTCAGCTCAAATATCCTCAATTCCCGCCTCTCTTTGGCAGACAGATACTTTGTCTTCCTCTTTTTTTTCTTGTTCCTTTTTGTGGTCCCAACAAGGGTAAGATTTTTATACAAATAATTATCAGCTTCCTTTGAACTCAACTGCGGTAAACTGGATCTGACAAAGGATGCGATGAACTCTGCCGATTTCTTGCCTTCAGGGAGCTGTCAGAAGGAATTGATGAACATTTGAAACATGCAAACAACAAGTCTTGACCCGAAACATTACCCATTCCCTCTCTCCTAGATGCTGCCTGACCTGCTGAGTTACTTCAGCATTTTGTGATACTGTAGTGGGTGCGGTCGCCGCGGAAATCAGGCCAGACGCCAGGTGAGTAGTAGCTATACTTTATTTCGCAAGAACACATACACCGCACTAAAGAACTCGTGAGTCGACACACCCAAAGCCTTTTATAGTCCCAGACCACCTGACCCAAGGGAACTGACCCAGGAAGTGACCTAATCCCTCCCGTCCACTGAGTGCTGAGTGGAATGACCAAGGAAGTGGCCTAGCCCCCGGGCGCCGCCACAGGACCCCCCCCAAGAACCGAAGGCACGAAACGGACAGGGGGACGGACGAAACGGCCAGCCCGCGTGCGCGCCACGGCGGGCGCAGGAACCGGAACCACCCCGCCAGGGGAAAGCACCCGCGGGAACTCCGGGGTAAGGGGCTTGTGGTCTGTGTACGCGGTGAAGGTACGCCCCTCGAGAAAATAGCGGAAGTGGCGGACCGCAAGGTAAAGGGCAAGGAGCTCGCGGTCAAAAGCACTGTAGTTCCGCTGTGCGCCGCTGAGGTGCCTACTGTAAAAAGCGACAGGCTTCCAACACCCATCCGTGTGCTGTTCGAGCACTGCCCCAACCGCTACTTCCGAAGCATCGACCGTCAGGCTGGTTGGTGCATCCGCCCGTGGGTGCACGAGCATCGTGGCCGCAGCCAAGGCTTCCTTGCCGTGTTGGAACGCCGCCACCGCGTCGGCCCATTCGACCTCCCTGCGCTTGCCCGCCATGAGGTGGAACAGCGGGCGCATGATCCGGGCTGCAGACGGCACAAATCGGTGGTAAAAGGCCACCATCCCAACGAACTCCTGGAGGCCCCGCACGGTGGTCGGGCGTGGAAACTGGCGCACCGCATCCACCTTGTTCGGGAGCGGCAGCGCCCCGTGCGGGGTCACGTGGTGGCCCAGGAAATCGATGGATGACACCCCGAAACGGCATTTGGTGATGTTGATGGCAAGCCCATGATCGCTAAGGCGTTGACATAGCTGGCGGAGATGGGCAAAATGCTCCTGTCTCGAGCGGCTCGCCACCAAAATGTCGTCAAGGTACACGAACACGAATTCCAGGCCACGGCACACACAGTCCATAAGCCGCTGAAAGGCTTGCGCAGCGTTCTTGAGTCCAAACGGCATGCGGAGGAATTCGAAAAGGTCAAATGGCGTCACGATTGCCGTCTTGGGGACATTGTCGGGGTGGACTGGAATCTGGTTATAGCCACGCACCAGGTCGACCTTGGAAAATACCGTGGCGCCAGCCAGGTGTGCATTAAAGTCCTGAATGTGAGGGACCGGATACCTGTCGGCGATTGTGGCATCGTTAAGCCGGCGGTAATCCCCGCAAGGACGCCAACCACCGTCTGCCTTGGGGACCATATGGAGCGGGGACGCCCACGGGCTGTCTGAGCGGCGCACGATCCCCAGTGACTCCATAAGGCGGAACTCCTCCCGAGCGAGACGGAGCTTGTCCGGTGGAAGGCGCCGCGCCCGGGCGTACAAGGGCGGGCCAGTAGTGGGAATATGGTGCACCACCCCATGCTTCGGGGCGGCGGAGTGGAACCGGGGGTCCAGAATATCGGGGAATTCGGCCAGAATTCGTGAGAACGCGGCGTCCACGGACGACAGGGGCCCATCAGGACGCACGACCGGGTCGCCCAAGCGGAGGAAAACGGGCTGCAGAGTGACGGAGTGCACTAAACGCTGCCGCTTAACGTCCACGAACAGGGAATGTGCCCGTAGGAAATCCGCACGCAGCAGCGGCTGGGACACATCCGCAATCACGAATGGCAACGAGAAGCTGCTCGCCCCGAAGTTGAGGAAGATCGTGCGCACCCCATATGATCGGATCGAAGTCCCGTTGGCTGCGGCGAGGAGGGGGCATCGATTTGTACCAGCATCTGCAGTTATTTTCCTATACTAAAAGATCAAAGGGATCGTTTTTATTATTAGCTAGGAATTGCATCAATGCCTCGACTTCCATGGAAGATTGAGGAGATTTGGTATGTCGACAAATACTCTCTTGAACACTGACAGGTGTACGGTAGAGATCATATTGACTGGTTGCATCGCGGCCTAGTTTGTTAACTTGAACGCCCATGAATGAATGAGTTTACAGACTGTGGTTGACACTGCCCAGTCTACTACATGTCCATACTGGTCTATGATTCTAAAAATGTGATCCACTATTAATATTCCACAAGCGGAAATAATTTCTGTTTCAAAATCCATAAAATGGTGCAAACTTATATACCAGCTGTGAGGCAAAAAGGCAAAATAAAACGATCATTACACCAAATGTAAGTATATGATGAAAGTACAGAGATGTATATGGAATAAGAGTTTGGTGTTTGCCATGTGATACTATTAATCATATGCAGTAGGCTTTAGGTTGTTTACACACTGTTGCATTACCCAAACAAGCTGCTGTAAAAATTGCCAACATAAAACCACCAGAGGGCGCAGCGTACCTGAAGCTCAGACTGGTCCCCTGCATCAGGACGGATCCTGCTGTAAATAATGCCTTCAACAGCAAAATAAAGAACTTTAGTTAAATTTAGGAAACAGGGCAGTGTTAAAGCAAGTACACAGTTATTTCAAATAGTAAAGGATGAAAATCATGCAAAATGCAAGCCACATATATAGTTCAGACTGAAGAATGATCTCGACCAGAAACGTCACCCATTCCTTCCATCCAGAGATGTTATCTGTCCCGCTGAGATACTCCAGCATTTTGTGTCGATCTTTAGTTTAGTTTAGTGATACAGCATGGAATCAGGCCCTGCAGCCCACTGTCCATGCTGACTATTGATCACCTGCTCACACTCGTTCTATATTTTGCCACATATTGCTGCTCCAATTAAAGCATTCTGTTGGAATATATTGTACGTCAAATGAAGCATGCAGTGCAAAACCCTGTAAGTGAAGCATTATAGAAGCCATAAAGCTACAAATATAGCAGGACTGCAAATTCTTTTAAACTATCCGAAATTCTTGAACAAAGCAAATGTATTGAGTTGGCAATAAATCATTTTAATTCCCTTTACTCCAGCAAAGCTAAGCTGTTGCCAGCAGTACAATTAAACCTGGAATTTAAAAAAAATCTAATGCACCAGCTGAATCATCAGAAATATTTTATTGCATTTCTGTGGATGATGAATGACATTTCTTAATGTTGGAAACTAATGTAAAGTGTCACATATGCATGGACTAGATCCATCTTTTTTGTGGATGGAGTGGGAGGTTACAAAGAAAATAACTATTCACAAGTTCACAAATTAAAGGAGTAGAATTAGGTCATTCAGCCCATCGTCCACTCAGCCATTCAATTATATCTGATCTCTGTCTCCTAATCCCATTTTTTTGCCTTCTCCTCATAATCCTTGACACCCGTTCTAATCAAGAATTTGTCTATCTCTGCTATAAAAATATTCACTGACTTGGCCTCCACAGCCCTCTGCGGCAATGAGTTCCACGGATTAACTACCCTCTGACTAAATAAGTTCCTCCTCACCTCCTTACTACAAGGTGTCAGGTTTAAAGCCCAATGCCACACCTCTGGCCTATTAAACAATTCCAAAGTCTTACGTGTTTTTGTCAAAACATTTTAAAAACATTTAAATATATTTCAAGAATTATTGGCTGGTCCTGCAAATGATCAGGTTCTTTGTAGCTTTCATTTCCATCATCTGCTTGAATTACCAAAACACCTCACATTTGCTGATTGACAAGGCAAACAATTTATTTAACATTTTTCTTGGCCATCCGAGTGAAACAAAAATCAATCCAAAGCCACCAAGAGTCGTATAAATCCCAATTTTACTGCCTGATACGTATGTCTTCAACTAAGTTTACAGCAATGATTACAGATAAATCACCTGACATTTATACTCAATTCTAACTGTGGCTACACTGATCAATGACTGAATGGAGCCATTTGGGTGCCACGGTAGCGCAGCGGTAGAGTTGCTGCTTTACAGCGAATGCAGCGCCGGAGACTCAGGTTCGATCCTGACTACGGGTGCTGCACTGTAAGGAGTTTGTACGTTCTCCCCGTGACCTGCGTGGGTTTTCTCCGAGATCTTCGGTTTCCTCCCAAACTCCAAAGACGTACAGGTATGTAGGTTAATTGGCTGGGTAAATGTAAAAATTGTCCCTAGTGGGTGTAGGATAGTGTTAATGTACGGGGATCGCTGGGCGGCACGAACTTGGAGGGCCGAAAAGGCCTGTTTCCGGCTGTATATATATGATATGGTATGATACTCGATCATCACTTTTTTGGTATTAGTCTCCATGTGCTAAACCCATAATGCAGATGCTGCTTTACAAAAAAAGATACAGTGCTTGAATAAATCAGCGGGTCACTCAGCTTCTGTGGAGAACAAGGATAGGTGACATTTCACAGAGTGCTGGAGTAACTCAGCAGGTCAGGCAGCAGCTCTGGAGAAGGTAGACACAAAATGCTGGAGTAACTCAGCGTGTCAGGCAGCATCTCAGGAGAGAAGGAATGGGTGACGTTTCAGGTCGAGACCCTTCTTCAGACTGAGAAAATGGATAGGTGACGTTTCACAGAGTGCTGGAGTAACTCAGCGGGTCAGGCAGCATCTCTGGAGAACGTGGATAAGTGACATTTCGGGTCGAGAACATTCTTCATTCTGATTGCAGACTTGTCCATTTTGTTAAAGTTGGTCATGAATAAGGACATTTGCCAGAGGAGTGGTGGCATTTGTTGGGAGAGAGATGGCATCTGTTAGAGGACTAATGGACCATATGCCAACGGAGTAGAGGGGAGAGGAGGGAAGCATCTGCCAGGGGAGTAAGATGGTCAAGTCAAGTTTGTTTGTCACATACACATAAATGTGCAGTGAAATGAAAGATTACCCACAGTCCAACAACAAGAGCAATAAAAATAAGCAATAACACACACAATCAAACAAAAAGAAACATCCATCACAGTGAGTCTCCTCCAGTCACAGGGGGAATATGGAGGACATTTGCTGGGGTAGGGGGGAATTAAACAACCCTCCCCCTCAATCTCCCCACCCCCTCTCCTCACGCTACTGTCCCCTCTCCCCACTCTCCACACATTCTCCCCACGCCCCCTCAGTTGCCGCTCCCTATCCCTCTCCTTCACACTGCAACAGCCCACTGCCCCGAGCCTGCCGGGGGATAACCCGCTCACGCCGCCGCCGCCCCACACTGTCCCTCACAGCAGCAGACACTCCCTGTGTGAGCCCCATCGCCGCCCTCATTCCCGCGCCATTCCGGGCCCCGGTGTGAACCTCATCGCCCCGGTGTAGGCCCAAGGAAGCCGCCGCCGCCGCCGCCGCTCTACTCCACTGCCCCTCACTGCAGCAGACAGTGCCTGTGACTGCTGTGTCAGCGCCGGTGCAAGGCCCATCGCCTTCCGCGCCCCCGGTGAAGATGTGGGCCCCGCTCCCCGCGTGTGTGGGGTCCATCGATCCCGCACTCACCCCGCACCTCAGCCCGCGTCGCCATGGCAGCAGCCAGCCAGCCAGCCTCGACGCGTGGTGATGACGCCAGGCGGCGGCGCGCAGCAGTGACGGGCGGAGGCGGCGGTTGTCATGGCGACCCCGGCCCACTGATGGGCCGAGTGGCCGCCCTCACCATGCTGCAGCTCCTACAGGTCTGTAAACACACGGTTCACAGGGATAAATAATCCACCCACACCAAGAAGTTACATTAATAATGACCTCAACAGTGGTGCAACACACACACACACACACACACACACACACACACACACACACACACACACACACACCGCCCCTGGTGCAACACACACACCGCCCCTGGTGCAACACACCGCCCCTAGTGCAACACACACACACACCACCCCTGGTGCAACACACACACACACACACACACCGCCCCTGGTGCAACACACACACACCACCCCTGGTGCAACACACACACACACACACCGCCCCTGGTGCAACACACACACCACCCCTGGTGCAACACACACACACACCGCCCCTGGTGAAACACACACACACACCGCCCCTGGTGCAACACACACACACCGCTCCTGGTGCAACACACACACCACCCCTGGTGCAACACACACACACACACACACCGCCCCTGGTGCAACACACACACACACACACACACACCGCCCCTGGTGCAACACACACACACCACCCCTGGTGCAACACACACACACACACACCGCCCCTAGTGCAACACACACACCGCCCCTGGTGCAACACACACACCACCCCTGGTGCAACACACACACACACCGCCCCTGGTGCAACACACACACACACCGCCCCTGGTGCAACACACACATACTGCTCCTGGTGCAACACACACACACCACCCCTGGTGCAACACACACACACACACACCGCCCCTGGTGCAACACACACACACACACCGCCCCTGGTGCAACACACACACACACCGCCCCTGGTGCAACACACACACACACACCGCTCCTGGTGCAAAACACACACACACCGCCCCTGGTGCAAACACACACACATCGCCCCTGGTGCAACACACACATACACTCCACAGAGGCTCATACCGCTGTGAATGGATATCAGTTTACAGTTTGGTTTTATTGTCACGCGTACCGAGGTACAGCGAAAAGCTGTATCCAGTCAGCGTGCTATCTAGTCAGCAGAAAGCCAACACATGATTACAATCAAACCATTCACAGTGTACAGATACATGATAAGGGAATGATATTTACTAAGGTAAAGCCAGCAACTTCAGATCAAGGTTAGTCCGAGGGTCCCCGATGAGTTAGATAGAGTTCAGCACTGCTCTCTGGTTGTGGTAGGATGGTTCAGTTGCCTGATAACAGCTGGGAAGAAACTGTCCCTGAATCTGGAGGTGTGCGTTTTTACACTTCTTTACCTTTTGTCTGATGGGAGAGGGGAGAAGAGGGAGTGACCAGGGTGCGACTCATCCTTGTTTATGCTGCTGGCCTTGCCGAGGCAGCGGGAGGATCTGACTGCCCCTAATGCTGCGGTGTTTAAATAATTCCGAAGGTTTTTTTGTTGCATGCTTTGCTGTACCCTGGAATTACACTGCAGTGTTAAGTCAGTCCAGCATCATTAAAGAAAAGTTTTGAATTAATTTGAAATGTTTTTAATAAATTAACGTGTCATGTTGGAACAGTAGCTTGCCAAATGGATAGGACAGATTTGGAGGGATATAGGCCAAACGCGGGCAGGTGGGACAAGTGTAGATGGGACATGTTGGCCGGTGTGGGCAGGTTGGGCTGAAGGGCCTGTTTCCACACTGCATGGCACCATGACTCTAAATGACGTTTGTAGGTTAATTGGCCTTTGTGAATTATCCCTAGTGTGTAGGGAGTGGTTGAGAAAGTGGGATAACATAGAACTAGTGTGAACGGGTGATTGATGGTCAGCATGGACTCGGTGAGAAGAAGGGCCTGTTTCCATGCTATACCTTTAATTTTTTTTTAAAGCATCTGAAAACAGGCAGTTTAACGTATTTTAAAGTCATTCATTAAAATTCCATCTGACAGCACCACAGCATAATGTCACTCAACAGTACAGGCAGCTATTTATTAAATATCTCTCAAAGAAGTTTCAGGAAAGATCAAGGTTTCTTTGCAAATTTTTTCCCGCAATGAAATGTAAAGATGTGACATTAACATAGTGTGAAAACTATGGTGATTGATTGTAACGGTAGCATCTAAACACTGTTAATTTTCTTCTGATCTGAGCAAGTCATGTAATCCTGGACTGGACAGGTCTGACAGATGGCGTCACTCACCCCTTTATTAATTGCATCCTCAGCAGTGTTTGTGGCATTGGATGGAAGGCCTCACAAATTACATTGGCCTGCCTGAATTATAGAAACCAGAGGCAGACAAATCTTCATTGAACAAATCGGCTCACTGAAATGGCAGCTGAGGTGCTGTCTACTCTTCAGATGTTCACTGGATCCCAATTGGATCCCACTTTAAAAAAATGTATTATTGTTTTCACTCGTATCAATTTCTAATATTTCAAGAGTCAATAGTGTTTTATTGTCATATGTCCCAGGCAGAACAATAACATTCTTACTCGCAGCAGTACAACAGAATATGTAAACATAATACTCAGTAAAAGGAAAAAAAGTTCAGTGTATGTATATATATATATATATATATATATATATACATACACACTCTTAGTAGGAGAGTCTAGAAATAGAGGTCATAGCCTCAGGACGTTCTTAAAGGACGTTCTTTTAAACCTGACACCTTGTTGAAAGGAGATGAGGAGAAATGTCTTTAGTCAGAGGGTGGCGAATCTGTGGAATTCTTTGCCACAGAAGGCTGTGGAGGCCAAGTCGGTGGATATTTTTAAGGCAGAGATAGATTCTTGATTAGTACGGGTGTCAGGTTATGGGCAGAAGGCAGGAGAATGGGGTTAGGAGGGAGAGATAGATCAGCCATGATTGAACGGTGGAGTAGACTTGATAGGCCGAATGGCCTAATTCTACTCCTATTTCCTATAATCTCATATATAGATACACATACATACGCATAAAAACAAACAATAATAGTGCAAAAATACCAAACCAATGCCCCCAAGTCTATGTAGTTCAGAGCTTATTTGTAGGTTTTAGTGTTTACTAGCCTGATTGTTGCAGGGAAGAAGCTGTTCCTGATCCTGGAAATTACAATTTTCAGGCTCCTATGTCTTATTCTCGATGGCAGGGGTGAAATGAGTGTGTGGCCACTGTGGTCCTTCAACAAAGGGCGGCACAGTGGTCACCATTTCAGATTGTACTCTTCATATTTGAGGTGTTGTTTACCCTTTGAACAGTGTGTGATGATTTGGAACCCAACTAATAGCAATTACATGACCAACCAAGCGTAAACTGAATTAACACACACAGTTGACTTGTGATGCTTATTCAAGCACATTGTGATAATGATTACCTTTACTGATGTTAGTTCAACTCCATCACACAATTCAGGCTAAATAATTATTCGGTTACTTCGCTTGGTGACATTTATCTCCAATTATTTAAATATAAATATTCCAAAATATAAACAGAAAGTAAAACAGATTAAATCACAGTGTGAATTGAATATGAAGCTCTCACTAAAAGGTCCTCTTATCTGCATTAGGTTAGTTAGAGTCTGGAACAGTTTCTTCCCCTCTGTTATCAGGCTTCTGAATGGTCCTTCCATAAGGTAGGATACTGTCCCATTACGGACATTGGACTTTGTCTCTGGAACTGATGCGCTACAATGCTGAGAACTATATTATGCACTCTGTATCTTCCCCTTTGCTCTACCTAGTGTACTTGAGTTTGACTTAATTATACTTTTGTGTAGTATAATGTGATCTGTTTGCAAACAAAGCTTTTCACTGTACCTCGGTGCACGTGACAATAACAAACCTAAAGCTAAACCTAAACAGTTTTGGGTCTTGCATTTTTTCATCGATAACCAGAGGAGAACTGTTGAGAGGAAGGGTTTAATGTACAGATCAACAGCAAGTCTCCATAGGGCAAGCACAAATGGGAAGCATGCCTCAATGCAGGGACACCCCCCCCCCCAGCCCCCCACCCCACCCACCACCACCGCCCCATCCGACTGATAATTGAAGTGCCAGAACGTTGTCAAAGGTTCTCTTGGAAGTCTGTAACCAGCAGAAGCATTTGAAGGGGCACAAGGGGACACAGTGGAATCAGCTGATGGGGTCATCACCCGAACCCTTCCTTTCACAGATGCTGATTGACCAGCTGAGTTTCTCCAGCGTTTTGTTTTAAGCATTTGAAGGACACAATAACTGAAAATAAGGAAAAAAAGCAGGAAATGGAATCTTGAAATTAGGGCATTAATCCAACCTTCTTGCCAGAGCAAGTGTTAACCACATTGGCACAGCCCCAAACTGAGTGAAACCAAGAAAGATCACCAAACCATTCTGTACAGTTAATCACGTAATATACCAATATTTCTGAAATGGCAATACTAAAGTTAGAACCAAGGCTGTAATCACTAAAAGCTTCCACTAGAGTGTACACTAGAACAAGACACAGATAGATGATGAAACTGAAATAGGTTTAGGTTTTATATTGTCACTGTAGCAAAGTACAAAGAAAAGTTTTTTGCATGCAGTCCAAACAGATCTGAAGAAAGGTCTTGATGTGGATCATTGCCTATACATGCTCACCAGAGATGCTGCCTGACCCGCTGAGTTATTCCAGCACTTTGTATCTTTTTGTGCATTAACTAGCATCTGCAGTTCCTTGTTTTTGGAGATCAAGGTTTGAAGGTCAGTTTATTGTCACATGTACCAATTAAGGTACAGTGAAATTCAAATTACCATACAACCATACTAAAATAAGCAACACAACACACAACTACATAAAAGTTAACATAAACATCCACCACAGCGGATTCCCCATGTTCCTCACTGTGATGGAAGGCAATAAAGTGGGTCAGATCAAAATACACATAATAATCTGGCCCTTAATAGAGGACCAGAGGTTTAAACTGAAGGGGAAAAGGATTAATAGGAATCTGAGGTGTAACTTTTTCACACAGAGGGTGGTGAGTGTATGAAACAAGCTGCCAGAGGAGGCAGAGACTATCCCAACATTTAAGAAACAGTTAGCCAGGTACATGAATAGGACATGTTTGGAGGGATATGGGCCAAAAGCAGGCAGGTAGGACCAGTGTAACTGGGACATATTGGTCGGTGTGGGAAAGTTGGGCCGAAGGGCCTGTTTCCATGCTGTATCATTATGACTTTATGACAATAGAGAGAGCAAAGGGGAAGATACAGAGTGCAGAATATAGTTCTCAGCATTGTAGTGCATCAGTTCCAGAGATAGAGTCCAATGTCCACAATCAGGAGGAGGTGAAATGGACATCACCAAGTATCATTTGGTTTACTACGCACTTAATTTATGAATAAAAAACAAAATAAATAAACTGGTCTCCAAAAATGTTGAATAGTGTTGCTCTGAATATGTTAAGTCCATATTGTTGATGTATGTAGAAATGCTTTGAGCAGTATGTAACTAGTGTTTCTCACCAGAAAGTCTCACGGAAAAGCCTCCTAATTCATTTGCTGTGCTGTACGGACATATTTCCACTTACATTGTGATAGGGGTCTGACAGTGGCTTAGGTCTCTGGTGCCGCCTTCTGCGGATATAAGTTTTCTTGTCAATGATATGTGTTTAATAATATGAAAATAACTTGAAAGTGCATTGTTTCGATCTCACTGTGATATTGCGTGCTTTACAGTATGTTTGACATTATGCCTTAACACATGCAGGTAACTGCATGCACAACTGTGCATAGGTTAGTTTAAAACACCCCACTATGAAGATTTATTCAGCAATTTGGAAGCCATTTCTTCAGTAACTTTTCCTTTTTATTTGCTTTTTCTCTCCTGACAATGTTGTGGGATGTTGTCAATAGACACAAAATGCTGGAGTAACTCAGCGGGACAGGCAGCATCTCTGGAGAGAAGGAATAGGTGACGTTTCGGATCGAGACCCTTCTTCAGACTGATTGTGGGATGTTGTTCCTGCTTCTCTCTCTCTCTCTCTCTCTCTCTTTTCTGAAACCATTTCATGCTTTCCTAAGATTATAAGGAGTGTTCCCTCGCTCTTCCCGGCTTGGACTGTTTGCGGAGTTAAGTTTCACATCTGCGCAATTTTCTGATCCCATGATAAGACTTCTCTTTTGTACTTTTCCTCTTGGTATTACAAATAATTATGCAGTTATAGCTTGATTGTAATCATGCATTGTCTTTAGAATAGAATAGTTCCTTTATTGTCATTGTAACATGAGCCATGTACAACGAAATTGTAAAATGTCAGCCAGTCAGTGCACCATTCAAACATTTCTAAAAGCTAACGATACATACAAGGTAAAATATTTTAAAAAAGATAAACAACTAAAATAAATATCATGAAAATAGCACGCATAAACACCCAACCCTACATCCTTCTGTCGATTTCACAGTCTCTTATTATGTATCGCCCCTGCGTTCCTTGGCGGCTACATTTAGTGCCTTTATAGCAGTGGGGTAAAAACTATTTTTAAGTCTGTTTGTCCTTGTCCTTGTAGATCTGTACCGTCTGCCTGACGGTAACAGTTCAAACAGGGAGTGTCCGGGGTGGGAAATGTCCTTTATAATACTCTGGGATTTTTTGATGCAGCGGGAACTGTGTAAGTCCTCCAAGGTAAGTAGAGGGCAGCCGACAATCCTCTGGGCGTTGTCAATGGCCCTCTGGAGCGCTTTCCTCTGAGCCGCTGTGCAGCTGGTGTACCATACGCATACACAGTATGTTAGGATGCTCTCAATGTAGCACCGATAAAAGGACAACAGCAGTCTCTGAGTGATGTTATTCTTCCTGAGCACCCTCAGGAAGTGCAGTCTCTGCTGGACCTTTTTCAGCAGCGCAGAGGTGTTCACGCTCCACGTCAGGTCCTCCTCAATATGGATTCCCAGGAAGCGGAAATCCGCCACCCTCTCCACACAGTCCCCTCTGATAGTTAATGGTACCATGTCCGTTTTATTCTTTCTGAAGTCTATTATTATTTCCTTTGTCTTTAAGGTGTTGAGGAGCAGGTTATTTTCTCCACACCACACTGTCAGCTGCTCCACCTCATCCCGGTAGGCGTACTCGTCCCCCCCGGTGATGAGTCCCACCACCGTAGTGTCATCCGCAAATTTGACAATGGTGTTGCTGTGGTGGGCGGGGGTGCAGTCATGTGTATAGATGGTGTAGAGCAGGGGGCTCAGCACGCAGCCCTGTGGAGAGCCGGTACTGAGGCTGAGGGCCGTGGATGTGTGATGGCCCACTCTGACTCTCTGGCTGCGAGCTGACAGGAAGCTATTTATCCACATGCAGGTGGAGTGTGGAAGTCCCAAGTCCCCCAGTTTGTCCACCAGTTTATGGGGAAGGATGGTATTAAAGGCAGAGCTGTAGTCCACAAAGAGCATCCGCACGTAGCTCCCCGGCTGCTCCAGGTGGAACAGTGCAGCATGGAGGGCTGTGGCTATAGCGTCCTCTGTGGATCTATTCGCTCTGTACGCAAACTGGTGGGTGTCAAAGCTTCGGGGCAGGAGTGATGTGATATGACCCCGGACCAGTTTTTCAAAACACTTCATCACCACTGGTGTGAGTGCGACTGGCCGGTAGTCGTTGAGGCTGGAAATGTGGGGTTTTTTGGGCAAGGGGACTATGATTGCGGACTTCAGACAGGATGGAACAGTGGACTGGGCCAGAGACTGGTTGAAAATCCTCGTACAGACTCCAGCCAGCTGGTCAGCGCAGTCCTTCAGCACGCGTCCAGAGACGCCGTCGGGTCCAGTAGCCTTCCTTGGATTGATGGCCCGCAGCGTGCGCCTCACCTCATGCTCCTCTATCTTGAGGGTTAGGCTGCTGTGGACCATGTGGTGTGATATGGCTGTCTCGGGTGGCTCCACTTCAAAGCGAGCAAAGAAGAGGTTCAGCTCCTCTGCCAACGGTTAGCACACAACAAAAGCTTTTCACCGTACCTTGGTACACGTGACAATAAACTAAACTGAACTGAACTGATCTAAACCGACCCAGTATTTATCATTTTTTAATCATCTATAATGAACAGTACATGAAAAATGAGGCAACAGTAAACAGACAATTGCAAACAAAATTGAATGGTGACAAACATGGTAATGGTTTGTCTATGGGAGGCTCTACCATGAAGTGAGTGGCAGTGGTGCAGCAGGTAGAGCTGCTGCCTCACAGCACCAGGGACCCGGGTTCGATCCTGACCTCAGGTGCTGTCTGTGCTGGGGTTTGCACGTTCTCCCTGTAACGGGATGTGGGAGGAAACCGGAGCACCCGAAGGAAATGGTTTCAGGTTTCTTGTAAAAGGTTTACAGGAATGATCCCAGGAATGAGTAGGTTAACCTATGATGAGCTTTTGACGGCACTGGGCCTGTACTCGCTGGAGTTTAGAAGAATGAGGAGGGACCTCATTGAAATATACAGAATAGTGAAAAGCTTGGATAGAGTGGATGTGGAGAGGATGTTTCCACTAATGGGAGAGTCTAGGACTAGAGGTCGTAGCCTCAGAATTAAAGGGTGCTCTTTTAAGAAGGAGAAATTTCTTTAGTCAGAGGGTGGTGAATCTGTGGAATTCTTTGCCACAGAAGGCTGTGGAGGCCATCAGTGGATATTTTTAAGGCAGAGATAGTTTCTTGATTAATACACGTGTCAGAGGTTATAGGGAGAAGGCAGGAGAATGGGGTTAGGAGGGAGAGATAGATCAGCCATGATTGATTGGCAGAGTAGACTTGATGGGCCGAATGGCCTAGTTCTACTCCTTTCACTTATGACCTTATGAAACCCACACGTGGAGGTTTGCGGGTTAATTGGTCTCTGTAAACTGCCCGTAATGTGTAGAAGGTGAGATAACATAGAACTAGTAGATTGATGGTCAGCATGTACTCATGGGCCGAAGGGCCTGTTTCCATGCAGTGTCTCTAAACAACTAAACAAAGTGGAAGAAAAGCACTGTGCCAAGCTCAGTACATTTTGTGTCACAAAATCTTGCAGAAGACCAAGGAACTATTATTAAGCTGCTGTTGGAAGTCATAGTGAAAAGTTAAATTTTAAACATGTCACTTATTTAAAAATTAAAATAGGATGAAGGTGGTTTCTAGTAATGTGCAATTTCCTCAAATGGATTTAGTAATAAATGGTTCTATGTTTTCTTAGTGTAACGAACCAAACCTATTCAATAATTAAAAGCTAGCACCTCTCTTAGAGTGTTGGTCACAATGGAGGTTTTAATGTTGTGAGCCCCAGTCTCTCTTAAAACACACAAACGCAATTAGGCACAGCAGTGAAGCAGCCACAATTATACGTCTGTTCATTCAGCCAAGGGGTGATTTAATTCACACAGTGCTACATCAATCTAGAACATCAGATCAAAGCAGTCACAATGTGAGATATTCGAGGGGTGTATTTATATGAATGCATGCTCTAAAATGGGAGCATGTGCGATCCAGGATCAGCTTGTCTATATGTCATTCATTCTTTTTTTGTGCACAATCCGCAGGCATTGTCACTTTCATTTCACTGCACATCGTGTATGTGTATGTGACAAATAAATTAGACTTGACTTGACTTCACAGTATATTGCAAAGGGCTGTGTAGGAAAATAACTGCAAATGCTGGTACAAATCGAAGGTATCACAAAATGCTGGAGTAACTCAGCAGGTCAGGCAGCATCTTGGAGAGAAGGAATGGGCTGGGTGGTTTTGAGATACTAATCACAATGTTTCATCGTCAATGCTCGTGAAGTATGAGAAATGACTGGATCATACGGTGAAGACATATTTTTAAGAACTTTAAAACATGAAGGATACAAGTTTGCCCCTGAATCGTGTCGACTCTTGTGTACTGTCTCAGTGTAACCTACTATCCTTACACTCTTGATTGTCACTCGTATGTGCTTTATGCTACACACATGTACATTACATGATCAAAAGTTAAATTGCATGCTATGGCCACTTTACGGCCTGCAATCAATTTTACGCTACAATTCACTTCCATAGTACATACATCTACACACGGTACAAGTGAATTTGTGGGATCATGCGTTCAGCACTATCTCCCCTTTGCTCTACCTATTGTACTTGAGTGTGACTTGATTGTATATATGTATTGTATTACCTGATTTATTCAAATACCATGCAAAACAAAGCACGTGACAATAATAAACCTAAACCTAAAGCCCTATCTTTAATCTTACTATTTTACTTCATAGTTCCTTTTATGTTTCTTCAGTAGTTAGAGGCAAGAAATACAAGCAATGATTTTACAAATGGAAATGACAGCGCAGAGCCTTTCCCACCAGCTATGTGCCTCAGCAAATTGCAAGCACGCTGCCTGTGAATTTCCATTTATTAATTTTAATATGCTTGATCATCGGGCAAGGATTTGCATTGTTGGCACTGAATCAGAAAAATAAATCCTATTAACACTTGAGTGGTGGGTGTTTGGAACTAGCTGCCAGAGGAGGTAGGTGAGGCTGGGACTATCCCAACATTTAAGAAACAGTTAGACAGGTACATGGATAGGACAAGTTTGGAGAGATATGGACCAAGCGCAGGCAGGTGGGACTCGTGTTGGCCGGTGTGGCGAAGTTGGGCCAAAGGGCCTGTTTCCACACTGTATCACTCTATGACTCTATGAGTAAAAAAATATCATTTAAAGTTTCATTCAGAAACAATTGCTGAAGAATACAAAACAGCTGGCCAACATAACTGTCAGGAATATGTACCAAGATTTAAAGAGTGCAAAGAACTAACTCTTTTGTACATGTCCTTCCTTGGAGGACCACATTGTGTAGTTCAAAGCTTTCTACTTAAAATTAAAGTATGTTTTCCATGTAGCTCAGATCCATTGCTGCATGTTTGCAATGTAGGTAGGTAACAAAGAGGGATATGATGCAGCCATGCAGCACAGAAACAAGTCCACCCCAACCAAAAAGTACCCACTTGGGCTAATTCGAATATTTTATTCTCCCCACATTCCCGTCAATGCCCTCCAGATTCAACCCCTCACCTACACACACCTACGCACTGGAGGCAATTTATAGTGACAAATTAACTCACTAGGAGTGTTGGAGGAACCCAGAGGAAATCCACAGAGTCATAGATAGAGCTTTGAGAGATGAACAGAAGTTGGTGGACATAGCTTCCGGGCATCAACAATTAGTAACAGATGCCTGCTGGCTTGTGGAGATCCTGCCAACTGTTGCCTGGTGCAAGAAAAATGTCTTCTTAGAAATCTAGTTATTGTGAAATAAATGGAAAATATATAACTCTAGTCTTGAGCAAACAAAACAAAGTGTTGGAGTAACTCAGAGGGTCAGACAGCATCTCTGGAGGACATAGATAGGCGAGCTCTGGATCAGGAACCTTCTTCAGACCAGAATCTGATGAAGGATCCCATTTTTTGTCCTTTCCCTCCGCGGTTGCTGCCTGACCCAGTGAGTAACTCCAGCACTTGTGTTGGAAGGAACTGCAGATGCTGGTTTATACCGAAGATAGACACAAAGTTCTGGAGTAACTCAGCGGGTGCTGCAGTGTCTCTGGTGAGAAGGAATAGGTGACATTTTGGGTTTCGGGTCAGGAAGCGCTTTCTGTTGTTTGCTGAAGATTCCAGCATCTGAAGTTCTTTGAGCCTAAACTTCTGCTTTCTTGAGCATCAGCCCACTTTTAACAATGCTCTAACAGGTTTTTCATTTGCTGTATTCTAATATGAAATAATTTAGCTCTATCACTTGATGTTTAAGGGTGTTAAGCAAGGATAAGCAAGGTGGACAATTCTTAATATTTCATCTGGTGGTTTGCTCGTAGCAATTGAAATTTGTCTTTCAAAAGAAGCAATATTTAACAGGAATAGATGACCTACATTTATCACAGTCAAAGATGAAAGGTGTTTACTACAAGCTTAATGTAACTTTATAACCGAGTATTGTTTATTTAATGGAGTAATTAGTTATACTTCACTTACTGTTCTTCAATTATAAATCCATTCGAAAGCAAAATAGACCTAATGGCAGTTTAAGATCAAAGGATCGACTCGTTAGAAAATTGGATTGAACACAAACTAATGTCATTAAGCATTTCATCAGAACACGTGAACAGATCTTCAATCAACCTTCTTTTCCTTTCCATATCATTGCCTGCAAATCCATCCCAGTCAGTGGAGTTAAATGCACTAAAAATTCACATCAGCAAGTGGAACTTTAGCTCTGAAATGCATTGTGTTGAAGTCAATGGAATGGAATGAATTACAGAGACAGAGATCAGCAGCATGGCGTTCTGATGATTTTGTGCATTTACTACAACCAACCTGGGATAAGTTTATAGACTTGTATATTTAAAGTGGCAATCTGGAATTCCCATTCTAGTTTATCAAAAGTAATTAGTAGATAGCAATATGTGAATATTGGCAGCACAGTGGCATAAGGTCATAAGTGATAGGAGAAAAATTCGGCCATTCGGCCCATCAAGTTTACTCCGCCATTCAATTATGGCTGATCTATCTCTCCCACCTAACCCCATTCTCCTGCCTTCTCTCCATAACCCCTGAGTCAATTATTAAAGAGGTAATAACAGCGCATTTGGATAGCGGTAAAAGGATTAGTCCAAGTCAGCATGGATTTATGAAGGGGAAATCTGACTTGACTAATCTTCTGGACAGTATACTTGAAGCACTTCTATTTCAATGAAGGGGCAGTGCAGCAAAAAATCACTTGGGAACCTGAAGTATTGTGGATGCACTCACTTGATGGCAATAGAGACACTTTGCAGTAGTTCCCAGGTATTAGGCCATAAAACACCGCACATTCAACACATACCTATTAAATAATTCAACAGATGAGAGCAGCGGAATGTTAATGTTGAGAGCCCATGAACATGTCCGCACATCAAATAGAAAGAAAAACTCTCCATTCTGCTGATGAAACCCCAAATGTGTCCACCTGCAATCTATCCCCTCATCTCCAACAACGTGGCATTTCCTGGCATAGAAATCCATTAAATAAAACCATCCTTTCCTTTCTTGTTAAAATACAACCACACCTGCCAAAACATTGGCAAAACAGTGCACTACTCATCAAGAACATGAGCAAATTGAACTGACGCCTCCTTATTGGTATGTGAGAGAGTTATTGTCAGCCTGAGAATAGATTGCTTGCAATAAGACATTCAGCTTTTATTTAATGATTTTCATTCTGCGCAAATTTTTTGACTGGAGTTTTTTCTGCAACCAGAAAGCAAAATTGATTTGTGGGGTAATTGTCTCGTTGATAGCTGTCAATGGAAGTCTCTGAAGAGAAAGCTTAGGTGAAGCCACCTTAAGTACAAGAATGTGTAGGAAGGAGCTGCAGATGCTGGTTTAAACCGAAGATAAACACAAAAAGCCGGAGTAACTCAGCAGGACAGGCAGCATCTCTGGAGAGAAGGAATCGAAACCCTTCTTCAGACTAGTTAGAGATAAGGGAAACAAGAGATGGAGGAGATGATGTTGAGAGATAAAGCACAAGTACAAGAATTTCTTCTCGTCTAAGCTCCAGAAGGAATCTGGCACTTTCCATCTTCTCAGGCTACAGATGGAGGAAAAATGTTCCCGATGTTGGGGGAGTCCAGAACCAGGGGTCATAGTTTAACAATAAGGGGTAGGCCATTTAGGACAGAGATGAGGAAAAAAAACTTCACCCAGAGAGTTGTGAATTTGTGGAATTCTCTGCCACCGAAGTCAGTGGAGGCCAATTCACTGGATGTTTTCAAGAGAGAGTTACATTTAGCTCTTAGGAATCAAGGGACATGGGGAGAAAGCAGGAACGGGGTATTGATTTTGGATGATCAGCCATGATCATATTGAATGGCGGTGCTGGCTCGGAGGGCCGAATAGCCTACTCCTGCACCTATTTTTCTATGTTTCTATGTTTCAAAGTCCAGTAATAGTCACCGACTGCAACGGTGACTGGCGTCTGTGTGCTCAGATTGATCAAAGTCCTGGCTTTTGAATGACAGGGCATGGTTCAGAGCAGAACAATAATTTCCTTGGGAATGAGCCCTGGAGGAGCTGAAAGCAGCAATAACACATTGATACGTTACACTGAGTCTCTGATCCATTTTCAGAGTTGTGTCGTTGACATTCGTTTTATTGTACAGAGGAGCTGCTGTTTAATTCAGATGGTCCAATTTTAATTAAATGAACTGCCATAAATTTCAAAGTCGTCATAGCTATTTCCGAGCAACTTACCAGCAGCTGCGCTTCATTACTGAAATCAAGTGATTGTGTTGAAAAAGAGACACCGAGTGTTGGAGTAACTCAGCGGGTCAGGCAGCATCTCTGGAGAGAAGGAATGGGTGACGTTTCAGATCGACGCAATAGCAAGGGGAGACATTAGCTTGGATGCTGTCGAATTGGTATTGATAGAACTGCGAAATAGCTAAGGGCAGAAAACGCTTGTTGGAGTTGTATACAGACCATCAAACAGCAGTAGGGAGATTGGGGATTGCATCAAGCAGGAAATTAGGGATGCGTGTAGCAAAGGTACAGCAGTTATCATGGGTGACTTTAATATATATGTAGATTGGGCCAACCAAATTGGTAGCAGTGCTGAGGAGGAGGATTTCCTGGAATGTATACGGGATGGTTTTTTAAACAAATATGTAGAAGAACCGACCAGAGAACAGGCCATCCTCGACTGGGTATTGTGTAATGAGGAAGGATTAGTTAGCGATCTTGTTGTGCAGAGCCCCTTGGGCAACAGTGACCATAATGGTGGAATTCTGCATTAGGATGGAGAGTGACACGGTTAATTCAGTGACTGGGGTCCTGAACTTAAAGAAAGGAGACTTTGAAGGAGACTATGAGGCGGGAATTGGCTAGAATAGACTGGCAAATTATGCTTAAAGGTTGACGGTGGAGATGCAATGGCAAAGATTTAAAGACCACATGGATGAACTCCAAAAATTGTTCATCCCTGTCTGGCGAAAAAAGAAAGTGGGGAAGGCAGCTCAACCGTGGCTAACGAGGGAAATCAAGGATAGTGTTAAATCCAAGGAAAAGGCATATAAATTGGCCAAAAGTTGCAACAAACCGGAGGACTGGGAGAAATTTAGAACTGAACAGAGTAGGACAAAGGGGTTAATTAAGAGGGGGGGAAAAAAGCATGACAGAAAGCTTGGGGGAATATAAAAACTGACTAAAAGCTTCTTTAGATATGTAAAAAGGAAATGATTAGTGAAGACAAATGTAGGTCCCTTATAATCAGAGACAGGTGAATTTATAATGGAAAATAAAGAAATGGCAGAACAGTTAAATGAGTACTTTGGTTCTGTCTTCACTAAGGAAGACACAAACAATCTCCGATAAATACTAGGGCACCGTGGATCTAGTGGGAGGGAGGAACTGAAGGGAATCCACATTATTCAGGAAATGGTGTCAGGTAAACTGTTGGGACTGAAGGCAGATAAATCTCCAGGGACTGATGGTCTGCATCCCAGAGAACTTAAGGAGGTGGCCCTAGAGATCGTGGATGCATTGGTGATCATTTTCCAATGTTCTCTCGACGCTGAATCAGTTCCTGTGGACTGGAGGGTAGCCAATGTAACTCCACTTTTTTAAGAAAGAAGGGAGAGAGAAAATGGGGAATTTTAGACCAGTTTGCCTTACACCGGTAGTGGGGAAGATGCTTGAGTCGATTGTTAAAGATGTTTTAGCAGCGCATTTGGAAAGCGGTGACGGGATCATTCAAAGTCAGCATGGATTTATGAAGAGGAAATTATGCTTGACTAATCTTCTGGAATTTTTTGAGGATCTAAAAAGTAGAATGGATAAGAGAGAGCCAGTGGATGTGGTGTATCTTTAATTTCAAAAAGCCTTTGACAAGGTCCCACACAAGAGATTAGTGTGCAAAATTAGAGCACATGGTATTTGGGGTAGGGTATTGACATGGATAGAGAACTGATTGGCAGACAGGAAGCAAAGAGTAGGAATTAACGGGTTCTTTTCAGAATGGCAGGCAGTGACTAGAGGGGTGCCGCAAGGCTTGGTGCTGGGACCCCTGTTGTTTACAATATATTTTAACGATTTAGACGAGGGAATTAAAAGTGACATCTCCACGTTTATGGATGATACAAAGCTGGGTGGCAGTGTGAGCTGCAATAAGGATGCTATGAGGCTGCAGGGTGACTTGGATAGGTTGGGTGAATGGGCAGATGCATGGCAGATGTGGTATAATGTGGATAAATGTGAGGTTATCCACTTTGGTGGCAAGATCAGGAAGGCAAATTATTTTCTGAAAGGCGTCAGATTAGGAAAAGGGGAGGTGCAACGAGACCTGGGTGTGCTTGTACACCAGTCACTGAAAGTAAGCATGCAGGTACAGCAGGCAGTGAAGAAAGCTAATGGCATGTTGGCCTTCATGGCGAGAGGATTTGAGTTTAGGAGCAAGGAGGTCCTACTACAGTTGTGCAGGGCCCTGGTGAGACCGCACCTAGAGATTGTGTGCCATTTTGGTCCAATTTGAGGAAGGACATTATTGCTATTGAGAGAGTGCAGAAGTTTCACCAGTTTAATTCCCAGGATGGCGGGACTGACATATGATGAAAGAATGGGTCGACTGGGCTTGTATTCACTGGAATTTAGAAGGATGAGAGGGGATCTTATAGAAACATGTAAAATTGGACAGGCTAGATGCAGGATTGGACAGGCTAGATGCAGGAAAAATGTTCCTGATGTTGGGGGAGTCCAGAACCAGGGGTCACAGTTTAAGAATAAGGGGTAGGCCATTTAGGACTGAGATGAGGAAGCATTTTTTTCACCCAGAGTTGTGAATCCGGAATTCTCTGCCACAGAAGGCAGTGGAGGCTAATTTACAGGATGTTTTTAAGAGAGAGTTAGATTTAGCTCTTAGTGCTAATGGAATCAAGGGATATGGGGGGAAAGCAGGAACGGGGTACTGATTTTAGATGATCAGCCATGATCATATTGAATGGCGGTGCTGGCTCGAAGGGCCGAATGGCCTACTATATTTCTATGTTTCTCTGTTTCTTCAGACTCTGTTTTGGGTCAAGACCCTTCTTCAGACCACCTTCCTCACCACCCAATGATGACCCCTTCTCCCGTCTCCACCGGTCCCCCTCCTCTTGGACTCCCCAGAATGACCTTCTACCCTCTCTAGACCTCTTTATTTCTAACTACCGGCGTAACATCAACTGTCTCAACTTTTCCACTCCCCTTACCTACTCGAACCTCACCCCCTCTGAACATACAGCCCTCCGCTCACTCTGCAGCAACCCGGACATTGTTCTGCAGCATCTTTGGAGGACATGGGTAGGTGACGTTCAAGGTCCTGCTGATGATGAAGGGGGAAGAAGGCTGGAAAAGAGGTGGGGGTGGGACAAAGCCTGGTGAGTGATAGGTGGAGACACGTGAGAGGGTTTTTTTTAGCGACAGATGGGTGAACAAAGGCCAGAGAGGAAAAGGCAATAAGAGTGAGATTAGAGGATGATAGAAGAGGCGTGATTTGTGAAGCCAGATGAAGATCCTGTTAATTTTCTTTTCAGCTTCTTAAACCAGTATCTGATCCAAATTTGCCTTTTTAAAATCTTCTCATTAATTATTGTACAACAAGATGATAATAACATTTGATTGCAATATATATAAAACTTAAAAATCTCTTTATAGACACAAAAGGCTGGAGTGACTCAGCGGGAGGCAGCATCTCTGGAGAGAAGGAATGGGTGATGTTTCGGGTCTAAAGCCTTCAGACTAGTCAGGGGAAAGGGAAACGAGAGATATAGACAATGATGTGGAGAGAAATAGAACAAATGAATGAAAGATATGGAAAAAAGTAACAATGATAAAGGAAACAGGCCACTGTTAGCTGTTTGTTGGGTGAGAACGAGAAGCTGGTGCAACTTGGGTGGGGGAGGGATGGAGAGAGAGGGTGCAGGAGTTACTTGAAGTTAGAGAAATCAATATTCATACAAATCATAAAATCTCGTTAGTTCTAGCAGAAGCACATTCTCCTTAGATAGGTTGTTTATTCCCCAATGGTTTCTACCTAAAGAGAGTTTAGTCTTACAATAAAATAAAAATTTCCTTTGTGCCTGTTTGTGAATTGTGAAATATTGAACACATTAATTGACAATGAATAAATTGAGACAATATTTTTACTATGATCTGAGAAAGCCCAGATATAACGTAGATATTTTTTACCTAACAATGACAATACATTTAAATGGTTACCTAAAGAGATTGGGAAAATTCTTCATTATCCAAGGATTGGCCCAGGCTAAGCTCCAGAGAGAGCCATGATTCTGGTTTGGTTGCTGGCAAGGGCGGCACAGTGACGCAGCGGGTAGAGCTGCTGCCTCGCAGTGCCAGAGACCCAGGTTCGATCCTGACCTCTGGTACTGTCTGTGTGGAGTTTGCACGTTCTCCCTGTGACCGTATGGGTTTCCTCCGGGTGCTCCGATTTCCTCCCACATCCTGTGGATTGGAGGTTTTCAAGAAAGGAGCGAGAGAGAAAATGGGGAATTATAGACCAGTTAGCCTGACATCGGTAGTGGGGAAGATGCTGGAGTCAATTATTAAAGAAGTAATAACGGCGCATTTGGATAGCAGTAAAAGGATTGGTCCAAGTCAGCATGGATTTATGAAGGGGAAATCCTGCTTGACTAATCTTCTGGAATTTTTTGAGGATGTGACAAGTAAAATGGATGAAGGAGAGCCAGTGGATGTAGTGTATCTAGACTTTTAGAAAGCCTTTGATAAGGTCCCACACAGGAGATTGGCGGGCAAAATTAGAGCACATGGTATTGGGGGTAGGTATTGACATGGATAGAGAATTGGTTGGCAGACAGGAAGCAAAGAGTAGGAATAAATGGGTCCTTTTTAGAATGGCAGGCAGTGGCGAGTTGAGTGCCGCAAGGCTCGGTGCTGGGGCCACAACTATTTACAATATTTATTAATGATTTGGATGATGGAATTAGAAGTAACACTAGTAAGTTTACAGATGACACAAAGTTGGGTGGCAGTGTGAACTGCGAAGAGGAAGTTAGGAGGTTGCAGGGTGACGTGGACAGGTTGAGTGAGTGGGCAGATGCATGGCAGATGCAGCATAATGTAGATAAATGTGAGGTTGTCCACTATGGCGGCAAAAACAAGGAAGCAGATTATTATCTCAATGGTGTCAGATTAGGTAAAGGGGAAGTGCAACGAGACCTGGGTGTCCTTTTACACCAGTCACTGAAAGTAAACATATTGGTACAGCAGGCAGTGAAGAAAACTAATGGCATGTTGGCCTTCATAACGAGAGGATTTGAGTAGAGGAATAAAGAGGTCCTTCTGCAGTTGTATAGGCCCCTGATGAGACCACATCTGGAGTATTATATGCAGTTTTGGTCTCCTAATTTGAGAAAGGACAACCTTGCTATTGAGGCAGTGCAGTGTAGATTCACGAGGTTAATCCCCGGGATGGCGGGACTGTCATATGAGGAAAGATTGGAAAGACTGGGCTTGTATTCACTGGAGTTTAGAAGGATGAGAGGGGATCTTATAGAGGAGCACCCAAGCTGAAAGGGTAGCACTAAGTATTGTGCCACCAGGCCTTATGAAGTGATCAATACTAACCTAAATCCAAATTCAAATTAATTCTGCCTCTGACCTTTCATGTCTTCCATTTCAATTTGTTTGCATTTCTATTGTGCTGCAGTGTTTTAGAACCATCTCTAAACAGTAATAGTTGTGCATTAGTTGATATTATATGCGCTGTTTTGAAAAGAAAATCGTCATCTAAATATGGAACAGCTCCTGTCTGTTACGTTGCTGAATTATTCTTTATCTTGCTGCAATGGAGAAGTACTGGTGCTAATAACATTCTTCATCACGGCTGACTATTCAGAATTTATTGGGAGTGTGAGGCATGCCTACAAGGGGGGGGGGGAGAGAGAGCTAGAGAGAGCGAGAGAGAGCGAGAGAGAGAGAGAGAGAGAGAGGGAGAGAGAGGGAGAGAGAGGGAGAGGGAGAGGGAGGGGGAGAGAGAGGGAGAGGGAGGGGGAGGGGGAGAGAGGGAGGGGGAGGGGGGGAGAGGGAGAGAGAGAGAGAGAGAGAGAGAGAGAGAGAGAGAGAGAGAGAGAGAGAGAGAGAGAGAGAGAGAGAGAGAGAGAGAAAGAGAAAGAGAGAGAGAAAGAGAAAGAGAAAGAGAAAGAGAAAGAAAGAGAAAGAGAAAGAGAAAGAAAGAGAAAGAGAAAGAGAAAGAGAAAGAGAAAGAGAAAGAGAAAGAGAAAGAGAAAGAGAAAGAGAAAGAGAAAGAGAAAGAGAAAGAGAAAGAGAAAGAGAAAGAGAAAGAGAAAGAGAAAGAGAAAGAGAAAGAGAAAGAGAAAGAGAAAGAGAAAGAGAAAGAGAAAGAAAGAGAAAGAAAGAGAAAGAAAGAGAAAGAAAGAAAATGTTGACTTCAGGGTTTGTTCCTCCATTGAAAATGTTCACTTCAGGGTTTGTTCCTCCATTATTGCCCGTCAGCTTCAAATGCTAATTCAGCACCGCTCTCATGAAACTTAATGGGCGTGGGGCTAATCATGGATCCTGCAAATCATTGCCATCAGGACTTTACTTGCAGGAGGCCACTTATCTTAAAAGGCAGTTTATTTCGGCCTGAAGTGATTGGAAGCTCCAGGTTCACGGCATCTTTTATTAACTCACCAGAAATAAGTTCATTAAGCTCTCTGACTTGGCGCCTTGAAAATCCGGATTCCGAGACACAAACCTTTAAAAATGCAAGGGTAATTTGATAAAACCATAACAGTGTTTGTGGGCTTTGTATTTTAATTAAGAGCGGTGGAGACATTGGAAATTAAATTGCAGTGGCCACAGTCTACACAGTGCGATGAAAATCAAGTCACATTTCTCAATTATCATCACAATTTAACATACAGAACATAGAACAGTGCAGCTCAGGAACAGACCCTTTGGCCAACAGGGTCCGTGCTGAACATGATGCCAACTTAAAACTAATCTCCTCTGCCTGCATGTGACCCATATCCCTCCAACCCTCCTTTTATTCCATATCATAAGGTCATAAGGGATAGGAGTAGAATTAGGCCATTCAATCCATCGTCTACTCTGCCATTCAATCATGGCTGATCTATCTCTCCCTCCTAACCCCATTCTCCTGCCTTCTCCCCATAACCTCTGACACCTGTACTAATCAAGAAACTCTATATTTCAAAACCTGAAATGAGCTGAAGATATGTTCAAACCTTTCCAAAAGAAAATTATGTTGTGAGGTTGAAATTCAGCTTAACGGAGTGGAGTAATTGAATGCAGATTTTTTGTGTGGTTTGACACCCATGGTGAAATTAGTTTTCCCGTTTTTGGTACGGTTTTCATTCTAATCGCATATTTCTTCTGGGATAAAACTCCACCAAATCACATCAACAGATACTGTACAGAATTTGGCTGCATGGAGATATGCAATCTGGGTGAGGAGGGAAAGATTTAATAGGAACGTGAAGGGTAATTTTGTTTACAAAGGGTGGTGGCGCGATGGAACGAGCTGCCGGAGGAGGGAGTTGAGGCAGGTACTATCACAACTTTTAAGAAGCATTTGGACAGGTACAGGTTTAGAGGGATATGGACCAAATGCAGGCAGGATGGAAAGTGTCAAAGACCGTTGTAGCTCATTTTGTAGCTTATTGTATAAGAAAATAACTGCAGATGCTGGTACAAATCGAAGGTATTTATTCACAAAATGATGGAGTAACTCAGCAGGTCAGGCAGCATCTCGGGAGAGAAGGAATGGGTGACGTTTCGGGTCGAGACCCTTCTTCAGCTTATTGTAGCTCATTCTGTTGCCCATTATGGGTCATTACACCAACCTTCCGTTCAAAAACAAACATAGAATGAGTTGAAGATGGACACAAAAAGCTAGAGTAACTCAGCGGGACAGGCAGCACCTCTGGTCTGAAGAAGGGTCTCAACCCGAAATGTCTCCCATTCCTTCTCACCACAGATGCTGTCTGTCCCGCTGAGTTACTGCAGCTTTTTGTGTCTTTCTTCGGTTTAAACCAGTATCTGCAGTTCCTTCCTACACATAAAATGAATTGAGCTAATTGGGGATGGGCGCCTTGTTGCAGGCGATACTGCCTGACTTCACCTGTAGCTCAGTGTAGCTTGCAAGCCTTGCCACAATCAACGGCTGTCTGTCTGTGTGGTTACATCAGACTCAAGGCTGGTGTGGTGGACATTTCTCCAGATGTCCTTGCAGGCTTTGCGAAGGTCACACACAGACTTCCTGCAAAGGTCATGTTGGTGCCTTCCATTTGAAAATGGCAGCTCTGGATTATGACAGTCCCATTAACTTCGAGATTCCTCCTGCCTTTTCACCGAGTGCAAACAATGGCAGAACAACACTTTGTGCATTAATGGTTTCAATTATTTTCTGACTGTTAATATTAACGCTGTAAGCGGTCAGTTAATTAATTATTGATAATTGTAACTGTGGGTTCGACTATTTACATGTAAGCTTTACCAAAGGTAATCCACAATGATTAAGGCTGCAATCTCTGAGCCCAGATTATAACGCACTCTCAAACTATTTTATTAGTGCCTTTCGGTTATTGCCATGGTGATATGTCAGTGCTTACTGTGTGTCTGTGTAGAGAGTTCATGTTACCGACATGGATCAACTGAACCATGGCATTTAATTCCAATTACTGATACGGAGAGAATTGCCGGTGCATCAATATTTCTGAGAAACATTGTTATTTGCATTAAGGTAATGCAATCTGATGGATATGGACAGCACTGGTTGGAAGGGTAATAAAAGATGAAGTAATGATTTATTTTTGTAATAAAACCTCGAGGAGTGGTTGCTGGTGTAGCAATGTGCTCCTTTAACTGTATCTCGATAATCTCGTGTCATTGTGAACTAAATTGAATCTGAGGCGATGATAAAGAAAATGAAAAGGCTAATTAGATCCATGCTACTCACCGTGAAGGATTACCTGTGAGCTGTGCGTCGAATGATAAGACTTGGGTTCATGCCATTAATTCATGAAATGCTGTGCTGTCAATCTACAGCCTGCTGTTCAGAAGAAGGTCTCTACTTCTCCAGTGCTGCATGTGTGTACGTTTATTTAGATTAGTTTGGAGATACAGTGTGGAAACAGGCCTTTCGGCCCACTGAGACCGTGCTGACCAGCGAGCCCTGCACACTAACATTATCCTACACACTCGAGAGACAATGAAACCAAGCCAATTAATGTACAAACTTGGAGTGTGGGAGGAAACTGGAGATTTCGGAGAAAAGCCACGCCGGTCACGGGGAGAACGTACAAACTCCGTACAGACAGCACCCACATTCAGGATCGAACCCGGGTCTATGGCGGTGTAAGGCAGCAACTCTACTGCTGCGCCACCATGCAGTCTGACTCAGAGAGCGACTTGACATTCACAGTGGCTGCACAGTGGTTCTCAAGCAGCGACAGAGGAGCAATATCATGCTCTTCAATGCAAAAAGCACCTTTGATTTCACATACCTCCAACAACAAAACAAGCGCCAAAGGAATATGGACCATAGGGACATAAGGAGCTCTAGATGCTAGAATCTTGAGCAGCGCGCAAAGCTCTGGACGGACTTTTATTCCTTGGAGCACAGGAGGATCAAGGGTGATCTTATGGAGGTGTACAAAATCATTAGAGGAATAGATTGGGTAAACACACAGAGTCTCTTGCCCAGAGTAGAAGATTCGGGAACCATCGGACATAGGTTTAAAGTGAGGGGGAAAAGATTTCATGGGAGCCTGAGGGGTAACTTTTTTTACACAAAAGTTGTTGGGTGTTTGGAACAAGTTGCCGGAGGAGGTAGTTGAGACAGGGACCATTGCAACATTTAAGAGACATTGAGATGGATACATGGATAGGATGGGTTTAGAGGGATAAAAGCAGGCAGGTGGGACTAGCGTAGTAGCCGTGGTTGGCGTCGGCAAGTTGGGCCGAAGGGCCTGTTTCCCAAGCTGTATGAACGTTATGAACTCAATATCTGTGGAGGGAATGCGTATGATGCTGTCAGACCTGATGCATTACGCCAGCATTTTGCGTCTTTGTGGCATTCCACTACCCCAACGGCACCGGGCCTCTGCTTGCTGGAGTGTAGAAGGATGTAGGGGATCTCATTGACACGTATCGAACAGTGAAAGGCTTGGATAGAGTGGATGTGGAGAATTAAAGGGCGTTCCTTTAGGAAGGAGATGAGGAGGAATTTCTTCAGTCAGAGGGTGGTAAATCTGTGGAATACATTGCCACAGGAGGCTGTGGAGGCCAAGTCAGTGGATATTTTTAAGGCAGAAATAGATAGATTCTTGATTAGTACGGGTATCAGGGGTTATGGGGAGAAGGCAGGAGAATGGGGTTAGTACGGAGAGATAGATCAGCCATGATTGAATGGTGGAGTAGACTTGATGCTCCTATTACTTATGAACCTGTGAACTTACTGGGAATCTATTCTGTTCGGCTTCCTTTGCTATTTAAATTTGCAGGCATGCAACACACTCCCAATAAATTCTGAATAGTCATCCATGAGTGAAGAAAGTTATTAGCACTAGTACCTATCCATGCCAGCAAGATAAAGAATCATTCGGTAACATGTAACGGACAGGACGTGTTCCACATTTAGACTACGATTCTCCTTTCAAAACAGCACATATAATATCATCTATTGAACGAATATTATTGTTTAGAGATGGTTCACTATGTCTCTGTATGTTGAAAAATAGGAAGCATATTGTTGGGTTGCATCATAGCTTGGCTTGGGAACAGTTCCGCCCAAGAAACTGCAGAGTTGTAGATGTAGCCCAGTCCATCAGACAAACCTGAGTCCCCACCAGTTACTCCATTTGCTGCTTCGGAAAAGCAGCCAACATCAAAGACATGTCCCACCCCGGTCATTCCTTCTTCTCCCCATAACCGTCCAGCTGAAGGTGCAGGCTTGAAAATGCGGCAGGAACAGCTTCTTCCCCTCTGTTATCAGGCTTCTGAACGGTCCTTCCATAAGCTAGGGTAATGTCTGATTCACCTCTACCCCATTGCAGACATTGGACTTTGTCTTTAGAAATGGTGCGCTATAACGCTGAGAACTATATTCTGCACTCTGTATCTTCCCCTTTGCTCTACCTATTGTACTTCAGTTTCACTTGATTGTATTTATGTGTAGCGTAATCTGATATGTTTGGATAGCATGAAGAACAAAGCCTTTCACTCTACCTCGGTGGTACACATAATAATAAGATAGACACAAAATGCTGGAGTAACTCAGTGTGACAGGCAGCATCTCTGGAGAGAAGGAATGGGTGATGTTTCGGGGCAAGACCCTTCTTCAGACTGAGCCTTAGGGTTCGGGAGTTACAGAGATAAGGAAATGTAAGAGATCAAAAGAAATGAAGATCATGGAAAATGTACAATAGATCATTGTCAGCTAGGGGAAGGTGACAACACAGCAAACAGAGATACAATGTAATCAGGGGGACAGGCAGACTGGTCGGAGAACTGGGAAGGGGGAGGGATGGAGAGAGAGGGAAAGCAAGGGTTACTTGAAGTTAGAAAAGTCAATATTCTCATGTTGAATATTGTGTGTAGCATGTTGAATCTGGGGGATTTGAAAATAATATGGAGAGAATAAAGTCAGATTACATTAGTGTAAATGGGTGGTTGATGGTCAGCATGGACTTAGAGGGCCGAAGGGCCAGCTTCCGTGTTGTGTCTCTATGTATCTAACGTGCATTTCAAAACCACACCGATATCTGTTAAGAAGAATCAAATGAACACGTATTTTGTAGCTCATATTCAGAAACACAGCTACACAGGGATTGAAGACATTATTTGAAAATTCTTTATTCCAACTTATTATCAGCAATATATCAATACAGTTTAAAAATGAATGTCTTACTTTAATTCCCATCTTTATTAAAAAATAAATATTGTTGATATTGAATAGTTTCAATGGTGGGATGATTTGTTTCAACATAAAAGGGAATCAAATCCAAAAGTCAGTAAAGGAAATGAGGTGAACTAATCAAAACAGATCAATTAAAAATATTCACGTTTCATTAGATATACCGACCCTGCTTTATCACTTTAGATTCTCAATAACTGATAGGTGGCTATGGAACGATTTGTGTAGTAAAGCAGGCATAACTCATCACAAAGAAAAGTCATCTTATCGTTGCCATGCCACATCCAACAGGCTTTACACTGTGTTAATTGTAAAATTAATTGACCACATTGTGAACATTTAGAATGTGCAACATTAGACTGCTGAAAATCTTTGAAGGTTGTCCTCAAATGAAAATGTTTCCTTCCTTTGCCTTCAAAAGCTTCCTTTGATATCGTGAAAGGCAATTTGATGTCACTAGTTCTTAAGTTCTTTTCTCTCTCCACAGACTTTTGTGGCTTCGCTGCACATTTTCTTCGTTGGCTTGCGAAAGGTTTGCTTTGCAGTCAGTCCAAGGATCAATAAGATGTGCAGAGATTTTGTAAGACCATTAAAGGGATAAGCAGGAAGAGGGCCCGAGGGCAAAGGGGTTCGAAACCTGCAGGTGGATTAAACATGTAGTTATTTCACAATGAACTCCCATTAGAAGCATTTTCTCATCAATGTAGTAATGTTTGCTACTCATCCCATAATAATAGTCCACTCCCCATCCACAGAGAACTTCAGATTCATACCAAAGCTATTATGCACAAGATTTCTGAACCATAATTATCCACTTCAAATCCAAGGTTGTAATTGGAATTAATATTGACATAATTGATATTGATAATACACAAGTAAACAATAATTAGCAATTTAAAAAAAAATTATTATAAAAAATCCACAAAGTACTGGAGTAATTCAGTGAGTCAGGCAGCATCTCTGGAGAACATGGATATGTGGCGTTTTGGGTCAGGACCCTTTTTCAGACCCGAATCCTTGCCTATCCATGTTCTCCAGAGATATCTTATTCACATGAAAATAAATAGTACCAGTTTACTCAATTATTTCCAATTATTAAGCCACAAGGAACTGCAGATTCTGGTTAGCAAAATAAACCATAAAATGCTGGAGTAACTCAGCAGGTTAGGCAGCATCTGTGGAAGGAAAGGATTATAATTGTCACATGATCTTCCTGCCTAAAGCTTGCAAGAGCACTTTGATACATATGATGGAATAGAAAATGGTGAAAAAGAAAGTCTTCATTTACAATATGTTCATTATAACGTCAGGGACATTGCAAAGTTCGTTACAGCCAGTGAAGTATTCGTGAAGGGATAATGCAGTTGTAAAAACACCATGGGAAATACAAGCAAAAGTAGGGCATATGATCTTTCAATCCAGCGACACTTTTCAAAAGATCATGCGTAATCCCACTCCTCAGCCCTCCTGTACACTGCCATCCCATCTACTCCATACTGCATGATGGCTTTAATATCTAAGAACTAATTCATTCCAATTAATAATACAGTATAGTCATTGATATATTCAGGTCAGGTCAAGATTTCAAACCTACTCACAAAAAATATCTCATTCCAGTGCTTCATAGGCTCTAGGCCTGACTAGTCCCCCACCCTCCACCACCTCACCCCATGTCTTGGGAATGCCTACAAGAGTGCAACACCTTGCCTACCTCTTTCGGAACTGGCCACATTAAAGCCCTGTTCAACAATGCTTCCTCATTGTTGCACTTCAACTCCTTGCCAATGAGGGGAAAATCTCACGACACAGGAAGCTGCAGATATGGTTTACCAAAAACGACACAATGAGATACTAAAAAAGCTGAAGAAGGGTCCCGACCTGAAACGTGGCCTGTCCATTTGTGTCTTTGCAGGAAAAAATTATATCTGGATTTCAGTTGCTTGCTGTACTATTTATAAATTTTGCATTAATAGAAAACGGCATCCAAATTGCCTTTGAACACAATGTACCATCTCACCATCTCTAACTGTATATCCTCACTGAATAAGAATGTGAGTTGATGAGGAGCTAAATCGAGCATCTTCATTATAATCTTACACTTTGAAATCAAAGCGCATGAGAAAACATCTTTCCCACCTCCTTGTAAGAGTGGGACTGCACAGAAATCTGCCCTCCATCCCACCGAGACCCCATCAGCCACTCAACACCTATTTATTCTAATCCCATGTTATTCTCATGCAGAAAACCACGTTGATTAGCAATTAGATCAAGCAATGGTTTTGAATTATTTTCTGACATGGATAACATCAGATTTGTCTTAATAGACGAATATTTTGAAGAGTTTTATTGCAAAGAAATTCTCCAGCTCTTAGTCATAGAGTCATACAGAACGGAAACAGCCTCATTGACCCAACTCGTCCACACCGACCAACATGCCCCATCTACACTAGCCCCACATGCCCGTGTTCGGCCCATTTCCCTCTAATCATTTCCTATCCATACACCTGTCCAAATGTCTTTTAAATATTGTAATATATAGGCCTGTACTACCTCCTCTGGCAGTTCATTCCATGTCTGATTGACCCACTAATTGTGGTCACCCAAGAGTGCTTGGGGAAAATATTGAAGAATGTCCTACACTTGACAACTGGATTGTAGCGCAGTAACACAGTAGTTCAGGCAGCATCTCTGGAGAACGTGGATGGATGACATTTCATGCCGGGACCCTTCTTCAGGTTGATTGTGGGACTAGTTTAGATGGGGGAGGCGGAGAAGAAAGCTGGAAGAGAGATGTCAGGAAGAGTTGGCCTGGCAACCATCTTTGGTGGTTTGACGACATTGGCGCATCTGCTGCATTAAATTTCCTATTGAGGGAGTCCAGCGTAGGTTCACCAGGTTAATCCCCGGGTTGGCGGGACTGTCATATGATGAAAGAATGGAGTGACTGGGCTTGTATTCACTGGAATTTAGAAGGATGAGAGGGGATCTTATAGAAACATATAAAATTATTAAGGGATTGGACATGCGAGATGCTGGAAACATGTTCCCGATGCTGGGGGAGTCCAGAACCAGGGGCCACAGTTTTAGAATAAGGGATTGGCTATTTAGAACTGAGATGAGGAAAACCTTTTTCACACATAGAGTTGTGAATTTGTGGAATTCTCTGCCTCAGAAGGCAGTGGAGACCGATTCACTGGATGCATTCAAAAGAGAGTAAGATAGAGCTCTTAGGGCTAGCGGAATCAAGGGGTTTGGGGAGAAGGCAGGAACGGGGTACTGATTGTGGATGATCAGCCATGATCACATTGAATGATGGTGCTGGCTCGGAGGGCCGAATGGCCTACTCCTGCACCTATTGTCTATGTATCTATGTATCTAGGACATGTTTAGAGGGATATGGGCCAAACGCAGGCTGGTGGGACGAGTGTAGATGGGACATGTTGGGCAAGTTGAGCCAAAGGGCCTGTTCCACGCTGTATGACTTTACAAGTAATTAGCTTCTGGGTAAAAAACAATGAATAGGTTCAATGGAGCCACGAAAGTCCTGACTCATGATACAACTAGTTTAAGCTATGTTATTGTGGTACATGATATTATCAGTGCCCCTCCTTGTGCATCTACTTTCAAATTCATTTGCAACATTTTAGTTCCAAGGCCACAGAACCAAACCTGATTTCCTATTTCTCCATATATCTTGGCATTCAGTTTGACAACAGTGTTCATGCTTGCTAAATTATAATTGTAATGAATAACTTCTGTGGCATCCTTTGATATATTGACCAGAACTACAGGCGATGGAGATTACAAGAAATTATTTCTGTAGAATTAAATTGCGCAACAACTCAATTTTATTGAATTAATATTGATCTTAAGACAAATAAAATCGTTGTCATCAATCTGTCTGTGACTGCATGCTGCTCCAAGTATGACTGAATATTTTGATGTAATAAATGAATCTCAACAGTATTGGATTCATATATCTGCCAAATTAAAGTAAGTGTTTTACTGTGGCACCAATATTATCATCATATCATATCATCATATATCTACAGCCGGAAACAGGCCTTTTCGGCCCTCCAAGTCCGTGCCGCCCAGTGATCCCCGTACATTAACACTATCCTACACCCACTAGGGACAATTTTATTTTTTTTACATTTACCCAGCCAATTAACCTACATACCTGTACGTCTTTGGAGTGTGGGAGGAAACCGAAGATCTCGGAGAAAACCCACGCAGGTCACGGGGAGAACGTACAAACTCCTTACAGTGCAGCACCCGTAGTCAGGATCGAACCTGTGTCTCCGGCGCTGCATTCGCTGTAAAGCAGCAACTCTACCGCTGCGCTACCGTGCCAACAAAGTTCACCTGCTTATAAATGTCATCCTGTCTGACATTTGAAATGGACAACCTGGGGCTTAACCAAATCAGCATTTTAGCGCAAATAGGAAGAAAGACAATTTAGAGAATTCAGGATAAAAAGAATGTTTTACATGGTCGGTGCATTTGATTAATATTGTCCAGGACGCAAGTTTCCAGGAATGAGTAGGTTAACCTATGATGAGCGTTCATTGGAACTGGGCCTGTACTCACTGGAGTTTAGAAGAATGAGGGGGACCTCATTGAAACGTACAGAATAATGAAATGCTTGGACAGAGTGGAAGTGGAGAGGATGTTTCCACTAATGGGAGAGTCTAGGATTAGAGGACATTGCCTGAGAATTTAGTCAGAGGGTGGTTAATCTGTGGAATTCTTTACAACAGAAAGGTGTGGATGCAGTCAGTGGATATTTTTAAGGCAGAGATAGATAGATTCTTGATTAGTACGAGTGTCAGAGGTTATGGGGAGAAGGCAGGAGAATTGGGGTCGGAGGGAGAGAGATCAGTCATGATTGAATGCTGGAATAGACTTGATGGGCCGAACGGCCTAATTCTACTCCTATTCCTTTTGACCTTTTGACCTTATGACCTTATAAGTTTCAATAATTTTTATGTTTTGACAGAAAGAAGCTTAAAATACCGCTTGATAATTTGGTTGTCAGACAAAGACTATGATCCTTATCCCAGAGATGATCCTGTTGGAGAGGGCGCAGCATAGAACCTAGAACAATGTAGTACAGGAACAGGCCCTTTGGCCCACAATGTCCTTGCTGAACATGAACTTGCCAAGATAAACTATTCTCATTTGCATGCAGATGACCCATAATCCATCATTCCCTGCATATCCATTTACTTATCTAAAAGCATCTTAAACACCACTATTGTATCTGCCTCCATCGCCACCATGCAGTGCGTTCCAGGCACCCACCACCCTCTGTGTAAAAAAACGCCCCGCACATCTCCTGTAAACTTTACCTCTCCCACCTTAAAGCTATGCCCTCTGGTCTTTGTCATTTACATTGGTGTTGTTTATTAATGGGTGACTGTTCATTTTCTCATAATACTATGTTCCAAATTAAAGTACTAATTTAGAAAAGATCTCCTTGTGGTGTGAATCATGGACACACCAGTCCTTTTGCGATTAGTAAGCTCACCAGTGCTCTCTTTCTTCTTAATGATGTTCCAAACAGTTGATTTTGGGTAAGCCTAAGGTTTGGCTGATGTCTCTAACAGTTTTATTCTTGTTTCTCAGTCTCATAATGGCTTCTCGGACTTTCATTGGCACAACTTTGGTCATCATATTGATAAGCAACAATAAATGTTTCCAAAGGTGATGGAAAGACTGGAGGAAAGACTAGGTATTGAGAGCTCTCTTATACCTGCATGAAGGAGGCATTTAAACACAGCTGAGCAATTACAGACCCCTGTGAAGCCATTTGTCCCAAACATTATGGTGCCCTGAAATGGGGGGACTATGTATAAACACAGCTGTAATTTCTACATGGTGAAACCAAAATGTATAAAAATGGTCTTTAATCAAATCTGACAATATGCACTTTAACCACATGCGATTTTTTTCTATCACAAATCTCAAATTGTGCGGTACAGAGGCAAATAAATAAATGATGGGTTTTAGTCCTAAACATTATGGAGGGCACTGTACATGGAACCTTACAAGAACAGGGCGTTCCATGGTTCACAGAACCATTGTAAAAGTTTAATAACTTAAAACTAACGACAAACTGGACAGTTCCAAACATAATTTCTTCTTGAGATGGAGAAAATTTCGACATGTTACTTGATAATCTACGATTGTAAATAACATCAATATTTGTGTAGTAGAATTTTCATGAAGCAGCAAAAGAGCAGGAATTGTGCACTCAGAGCGGTCTTGTTACAATCACAATACAGTGGCAATTGTCATTACAATCGCTCACATCTCAAAACTCCCGCTAATTCCAAAGTAACATTCATATCCCTTTGTTGATAAAAAGCTTATCTAAATCATCAAATACTATATTGAAATGATTTGGTGCAGACTACTTTACATGGCCTTTTCCCCAATCTAATCAGAAATATTACCATCTTGCTTTTTACATTTATAAGATGCATTAGCAAATTGAGTGCATTTCAACTTCAATGAATCATGCATCAGAGACTTTAATTTTCTTGTTATGTGCTTTCCTGTAAAAAGCTCCTTGCTGAGAACACTAGATGAAATACATGATTTCCAAATCAAACATTTTCTTGGGAAAGTAATTACAATAGTTTTGAAAGAGCCAATTGCTGTTCCAAATAACGACTAAAATGGAGTTAAAAGGGCTATCAGACAGGCCAGGTATGACTCTGTTGTCTAAATGAATGGGTTAAAGGGCCATAGAGCACAGAAGCATGCCATTCGGCCCATCATACCCATACTGCCCATTGAGGTCACCTGTATTAATCCCATATTCCAGGGGTAATTTTTTTCAATTCGCCAGATACAATTCCATTCACATACAAGGCAAACGCCAGGGGTTCAGTCATAAAGCTTTACAGCATGGAAACAGGCACTTTGGCCGAACTTGCCCTCACCAGCCAACATGTCCCATCTACACTAGTCCCACCTGCCTGTGTTTGGCCCATATCCCTGTAAACCTGTCCTATCCATGTACCTGTCTAAATGTTTCAATCGTTGCGATAGCACCTGCCTCAACTACCTCCTCTGGCAGCTCGTTCCATACACCCACCACCCTTTGCCTGAAAAAGTGAACCCTCAGATTCCTATTAAATCTTTGCCCCCTCACCTTAAACATATGTTGTCTGGTTCCCGATTACCCTACTCTGGGAAAGTGACTGTGTGCGTCTACCCGATCTATTCCTCTCATGACTTTGATCACCCCTCATCCTCCTGCGCTCCAAGGAATATAGTCGCAGCCTGCTCAACCTCTCCTTTTAGCTCAGGCCCTAGAGTCCTGGCAAAATCCTCATGAATCTTCTCTGCACCCTTTCCAGCTTGACAACATCTTTCCTATAACATGGTGACCAAAACTGAACACAATTCTCTAAATGCGGCCTCACCAATGTCTTATACAACTGCACCATGACCTCTCAACTTCTATACTCAATGCTCTGACTGATGAAGGCCAGTGTGCCAAAAGCCTTTTTGACCACCCTATCTACCTCGTCTTGACAATCCTCTTGACTTGACTGAGTGAACACATTTCCATCAGCCGTCAAGAAATGTAACAATCTCTACGACAAAGAAGCCAACTGATTAGCACCACATCCACCACCTAAACGTTAATTTCCCCCTTCCAATCATCGAGCAATGGCTTTAGAGTCTGTCATGTACAAAATACATTGCGGTTATTGGCCAAAGCTACTTTGACAGCTTCTCCCAAACTTGTGACCATTGTCCTCAACAAAGCCAAGGGTGGCAGGTGCGTGGGGACATCAATCCTGACGGATTGCCTTCCGAATCACACACCATGCACGCACGGAGGTTTGTGGATGTTCCAGACCATCACTGGCTCCCTATCCTGCAGCAGTGTGAAGATGGTGGCTCAAGCCAACAGCTCATCACCGCCATCTCAACGGCAAATACGGAAAGCCAGTAAATCACATCTAAAGTGTGTCGTTGGCTGTGCGGCGCTTTGGAATGTCCTGAGCTCAAGAAACGTGTTATGAAAATAATCTCTCAAGTCCTTTAATTTGTTTTCTGTGGAAAAGTGGCAAAAAACTGGTGACAATTGAATTGCCCGAAATATTAAATTGCAATCTAACAATTTTCAATTTAAACCTCCAATTATTTGACAAATTAACTTAACTGTATAACAAGAGTAAAATAAATCCTTTAATGACTTAAATGAATAAACGTCTACAATCACACCAGAGAACGTATACATAGACTCGCACAGACGCAAGGAACTGGGGATACTGGAATCTTGAGCAAAGCACAAAATGCTGAAGGAACTCAGCGGGTCAGGCAACATCTGTGGACAGAATGGACAGGCAATGTTTCAGGTCAGGACCCTTCTTCAGACTTGACCCAAAATGTCAACTGCCCATTTCCTCCACAGATGCTGCCTGACAACACTTTGTGTTTTGCATATAGACATACACATAGACAGGCACATGTATAGGACAGGTTTAGAGGGATATGGGCCAGACTCAGGCAGGTGGGACTAGTGTAGATGGGACATGTTGGCCGGTGTGGGCAAGTTGGGCTGAAGGGCCTGTTTCCACATTGTATCACTCTATAACATGAGCCTACCTGCAGATGTCCCGAAGGATATATGTTGCTCAGGACACTTTTACTGAAACTATGATTTGTATTTATTGGGTAAATGAACAATATAACAACAAATAAGAAAAATTATGGAATGACATGAAATTATCTTAGCTTTGCCAAATGTTCAATTTAAACTCGTGCAATTGTATTTTAAGATGAGTTGGTCTTTTATTATTCATCTTACCTGATGATAGAGTCTGTGTTGGCTTGCCTCCTGTGTGAAAGGCAAATACATGACAATGGTTATGACTTATTGAGTTTACATTCTCTCTCATAATTACACTGCTCCTCTTTCTCACACAGTTCAGGCACTCGACACTGGCCATTTGGGGACGACAATGTTCAAAAAACAAGCGCCTTTCCTCTCTCTTTGGCAAGCTATGCTGACATAAACATAGATATAACCCGAGGAGGTGGTTGGAGAACTGACTTAAGCTTTACAATAAATAATTTTACATCAAGACATTATCCGACTCCTTTTTTGCCCGAAACCCAAACAGAAATCACAATGCATCACCATATTTCAATGCTATTTAGCAATGCACAGTGGCGCAACGGTAGTGTTGCTGCCTTACGGGGTTGTCTGTAGGGAGTTTGTACGTTCAGAGACCAGAGATTGATCCTGCCCACGGGTGCTGTCTGTAGGGAGTTTGTACGTTCTCCCTGTGACCTGCGTGGGTTTTCTCCGAGTGCTCCGGTTTCTCCCCACACGCCAAACACGTGCGGGTTTGTAGGTTAATTGGCTTCTGTAAATTGTCTCTAGTGTGTAGGATTGTGCTAGTGCATGGATAATCGCTGGTCGGTGTGGACTTGGTGGGTCGAAGGTCCTGTTTCTTTGCTGTATCTCTAATGTCTAACGTCTCACTCAGCATTGGTCAGCATTCTGAACTACTTGAGTGTGATTTGCCAATTAAGTAACCTCTCGTGATGGATTGTGCAAAGCTTTGTGAGCAACTATCAGAAACACAAGGAGAAAAGACTTTCATGCCAACAGTATGTTCTGGGTACAAACCAAAGTTCCAGATGAAAGGCAACATCAATCTACTGTACCACGATCAAATCAATCACACAAAGCCATCAGTCCATGACATAAGTGAAAATAAACTAGAAATAAGTTGACTGAACTAACTGTGGCCAAATGTAAATGTACCTCAACTTATCCCATGCTTCTTGTAGTTATGGTCAACTTCATAAAGCTAAAGACTGTTCTAATTGCTATTTACTAATGCAGGTTTGTGGATAATTGTGGTTCTGGGGCTTAAAAGCCTCACCTTAACTTCGCTGATGACAGCTGGTAGATGGATTGATGATATCAAAGTGAGTGCTAGAGTTTAACAGAAGCTCCGATCTGATCCCAAGCCTACGCACAGCTCAGCTAGCACCGTGGGAGAGACCGTCTCTGACCTCCACACATATCAACCTCCCACATCTGATCTCAACACATCTGAATGGTGAGGAGGGAATATTGGCAGTGCTTGCCAGAAAAGAAGAGATCGGGAACTGAGTAAGGTTGCGCTGTTGTCACTTGGCAAGTACCGGCAGAGATTTGGACCAAAAGCAGAGAAGTGGGATAGTGAGGTTGAGAGTGGAAAGTCATGATGCAGCTCCATAGGACTTTGATCAAGCTGCGTTTGGGGTATTGCATGCAGTTCTGGTCGCCCCATTACAGGAAGGATGTGGAGGCTTTGGACAGGGTGCAGAGGAGGTTTACCAGAATCATATAATAAAAAGGAACCGCAGGTGCTGGTTTATATTGAAGATAGACACAAAATGCTGGAGTAACTCAGCGGGTCAGGCAACGCTTCTGGAGAAAATGGATAGGTGACGTTTTGGGTCGGGACCCTTCTTCAGATATGCAGGATGCCTGGATTAGAGGGAGAGGCTGGACACACTTGAATTGTCTTCTGTCGATTGTGGAAGGTTGTGGGGAGACCCAATAGAAGTATATAATATAATGAGAGGCATAGATAAGGTAGACAGTCAGAATCTTTTTTCTTAGGATGGAAAAATCAAATATTAGAGGGCATAGTTCTAAAGTGAGAGGGGCAAAGGTTAAAGGAGATGTGTGGGGCAGGGTTTTCTTTCCCTGCCCAGTGGGTGGTGAGTACATGGGACGAGCTGCTGGGGATAATGGTGGAAGCAGGTACATTTGTGACATTGAAAAGATTTTTGGATGGGCACATTGAAATGCAGGGAATGGAGAGATATGGGTAATGTGCAGGTAGATAAGTGATGATCTTGGCATCATGTTCCGCACCGACATTGTGGGCCGAAGAGCCTGTTCTTGTGCTGTACCATTTTATATTCTATGTTCTAGACTTAATGTCCACATTTAGCCGGCATAGGTTGCAAAGACTCCTTCTACAAGGTGCATTAGCACGATGCGATGGCTGCAATGTTTTCAGTGGGTTTTTTACACCAGTGTTACAGTTATTCATTTACTGAATTTTTCAATTTCTTTGTACGTCTATGTACTGCATCTAACGGCATCTAAGCTGATGTAAGTAAGAATTTCATTGATGTATTGTCAGTTTTTTGTGACAATTAAATGCTCTTGAACTTGGTTGCAAAACAACTGTTCAAAAGCAGTTTATTTACCAAATCGAATAAATTATCATTTGGATTTACCTTTGATAACTAGTTTAATTAAACTAATAAAATGAGGTTTTTCCCCTTGATAGCCAGTTTAATTATCTAACAATAATAATGTATAATCCATTTTCATATACTGATAAGCAATAGATTATCACTCTAGGGACATACATATTGTACTAAATTTAATTAGGGTTTGTATACAAATAATCAGATTTCATCAAAACTGGTGAATGAACTGAAACAACAACAGTTTCTCCCTTCACAGACGTTGCCCAACCTGCTGAGTACCCAATTGATGCCATTCGGAGGTGGGAGATACCAATTTGCTCATCTTCAGGACTAACAGCAGACATCAGGCATCGAGTTTCCACTATCACCCAGCCTGGTCCACTTAAGTAAGTACATGTGCAACGAAGCTCATTCACCTAGCCCAATGCTTTCTTTGATTAGAAAGGGCTGCAAGTTTGTGCGGCACGGTGGCGCAGCGGTAGAGTTGCTGCCTTACAGCGAATGCAGCGCCGGAGACTCAGGTTCAATCCTGACTACGGGTGCTGTCTGTACGGAGTTTGCACGTTCTCCCCGTGATCTGCGTGGGTTTTCTCCGAGATCTTCGGTTTCCTCCCACACTCCAAAGACGTACAGGTTTGTAGGTTAATTGGCTGGGCAAATGTAAAAATTGTCCTTAGTGGGTGTAGGATAGTGTTAATGTGCGGGGATCGCTGGGCGGCGCGGACCCGGTGGGCCGAAGGGCCTGTTTCTGCGCTGTATCTCTAAAAAAAAAATCTTTAAAAAGTTTTTTTTTTAAACTTTGGCAATCCTTGTTCCTTGTTCCCTCTGCATTAATCGTATAGACATAATGGCGCAACGGTAGGGTTGCTGCCTCACAGCTCCAGAGACCCAGGTTCAATCCTGATAATGGGTGTTGTCTGTACGGAGTTTGTACGTTCTCCGTGTGACCGCTTGGGTTTTCGCTGGGTGTTCCAGTTTCCTCTCACATCCCAAAGACGTACAGGTTTGTAGGTTAATTGGCCTCTGTAAATTGTCGCTAGTGTGTAGGATAGAACTAGTGTACGAGTGATCGCTGGGCAGTGCAGACTCGGGGGGGTGCTGAAGGGCCTGTCTCCACTCTATATCTCAAACTAAAACAATGAACCGCAAATCCTGGAATCTTGCGTAGAACACAGAGTGCTGGAGTAACTCAGCGGGTCAGGCAGCATCTCTGGAGAACATGGATAGGTGACGTTTCACAGAGTGCTGGAGTAACTCAGCGGGTCAGGCAGCATCTCTAGAGAACTTGGATAGGTGACGTTTCACAGAGTGCTGGAGTAACTCAGTGGGTCAGGCAGCATATGTGGAGAACATGGATAGGTGAGGTGGTTTCAGGTCTTCAGACTTCAGGCAATAATTATGTAATTGTCCCTGCCTTTGTCCCCCCATGAACAACTTCCTGCCACCACATTTCTGCTATCCCTCAAAGAATGAGGTTCACCAAGATGCTGCCTGGATTAGAGGGCCTTAGCTGTAAGGACATTTTGGTGAAAGTTGGGTTGGATGCTGAGGGGTGACCTGATAGAAATGAATACAATTATGAGAGGCATAGATAAGGTAGACAGTTAGAACCTTTACCCCAGGATGGAAAAATCATAGATCAGGAGGCAAAGCTTTAAGGTGAGAGGAGAAATGTTTACAGGAGATGCACTGGGCATTCTTTTGGTTAAACACACAGAGGGTGGTGGGTGTCTGGAATGTGCTGCCAGGGTTGGTAGTGGAGGCAGATATGAGAGTGTCGTTTTGGAAGCTTTTAGATAGACAAGTGGATATGCAGGGAATGGAGCGATTTGGATCACGTGCAGGCAGAGTATATAATGTAGTAGGAAGGATCAAGGAAGAAACGGAGGCTTTAAGATCTTCCTGGTGGGGGGTGGAGGTGTGGGGTGACTGAGCGTCCACAGTAAAGATGGGGAACAATAGACAATAGACAATAGGTGCAGGAGTAGGCCATTCATTCCTTTGAGCCAGCACCGCCATTCAATGTGATCATGGCTGATCATTCTCAATCAGTACCCCGTTCCTGCCTTCTCCCCATACCCCCTGACTGCTATCCTTAAGAGCTCTATCTAGCTCTCTCTTGAATGCATTCAGAGAATTGGCCTCCACTGCCTTCTGAGGCAGAGAATTCCATAGAGTGTGGGCCTGGAAAACGGAAGTCATATTGTGGAAGAAAAGGAGGGCCTGAGGAAGGACGTGTCTCTGAAATGTCACCCATTCCTTCTATCCAGAGATGCTGCCTGTCCCACTGAGTTACTGCAGCAATTTGTGTCCATCTTTGGCAGAGGAGATTAGTTAACTTGGCGTCATGTTCGACATGGACATTGCGGGCCGAATAGCCTGTTCCTGTGCTGTACTGTTCTATGTTCTCCCGTGGGACGTTTCCCAGACTGCTCAGAGCCGAGCTGTTCCCTTACATACTCCGTCTTCTTTCAGGACCACTGGCAGGCGGTAGCCACAGAGCAATGAGGGGCCTGCCCCCGTCTTAAATACTGCACCTCCTTAAACGAAACTTCACGCAGAGGCAATCCATGCTCAGCACAGTAGGTGGCGACGTTGCTGGTAGTTCGTTTTTTATCCGACCAGGGTGCCCGCTGTATCCCTCAGCAACAGCCCTGGCTCGCCCGCCATCCCCAAGAGTCACCACCAGGCTATGCCCAGCTTGTCCTCGAGACCCGGAGAGTTGAGTTGGGTTGCATTGAGTTGAGTTGGGTTGAGTTGAGTTGGGTTGCGTTGAGTTGAGTTGGGTTGAGTTGAGATGAGTTGGGTTGAGTTGAGTTAGGTTGTATTGAGTTGAGATGGGTTGAGTTGAGATGAGTTGGGTTGAGTTGGGTTGGGTTAAGTTGAGATGAGTTGAGATGAGTTGGGTTGAGTTGAGTTGGGTTGAGTTGGATTGTGTTGAGTTGATCAACACGTGTATAGTGAAAGACGTTTGGTGCATGCTATCCAGTCAGCGGAAAGACAATACATGATTACAATGGAGAGGTAGGTGAAGAGATCCAAGATGGCATCAGTGATGGACACAAGGATCGAGGTGCCCTGCAAATCATGTCTCCATGATATAGTTGATTGGGAGTCTGCAAGCATTCTCAGATCAATGTGGGTTCCAGCGAGTAGACTGTATTTTGTGCAGGCATCCACACACATCTGTAAAGCCTTTCCTGGCTGCTGCTCTGCTTTGTCAAAGGTGCCAAGAGTGAAGGATTGGCCAATTCTTCTGTGAACAGCATCAGTGATCTTCTAAATCCATTGCTGGTTGATGCCTTAGAACAGTACAAACATACCCCCTCCTTATCCATGTGCCTGTCTGAAAGCCTCTTCACTGCCACAATCGTATCTGCCTCCAACACGACCCCTGGCAGCGAGTTCCAGGCACCCACCACTCTGTGTAAAGAACCTGCCCTGCACATCTTCCCTAAACCTTGCCCCTCTCACCTTGATTCCTACATATCAACTGTGCTTACAGTATACCTCAGAAAGTCATCTTCTGCGAAATTCCCACAAGGTCCTTAATATATATTGGCTTTCATAAGATATTTTAGTTTTAATTAGCTCAGCGACAATCTGCTGTCATTATGTACAGCAAAGGAACAGGCCATTCAAAGTCTCTTCAGAATCTGAAGAAGGGTCTCAATTCAGAAACGTCGCCCATCCTTTCCCCAGAGTTGCTGCCTGACCTGCTCACTTACTGCAGCACTTTGTGTCTATCTTTGATATAAACCAGCATCTGTGGTTGCTTAGGAAGGAACTGCAGATGCTGGTTTACACTGAAGATACAAAATACTGGAGTAACTCAGCGGGACAGGTAGCATCTCTGGAGAAAAAGGATGGGTGACGTTTCGGGTCGAGACCCTTCTTCAGACTGGGAGTCGGGGGGTGAGGGAATCTTGAGACATGGAAGGGTAAGGTGTGAAAACGTCAGATCAAAAAGCAAACGTTGATCAAGGAAACGTAGAATGGTTCATTACTCCAGTCACTCCAGCATTTTGTGTCTATCGTCGGTGTAAACGAGCATCCGCAGTTCCTTTCTACACGAAACTTTATTAATCTGCTTTCAAATTACCACCAAATGCACTCCATCTAACGCGGTCTCGACCCGAAACGTCATCCTTTCCTTCTCTCCATAGATGCTGCCTGTCCCGCTGAGTTACTCCAGCACGTTGCCTTTACCTGCGGTATTGAGAGAATTATTAATCTGCATCGGGCAGCATCTGTGGAGAGAAGGATTGGGTGATGTTTCGGGTCGAGACCCTTCTTCAGTCTGAACTTGTTGTTGAGAACCAGTTTCTTCAGAGCTTGTATTCACAAAATGCTGGAGTAACTCAGCAGGTCAGGCAGCATCTGTGGAGAGAAGGAATGGGTGACGTTTCGGGTCGAGACCCTCCTTCAGTCTGAACTAGTTGTTGAGAACCAGAGCTTGTAGTTTGTTTCTAACATGTAAGGAGGCAGTGGCCGAGGGACCGACCGCGCGGTGGCAATGTGCCTCCACTTACCGGCGGCGTGCTGGCCGATGATGGCGGCGTTGCCGGGTGGGGTGCTAGCCGAGGCTGGGGCGCTGGGGGTCCCCGTGTCCCTGCGCTTGTCGGTGCCGGGAGCGGGTGTGGAGAGCTCGCCCGGCCGGCGGCGCCCGGCGCTCTGGATGTGAGACACGGCCTCGGCTGCCTGCATGCCCGGGCTGTGGCGCCCCTCCACCCGCAGCGTGGCCTGCGCCTTGTGTTCCTGAGTTTGGTCGTCGATGAAATCGGTCACCCTGCATTCGTAAACGCCCTGGTCCTCCTTCCTCACGCTGGACAGGCGAAGCTTGTGCGAAATGTCGTTGCCCATAACCCGGACAGTCTGCAGGCGAAAGAGCCGAGTCAACACCTGACCGCTCGGAACAACAACAAACAAACAAACAGGGCAACCAAGCGCAAAGTCAACCGTTAGCAACACCCTGAAACTGCAGTCAGTCAATGGGGAGACCCAGTTACCAATTAAACCCCCATTAATAATGCCAACTCATACATTGACGTGACATCTTTTCCATAAACACACAATGGAACTATCAATGGGAGACCGGGAGGAATGTCTTTAGTCAGAGGGTGGTGAATCTGTGGGATTCTTTGCCACAGAAGGCTGTGGAGGTCAAGTCAGTGGATATTTTTAAGGCGATAGATAGATTCTTGATTAGTACGGCTGTCAGGGGTGGTGGGGAGAAGGCAGGAGAATGGGGTTAGGAGGGAGAGATAGACCAGCCATGATTGAACGGTGGAGCAGACTTGATGGGCCGAATGGCCTAATTCTGCTCCGAGAACTTACGAACTACGCAAGGCTTAACGACTATGTTAATAAAAAGCGGCGAACATTGGCGAAAGGATCTCAATATCAATGGCCTGAATAATATCATGAGCAGAATTAGGCCATTCGGCCCATCGTCTGCTCCGCTGGTCTATCTCTCCCTCCTAACCCCATTCTCCCGCCTTCTCCCCATAACCTCTGACACCCACACCAATCAAGAATCTGTCGAAGGTATTTATTCACAAAATGCTGGAGTAACTCAGCAGGTCAGGCAGCATCTCGGGAGAGAAGGAATGGGTGACGTTTCGGGTCCGAAACGTCACCCATTCCTTCTCTCCCGAGATGCTGCCTGACCTGCTGAGTTACTCCAGCATTTTGTGAATAAATACCTTCGATTTGTACCAGCATCTGCAGTTATTTTCTTATACTATATATAATCAAGAATCTGTCAATAGTTTTGCCTTAAGTTTTGCTTTTCCATTCGCGAAATATTGACTTAATAAATAATAAATGATTAATAAAGAAAGGCGACTTGAGAATCATAAACAAGGAAAGTGTCCCTTGTTCCTTTTTATAGATACGGTGCGTTTCTAGACTGCACGTTAAGCTGAGTCGTGGACGCGGTACCTTGCATTGACTGGGTAGAACAGCGTTGTAATCTCTGCCGTGTAGTCGCGTCCTACTCCTGCCCGTTATTATCGTGTAAGGCTCTGCTTGTAACCAAGGGGCAGACAAAGCGGGCTTCGCTTATTAACAGCATGCAAAGGGAAATGGAGACTTACGCTTATTTTAGTGGCGCCTTTATTTAACGTAACCTGGAACGAGAAGATAAATTGTATTACATATCCAAGATGAGAGAGAGAGAGAGAGAGAGAGAGAGAGAGAGAGAGAGAGAGAGAGAGAGGGAGAGAGTGTGTGAGAGAGAGAGAGAGAGAGAGAGAGAGAGAGAGAGAGAGAGAGAGAGAGAGAGAGAGAGAGAGAGAGAGAGAGAGAGAGAGAGAGAGAGAGAGAGAGAGAGAGAGAGAGAGAGAGAGAGAGAGAGAGAGAGAGAGAGATCCAGCCTCGCACCCTCGCGGTGGTCATGAATACATCTATGTAACCGCACGACCCATTGCCCATTAGTGCTCATCTGGCCTGGATCAGTCCAGCGTCAGCACTTACAATGCACATTAACCCGACCGATTCGCAGCGCAGTCGGAACTTTATTAAACGTAGACAAGAAATGCAGGAGTAACTCAGCGGGACAGACAGCATCTCTGGAGGACATGGACACAGAGTGCTGGAGTGGCTCGGTAGGTCAGGCAGCATCGCCGGAGAACATGTCTCTTGTCTCCAGAACTGAGAAGGACAGGAGGATCTGATCTGGGGGTGATTTAGTTTGAAGTTTCCCCTTGATGGGGTTTCATGAACTGGATGTACAGGATGGAACTGCAGATGCGGGTTTAAATCGAAGATAGACACAAAATGCTGGAGTAACTCAGCGGGACAGGCAGCGTCTCCGGAGAGAAGGAATGGGTGACTTCTTCAGACGGAGAGTCAGGGGAGAGAGAGACACAGAGATATGGGCAGACGTTGATCAAGGAAATGTAGAATGGTTCATTACTCCAGTTACTGCAGCATTCTGTGTCTATCTTCGGTGTAAACCAAAGATACGCGTGCAGTTCCTTCCTGCACGGAACTTTATTAATCTACTTTCAAATTAACAACCGACGTGTCTATCTGCAGTATCCAGAGGATTATTAATCTGCATCGGGTAGACGTCCATGCCGCTGCCGGGACTCCGGCTCGGGGGGCTTGGTGAGTCCACGGATCTGTGACCACCTCGGTCTACGCGTTGGACACCGTCCCCCAATGCCGGGTCAGTGCTTTAGACACGGCCCCAATGCCCAATGGCTGGGTCAGTGCATTAGACGTGGCCCCCAATGGCCGGCCCTGTGGGTTAGACGCGGCCCCCAATGCCCAATGCCCGGGTCAGTGCACTAGACACAACCCCCAATGCCCAACTCTGTGGGTTAGACACGGCCTCCAATGCCCAATGGCTGGGTCAGTGCTTTAGACACAGCCCCCAATGCCCAATGGCCGGGTCAGACACGGCCCCAATGCCCAACTCTGTGGGTTAGACACGGCCCCCAATGCCCAATGGCCGGGTCAGACGCCCAATGGCTGGGCCAGTGCACTCGACACGGCCTCCAATGCCCAACTCTGTGGGTTAGACAACGGCCCCCAATGGCTGGGCCAGTGCATTAGACACGGCCCCCTATGGCCGGCCCTGTGGGTTAGACAACGGCCCCCAATGCCCAATGGCTGGGCCAGTGCTTTAGACACGGCCCCCTATGGCCGGCCCTGTGGGTTAGACAACGGCCCCCAATGCCCAATGGCTGGGCCAGTGCTTTAGACACGGCCCCCTATGGCCGGCCCTGTGGGTTAGACAACGGCCCCCAATGCCCAATGGCTGGGCCAGTGCTTTAGACACGGCCCCCTATGGCCGGCCCTGTGGGTTAGACAACGGCCCCCAATGCCCAATGGCTGGGCCAGTGCTTTAGACACGGCCCCCTATGGCCGGCCCTGTGGGTTAGACAACGGCCCCCAATGCCCAATGGCTGGGCCAGTGCATTAGACGTGGCCCCCAATGCCCAATGCCCGGGTCGGGTGGTCGCGGCTCCCACAGTTTGACCCGAGACGTTGCCCAGATACTTGCGGCTTCAGCGCCGGTTTATCCCCCTAATCCGGCGGCAGACGGGCGCGGGGTCTGGAGCCGCCTTCACGGCCGCCTGTGGAGAGTGGAGAGTGGAGACTACACTAGTCGCTGCACGGGTGAGCGCTGCGGTCACAACCCCGCTCCTCCGTTAGTGATGGCCAGATAGGTGCCTCTTGCTCCAGTGTTGACTTCAATCCTAAACCTCTCCCGGCCACTAACCACTAACCACACTGTCTGTGCTACACGTGGCCTCGATGTGGGACTGAGACACAGTTTATACCCTGTGTGTGTGGGGGGGGGTCTTCAGACTTTAGAGATACAGCGCAGAAACAGGCCCTTCGGCCCGTCGAGTTGGCGCCGACCAGCGATCCCCGCACACTTACACTACCCTACACACCCGACACCCACTGGGGACAATTTACAAAAGCCAATTAACCGACAAACCTGTAAGTCTTTGGAGTGTGGGAGGAAACCAGAGCACCCGGAGAAAACCCACGCAGGTGACGGGGAGAACGTACAAACTCCGTACAGACAGCGCCCGTAGTCAGGATAGAGCCCGGCTCTGTAGCGCTGTGGGGCAGCAACACTCCCGCTGTGCTACCCCGGACTCACGGGGGCGTCGGGTCGTTTCACCTGTGTCAGTGCCGCAGGGTTGTTCCGTTGTTCAAGCCTTTAGTTTTGCTGTGGGGGTCGGGGGGGGGGGGGGGGGGGTCGGGGGTGATGTTTCTAGCATTGGCTTTCTGGGGTCATGTCTCCCTTCACTGTTGGAGCGGCGGGCGCGGTTTGTGTCTGTGTTTGTGTCTGTGTCTGACCGCGATACTGGGGCGGCTACTGTCGAAGGCAATGCAGCCAGCGAGCTGTGTGCACTCGGCCGGTGTCCCATCAGAGACCCCCACCACCCCGGCCACGCTACCACTGCCATCGGAGACAAGGTGTCATAAAATGCTGGAGTAACTCAGCGGGTCAGGCAGCATCTAGGAGAGAGGGAACGGGTGACGTTTCAGGTCTAGACTCTTCCTCATCAGTCTGAAGAACGGTCTCGACCCGAAAAGTCACCCATTCCCTCTCTCCTAGATGCTACCTGACCCGCTGAGTTACTCCAGCATTTTGTGACACCTTCGATTTGTACCAGCATCTGCAGTTATTTTCCTACACGACTTGCCATCGGAGACAAGGAGCCTGAAAACTACAACGTCCAGGTTCAGGAACAACTCCTTCCCCACAGCCAACAGGCTATTAAACGCTACAACTTCCAAATACACTGACTTGGCGATGTTATTTGTGCACTACGATTGTGTATTTATTTGTGGTTGTTTAAATATGTACCGAACTTTGTTTGTTTATGATGGTGTTCACAATTATGTTTACATATCGGCTGTGCTGCTGCAAGTAAGAATTGGCCATCGTTGCTTAATGCATATCTCTCGTTCATTTGTTCCATGTGCGATCGATATCTCTCGTTTCCCTCTCCCCTGACCCGCCGCGTTACTCCAGCAATCTGTGTCTTTCTTGAGAATTTCTGCGTGCTCTGTTATCACCTTCTCCTGGTTAACCATTCTGTATTCTACATTTTCCTCCAGCCGCATCCCCTTGGATGTCTCGTTTTCACACCTTACCATTCCTTATCTCCGTGTCTCCCCCCTCCCCTGACTCTCAGACTGAAGAAGGGTCTCGACCCGAAACGTCACCTGTTCCTTCTCTCCAGAGACGCTGCTTGTCCCGCTGAGTTACTCCAGTTTCAACCAGCATCTGCAGTTCCTTCCTACACATAGTGTCATAGTGTTTGGAGACATAGTGTTTGGAGACATAGGACAATATAAAGACTCGACTCCTGCCTGCTCACCTTGGCCCGGCCGCCCCCGCCCCCGCCGCCGCCGCCGCCGGCAGTCTGCGGGCCCAGGGCTAGCCCGTGAGACAGGTCTCTGACGCCTTCCCTCAAATACCACCACTGGATCTCCAGCGAGTAGGACGTTGTCCCACTAGCACGGAACGCACACGCCATCTCTATATCATCCCCCTCGTTGACACTCGCATCCTGGGGAACTTCCAGAAATGTTGCTGCCGGGACAGAAACAAAATCATTATAGATCACATTAAGAAGAGAGAGTTAGATTTAGCTCTTAGGGCTAACGGAATGAAGGGATATGGGGTGAAAGCAGGAACGGGGTACTGATTTTGGATGATCAGCAACGATCATGTTGAATGGCGGTGCTGTCTCGAAGGGCCGAATGGCCTACTCCTTCCTGCACCTATTTTCTATGTTTCTGAATCACCATCTCTGATGAGTTTGCAGCGAAACGCTAGGATTTCCAGTGTAACGTACATCGCTCCGGCTAATATCATTTAACTTGAACAACAGGTACAAGCGTCGCCGCAACACTATCTAGTCTCTATGATATACTAAATACTCAATTTAGTTTCAAGCATGAAAAAAATCCAATTTACAATATTTTTGCTGCTTGGAAAAACCCCTTAAACGCTTTAACCGCCCCATTTTGGCCGTTACAACTTTCAATGGAAAACAAGTGCCAATATTAAAATTACATCTGGGAAAATATGGGAGCTTTATAAACCCATTGGATCGTTAGTTCTGACCAGGGCAATCGTTCATTGTGCGGCCGCAGGGTGCGGGGATATTAATATGTTTTGCAGCATTATGGCAACGAGATATTGGAAACAAATTAATAATAATACCTCAAATTAGGGAGTACTGAGCACACTTGCTGCCCGTCTCCCCGTTCGGTTGTGAGTCTGATTTGTGGCTAGTTTGCGAGAGATTTTAGTCACGGGCAGAGCAGAGACATCTATCCACAAGGCGCTTGCGGCAAACACACACTCACACCAAATGCACACATACTCACACACACTCACACACACACACACACACACTCACAAACAAACACACACACACACACTCACAAACAAACACACACACACACACAAACACACACACACACACACACACTCACACACACAAACACCCATAAACAAACACACACACACACACACACACACACTCACACACACATACACAGACACAAACACACACACACACACACACTCACACACACACACAAACACCCATAAACAAACACACACACACACACACACTCACACACACATACACAGACACAAACACACACACACACAAAGGCAAACACACACACACACTCACACACACACACACACACACACACACACACACACACACACAGGCACACACACAGACAAACACACATACTCTCTCTCTCTCTCTCTCTCACACACACACACACACACACACACACACACACACACACACACACACACAACTCACCGTTCCCACAGAGCCAAAGCGGCGCGTTGAGCATCATGTAATAGACAATAGTGGCGAGGCCGCGCTTTCCCATTTCACAGAAGACTTGTCAATGCCCAGGACGACCCCGGCTGGTATTAAATGTGTGGGCGACCGCAGCGCCGCGATGCCATCGCCGCCGACACAGACACAAGTGACCGCTGTCCGAGGCTGCAGATACAGGCGCTGTGTGAGCGAGTAAACGCTGACAGCGTGATGTACAGGTCACTCAGACCCCCCAGCCCCGCTCCACACCCCCCCCCCCCTTTCTGGTGCCTGCCTCCCCGCGGGGTCTCCACAGCTCACAAACACGCCTTGCACGGATTCACATCGGGGAGAGGGTTTGAGATCAGTGTGTCCCCAGGAGCGAGGGGTCGGGAGGTGGTCGCGGGCACTGACTGCAGCTCCGACACACTGCTTCACATTCCCCGAGTCCCTGCCTCTCTGCAACCGCTCACCGAGGCGACAGCATCTCCTGCCGGGGGGGGGGGGGGGGGGGATGAGCCCTTTCACTGCGCGGGCTAGTAGCTGGGGGAAGGGCCGAGTGGCCTGAACATCTCCGGCAGAGCTGATGTGACAAGACAGAACAACGGGAAGCAAACAAAAACCAGCTAGAAGGCAGAGCGAGGGAGAATAACACACTCACACACACTCTCTCTGTCTCTCCCTCTGTGTCTCCGTCTCCCTCTCCCTCCCTCTCTCTCTCCCTCGCCCTCTGTCTCTCTCCCTCGCTCCCTCTCTCTGTCTCTCCCTCTGTGTCTCCGTCTCTCACTCTGTCTCCCTCTCCCTCGCCCTCTGTCTCTCTCCCTCGCTCCCTCTCTCTGTCTCTCCCTCTCTCTGTGTCTCTCACTCCGTCTCCCTCTCCCTCCCTCTCTCTCTCCCTCGCCCTCTGTCTCTCTCCCTCGCTCCCTCTCTCTGTCTCCCCCTCTCTCTGTGTCTCTCACTCCGTCTCCCTCTCCCTCCCTCTCTCTCTCCCTCGCCCTCTGTCTCTCTCCCTCGCTCCCTCTCTCTGTGTCTCCCCCTCTCTCTCTCCCCCTCTCTCCCTCTCTGTCTCTCTCTGTCTCTGTCTCTCTCTCACACACTCACACAGAAACACTCCTCGACCTATCGGGACAACCACACACTGACGTGTCACGCACTCCAGAAGCAAACCGCCCCCTCCTCGCTAAGAATCACCTCCCCCCCCCCCTCCTCCCTCCATCCCGAGTAGTAAATCCTCGGCTTGCATCAGCACCAACTCCCCCGGGGAGGTCAGGAACAGATGTTGGTGAAACCCACCTCCCGTTGGGATCGCACCAGTCGCAGCCCCGGGGAGCGAGGGAGAGAGATGGATGGAGAATTTATACCCAGGACTCTTCAGCTGCTGGGCATCAGGGAGAACGATCTCAAACAGACCTGTGCTTCTGAATGCAGTGGTAACGGAAGCCTTAAATCAGGAGAAACTAACAACTGCAGATGCCGGTTAATACACAAAAGGACACAAAGTGGGAGAGTCTAACACCAGAGCGCACAGCCTCACAATAAAAGGACGTGCCTTTAGAATAGAGACGAGGAGGAATTTCTTCACCCAGAGGGCGGTAAATCTGTGGAATTCATTGCCACAGGCGGCGGTGGAGGACGGCATTGGGTATTTTCAAGGCAGAGATTGGCAGATACTTAATTCACAAAATGCTGGAGTAACTCAGCGGGTCAGGCAGCATCCCAGGAGAGAAGGAACGGGTGACGTTTCGGGTCGAGACCCTTCTTCAGATACTTCAGATACTTGATTAGTTAGTGACAGTCAAAAGCGTTTGTTGCATGCTCACCAGTCAGTGAAAAGACAATGAGCCGTCTACAATGTACAGATACATGATAAAAGGATTAACGTTTAGTGCAAGATAAAGTCCAGTAAAGTTTCATTAAAGATAGTCAGAGGAAGGCCGGCGAATGGGGATAAGAGGGAAAGATAGATCAGCCATGATTGAACGGCAGAGTAGACTCCATGGGCCGAATGGTCTACTTCTGCTCCAATGATTTATGAACTTATGATGTGCTGGAGTAACTCAGCGGGTCAGGCAGCATCTCTGGAGAACATGGATAGGTGACGTTTCACAGAGTGTTGGAGTAACTCAGCGGGTCAGGCAGCATCTCTGGAGAACGTAGATAGGTGATGTCTCACAGTGTGTAGGAGTCATTTATGTTTATTAGCAGCCTTAGCATATTATATAAATTTCTATCTTGCTGTGTTATTTTTAGACACTTGGGGGTTGTCGTGAGTGGATTACATATCTGGGCATAATGGCCATAGATAGGCATAACGTACTGGGAGGAGCCAGAATTAGGAGTATAATTGGGAATGCAGAGATTGGAGGGGCCGGATGCTGAGAAGCTATGGCGAGATACAGTTCTTACCAGACCTATGACGGGAGAAATACAAATCTGTTTGTATCACTACTTCAATAAACGACGAATTAAACTGAAACTTTGTGAAGATCTCTCTATTGTTGTTGGCATCAACAATGTTCACTCCACTCCTCCGTGAAGTGGTGGCAAGCGGAGAGGACTTCAGTGGGAAGGACCGACGTTGCCACTACATAATTGTAAGAACTTCCTCAGGCGGAGTAATAAATGTAAGAACTTCCTCAGCCGGAGTGAATAATGTAAGAACTAACCTCGGCGAGTGAAGATAAAAGTAGACCTGTCTCTAAAGAGTCACTGAAAGTTATAATTGGCTCTATGAGTGAGACTGGAGTTTGTGAAGTGACTGAATGGACCAAGGATTGTTTATTGCATAAACCTTGAACCGAATCCCACAGACTGGACAGGGTCATTACCTGCGCTGATCTGACTAACGGAGATTGAAAACTTTGGAAGTCAGTGGTTGTTTTGAAAAGCTGCTACTGAAAACTTTGAAATGCTGAGAACAAAGAAGTGACCGTGAGCATCCAAGATATCAGTTTGTTTTGAATTCCTTTGAAGAAATCGACTTTACGTCTACGCGTCTTAAAGGGATAGTGACGTACAAGTATGCCTGTACTTAGATCTGATGTTCAGCCACAAGGTGGCGACATCAGAAAGGATTCCGTAAGGGAAAATGGTTTTTCTTCCTTTTGTGGAACTTCAAA